>NC_057863.1:431576600-431930100 GCF_019393635.1 Dromiciops gliroides
CCCAGGGAAAATAGGTGGTGGAGAAAATGGCATAGAAACATGATTCTCTGAGACATGTTTCTCCTTGAATATAAGAAAGGCAAAAGTTTTTATAGACCACAGATGGGGTGACCATCACCTGACAATAGAAAGTTCCCTTTGGGGATGGGGAAAGCTTCCTGAGAATCAGAAGGATTTTCTTTTGGAATGATAGTCCTGACCTCCAAGTTATCTCTGTAGCCATGCCTAACTGACTTTCTTGCTATAGAATTTAATCTCCCCCTACTTCTTAGGTATGTCCATCCTGATAATTAGTTAGTCAGTTTCCCAACCCCCATGTCAATACCATGTAAAAATTTATTAAAAGAATTGAGCACACTTGGCCTAGAGGAAAGAAACCTAGATGGAGGGGGTCAATGTAATAGTTGACTTCAAATATATAAAGAATTGTCACCTGGAAATGATATTAGACTTATTCTGTTTGACCCCAGATGGCAAGACTAGGAGTAATGGATATAAATTATATAAAAGAGTTATAGTCTAGATATAAGAAAAAAACTTCCCCAAAATTATAGTTATCGAAAGTATAATGGATTGCCTTAGGAGGAAGCATGTAATTCCCCTACTCCAAAATTTTTAGGCATGCATTTGGATGATCCTTTTCTAGGATGTTGTAAGGATGATTCTTGTAAGGGTTCAATTAGGTGGCCTATGAGGTCCTCGACCATTCTGAGATTCTATGATCCTCTGATTCTGAAAAAGGGTGATGACTATATTCTTATAGGAAAGTCAGATTGCTCATCATGTTACTTACAGTGTGTTAGTGAAAAGAACTAGGATATCCACACAATTATTCTGAGAGTAAAGGGAAATTGAAGAATAAAGAAAGGAAAGCTAAGAAAGACTAATGGGAGTTATGGGTAGTAGAGGAAATAGGATTCTAACTTGCATATCCTAGCTTTAGTCATGATATTTTCCTAACATCTAAAATGCAGGAGTCCTTTCGTTCAGTTCCAAGAGTTCTGGATTTAGATTCTATAGGGTTCTACAGGTCAATTCTGCCTTTTCTGTATAATAGACTTTTTGACATTTTTGAAAGTTGCTTAGGCCCTATGGTCCTTGCTTTCCTTATCTATACAATAAGAAGATGGGACTGAATGATATTTAAGCCTTCTTTAAGTTCTAGATCTTTGATGCTTTGCCTCCTATATTTATTTTAGTACTATTCACACAAACCCTAATGTCTTTTGTTTCCAAATGACCCATGTAACATAGGACAAGTTGTTTTACTCTCACTGCTATTTATTTGCCTAACTCTCAAATTTGTGTATTCACCTTGGTGTTTCTTTTTATCTGGTGTGGGCTACTTTATACTAGTGTCCCATTTATTCTCATTTCTTTATTCATTTCTCTGAATTTATAAACTCCTCCCCAGACAAGTTATTGTAATATATATATGTCACATGGATTGTAAATGTCACTATTGGGATGCAAGAATAGATATCTCTGGAATCTTGCCCATCCCTTTTCAAGGGAGATTTTGATTCCTGCTTTTAGAGGGCAGGAGAAGAAGATAAAAGCCTGCTTGGACTATTGTCCACTGAGAGTACCAGACTAGATTTATGTCTCTCCTCTGTATTAAAAATTGCTGATTTAGGGGAACTTTTTTTTAATGTTTAAGCTGCTTTCCTCTTTTTTCTGTTTTCTGTTTTTCTTTTAAATTTTTATTAATTACATGTAAAGATACTTTTTGAGTTACAATTTTTTCAACCACCCTCCCTTCCCTCTGCTGTCCTGAGGCCAGCAAGCAGTTTGATATAGGTTATACATTACTATCATGTTAAACATATTTCCACATTAATGAGAACAAAAGAAAAAATGCAAGAAGTAATAAACAAGAACAATAACAAAAAAAGCAACAACAAAAGTGAAAACAGAATGCTTCAGTCTACATTCAGACTCCATGTTGTTTTTTCTGAGTTTGTAGAGCATTTTCCACCATAAGTCTTTTGGCATTGTCTTAATGAGAGTAAAGCTCATTCTATCCCCCATCTTCCCCTCCACTCCATAAGTTTTTTCTTGTTTCTTTTATGTGAGCTACTTTACCCCATTCTACCTTTCCTGTTCCTTTCCTTCCCATGCATTCCTCTCACCTCTTAATTTTATTTTAAAGATGACTTCAGAGACAGCTAGGTGACACAGTGGACAAAGCACTAGTGCTGGACCCAGGAGGCCCTGAGCCCAAATCTGGCCCCAGACATAAGCCACCCCACTCTGCCCCACAAAAAAAAAAGGATAAACAAAAAATAAAAGTTTTATGGATATCATCCCTTCATAATCAGTTTACACCTGTGTCCTCTGTCTAAGTATATTCCTTTCAGCTGCCCTAATACTGCAAAAGTTCTTATAAATTAGAAGTATTATCTTCCCATGTAGGAATGTAAATGGTTTAACCTTTTAAAATCCCTCATGATTTATTTTTCCTGTTTACCTTTTTATGCTTCTTTAGGATCTTGTATTTGAAAATCAAATTTTCTATTCAGTTCAAGTTTTTTCATCATGAATACCTGAAAGTCCTCTTTTTTCATTGGAATCCCATTTTCCCCTGAAAGATTATATTCAGTTTTGCTGGGTAGATGATTCTTGGTTGTAATTCCAGTTCCTTTGCCCTTTAGAATGTCATATTCCATACTCTCCAATCCTTTAGTGTAGAAGCTTCTAGCTCTTGTGTTATCCTGACTGTGGCTCAAAAATTCTTAAATTGTTTCTTTCTATCTGTTTCTTCTTGACCTAGGAGCTCTGAAATTTGGCTATAATATTCCTGGAAGTTTTCCTTTTGGGATCTCTTTCGGGAGGTGATTGGTAGATTCTTTCAATTTCTATTTTACTTTTTGCTTATAGAATATCAAGGCAATTTTCCCTGAAAATTTCTTGGAAGATTATGTCTAAGCTCTTTTTTATCATAGTTTTAAGGTAGACCATTAATTTTCAGATTATCTCTCCTGGATCTATTTTCCAGGTCAGCTACATTTCCAAGGAGATATTTCACATTGCCCTCTATTTTTTCATTCATTTCAGTTTCCTTTATTGCGTCTTGGTTTCTCATAAAGTAATCTGCTTCTATTTGCTCAAACCTAATTTTTAAGCAATGATTTTCTTTAGATAGTTTTTGTGTTTGTTTGCAGGGCAATGAGGGTTAAGTAACTTACCCAGGGTCACACAGCTGGTAAGTGTCAAGTGTCTGAGGCTGGATTTGAACTCAGGTACTCCTGAATCCATGCCAGTGCTATATCCACTGTGCCACCTAGCTGCCCCTTCAGAGATCTTTTGTACCTCCTTTTCCATTTGGCCAATTTGAACTTTTATGCTACTATTTTTTGTGATTTTCTTGCATCACTCTCATTTCTCTTTCCATTTTTCCTCTACTTCTCTTAATTTCTTTTCAAAGTCCTTTTTGAGCCCTTATATGGCCTGAGACCAATTCATATTTTTCTTGGAAGCTTTGAATGTAAGATCTTTGACTACCTCGGTCTGGATCTGCATATCACGGCTGTGCTTCCTTTTCACCCTGGTACAACAGACCTTCTCTGCTGCCCTTTTAAGCTGTAGTTGGCTGGAAAATGATTTCACTCTGTTCTTTTGTCGGTTCTGCTGCTCCAGGCATTGTCTTATGGCATGATTTGGATGTATATGGATGGATCATGTGGAGAGCTCTGAAAGTTACAGACTTTCCTCTGACATCTTAGCTCTACCCCTAAGCTGCTTTTCTAAATGCTTTCTTTTAATGAGGAAAGTTTTCATTCACAGCCTTGACTCCTTCCCACTACATACTAGTTGCACAAAAGACTATCATCAATAGTGAATAGAATGTAAATCTATCCAAGCAGATAGAAAGAAGGAACAAAAGAAGTTATATAGTGTAGATATGCTAGAAAATACACAGAGTTTTACTCTCCTACTGGGAGGAAGATAACTCAATGAAGATAGAGGACTTGATTTCACCCAAGGGGAAATGCCTCAAAGTCAATAGGAAGACAAGCTGAAAATCAGGGACAAACTAAGGAGCAAGCTTTCCCTTACAAGTCTTCATTCCTATGTCTGTTCTCTCTTTTTTCATAGGTATCTCCTGAAGAGAGTCTGGAACTATGTGTCCTCTTTTGAAACAGGAATACCCAAAATAGAATTTCTCCCTTCTCTAAAGCTTTCATGCCAACTCCACCCCTCATGCAGATGTGTAATGAGTAATCATTCTCTTCACAATACAGAGTCACTCCTTAGCAGTAGCTTGCAAAACACTCCTTGTGAAACCAAGGTTACATTTTGGAAATCTTTCCCTCCAACTGCTGGAAATTGTGCTTATTCTTAACAAGCCTACTGTTATACAATGATTTGGACACTTTAAAATGCCGGTGTTGATCCAATTTGTTATATAAATGTGAGATAAAACATTGCTACAGTATTGGCTGTAATTTTTGACTATCTTCTAATAGCTATAGATGGAGATAAAATTAAATGAGCCACAGAGATTCTTTTTCCTTGAAGAGATAATTTCTACAGAAGAGATTTATAATCAATGGAATGAGCCATGTGGCCAAGCCTGCTTTTATTATAAAGCACTTATTCCACAAACGGCAGAATTCCAGCAGACCATTCATTTAGAACTACTTGTGACCTCTCATTTCCAATGGGAATTGAAATAGGTTCAGTTAGGTGACAGGTCTACAAACTACTCTTGATTCAAATGTTAAGTCCTAAGAGTAAGAAGACTCATATCTTATACAATGTTCTGTATTGTTGGAGGACACTCATTTTTTCATGTGTTAGAATACTTTTACGTGAGAGGGGAACATACAAGGCCTTTGCAACAGGGGATACATTCCTTTATACTCAGTAGAGTGTTAAAAAAAACAAAAAACAACCTTTCCTAAGGGACACTAATTAAAAAATCGATCATGTGATTAAATGTGATCTTTCTATTCTCTTTTTTTCTTTCTTTTCTTTTTCTTTTTCTTCTTTTGTGGGGCGATGTGGGTTAAGTGACTTGCCCAGGATCACACAACTAGTAAGTGTCAAGTGTCTGAGGCTAGATTTGAACTCAGGTCCTCCTGAATCCACGGTCTATGCTTTATTCACTGTGCCACCTAGCTGCCCCCAATCTTTCTATTCTCAATAATTTTCTCTAGTGGCAGAAAATGTATGTAATCAATGGCGCATTTTCTGCTTTTTAATGAATTTCACTCAATAAGAAAATAGATACATGAGACAATAAATTATGGATTTATTTTTGTATAGTGCTTTGTCATTTTTTTCCCTAGGAAGGCAGCTTTGCTCAGTCAGCTTTGGAAGAGCCTGTTCTCTTGGCAAATCTCTTATACTCTTAATCACAAGGAGTTGCCAATTTGCATAGGCGAGTGATAAAGCTTGCTTTCACACTCAGGAATCCCAGAATTAAGGAAATCACAGTTCTACATCCTCTCTCCCCCACCAAAAATTACTTTTGTCCATAGAAACATAGAAAGATGAATTGTATTTGCGATGCTTCTCTTTTCAACTTCTCTCTCCTTGTTTTTATTCACTTGGTAATTTTGATCATCTTTAGGCTGGTTGCCTTTGCTTTATACTTGAAATGCAAATACTAAATCTGAACTGAAAAACTCAACAAGAAAACCAAATTTGTTTGACCTCATTGCTAAAATTCCTTGACAAGAACACGTAGTGTATTACAAAATTATCAAGCTCACTAGCCTCTGATTCATGAATAGATGCTACTAACTCAATCAATAAGTATTTGCATAAATAGTGTTTCATATTTCTTAGTCATTTAAAAATAACATAAAATATGGTCATTTTATTAACCAAGTAATAATTTGCATTCCTTTTTTGTCATTGACTTGATGTAATATAGATGAACTCATTACTTTTCTCAAAATAGCCTGCTAGCTTTCAGGCAATCACCATGTAGGTGGCATAATGGGCAAAGCCTGGAGTCAGGAATATCTGACTTCAAATCCAGTCTCAAAAATTTACTAGCTCTGTGACCCTGGGAAAGTCACTAAATCTCTGTATGACTATTTCCTGAACTGTAAAATGGAGATAATAGCATCTACCTTCTAGGTCTCTTGTAAGGATCAGATGAGCCATTTGCAAATTTAGCACAGTGACTAGTATATGAATATTAGCTATATTATTAGCTTTCTCAGTTGCTGTTGATTGTTAATTAGCAGGTGCAAGTTGAAGTCCAAATTAGTGTAGTGTTTATTTGGAAATGTTTAATAACAGACTCTCAGGAAAAAATAAGGAATGTATTCTGGGGCAGACTTTAAGTTTAATTTGCATTATTAACATTTTTTCATAACTTTCTTAAGTCTAAACAATCAACAAAACTCAAGGCCTAATTTGCAGCATCTGTCAACTTCTGAGGCACAAGGGTACAAGTTTCTTCTGTGTTTTTTTTTTTTTTTGCAGGGCAATGAGGGTTAAGTGACTTGCCCAGGGTCACGCAGCTAGTATGTGTCAAGTGTCTGAGGCCAGATTTGAACTCAGGGCCTCCTGAATCTAGGGCTGATGCTTTATCCACTGTGCCACCTAGATGCCCCCTCTTCTCTATTCTTAACAAATGATTTAATAAAATTGACCTATAGTTCATGCTTTCTTGACTTTATGCTTGCAAAGGAACTGGATACCCTTAGAAGAGAGCTATAAATAAGTCAAATTCAGGTATTTCTGGATGCTGGAGGAGAACCTGGGTGGGGAAATGAGCCAAATTATGTGTGTGGGTTTTTTTTAGAAACCCTAAAGACAGACTGCATTGTCTTCATTACAGATTGAAGATAGTCTGTGTGAATTTAGAGCTTTGGTGATCAGACACAGGTGACATTTACTTATTCATAAGTTAGAGAAATTGAGAAGGATAAATACTAGTCTGGATCTTAATATGATTCATGTGGTTGAACTTTTTGATGAAATAGAAATGATGAGAAGCAGAGAAATGTGGAATTCAGTTCATACTGGCTTGTGCGAGCCGATTGTTAAATTTTCAATGTGATTATTTACACCTTAGAAATCAGTGAATGCTAGCAGTCAGAACTTGATTTATTACTTTGCTTATTTGGATTAAAGAAAGTTATGGAGAAAATGTTAATAATGCAAGTTAGGGGCAGCTAGGTGGCGCAGTGGATAGAGCAACGGCCCTGGAGTCAGGAGTACCTAAGTTCAAATCCAGCCTCAGACACTTAACACTTACTAGCTGTGTGACCCTGGGCAAGTCACTTAACCCCAATTGCCTCACTAAAAAAAAAAAAACAAAATAATGCAAGTTAAACTTAAAATGTGTCATGCATACATTTTCCCCCAGAGAGCCAGTTGTTGCATTTACCAACAAATGCCTAAATAAAAAATGTTGAGAACTATAAGAAGTGACTACACATTTTTAAAGCAATATGATATAGTGGAAAGAGATAGGTCTGACACAGGAGGACTTTGCATTCAAATTCCATCTCTGACATTTAACAGTTAAGTAGTCAAATTACCAAAAAACTCAGGCTCTCTCTAAAACTAGATGTTCTCTAATGTCACTTCTACATCTAATCAGATGATTTTTTACTTATTTTTAAAAGCAGTTTGTGATAGATGAGCGACTATTTGGTTATTTCAGAGTGAAGAGAAAGGATAAATGAAATCCCGTGGTCTAAAATTCTACAAAACAAGTAGACCCACAAAACTAGAAAGATCTCAAGAATAAACTTCCAATTCCAATTCCATAGTGGGTCAATGCTAAGGGAGTTCTCCTCCAGCACGCAGAAATATCTGAATTTAACTTATTTATTACTCTCTTATAAGGGTATTCAGTTCTTTTGCAAGCATAAAGTTAACAAAGCATGGGCTATAGATCAATTTTATTAAAACATTTGCTAAGAAGAGAAGAAACTTGTACCCAAGTCCTCTTAGCAAAGCATTGATTTTATACCACTTTCATTTCCAGTTTTTACTTCCTGATGCAATCCACGAGAGTTTTTTTAACAGTTTACACATAGACATATGCAGATCTACCACACCGATAAGTAAAAGTATGAGAGGGTTGGAGGGCCATGTTGCAGAGCAATGTTAGTATCTCTACATCCATCTAGTTCCCTCTGTGGTCTTGGCTCACTCCTTTGCTCCAGGCTCCATGTGTCTAAGTTATATCCTGTCTCTCAACTCTTTGTCCTAGAACTCTATGATACACTGCATGGAACTGCCAGCTGGTCACAGTTCCCACAGCTCCTGCTTTGGCTCAGGAATGCCTCTCTGCTTGGCTGACAACATGCTCACACTGCTTACATTGCCCAGGTGGCCCCTGTGTTTCTAATGGCCATCTTTCTCCCAGAAGCCCTATCTGTCCTCATGGCTATTCTCTATCCCAGGAAACCTTGTGGTGGTGAATATAAACCCAGACTTTTTTCGCATCACACCCACAGGAAAGACCAAAGACCAAATCCCATCAGAACTGTTTGGATTATTTTTGCATGACTCTTTTCCTTGTGCCTGCTACAGAAATTATCATTATGTCAAGTCAAGAATGCATTAGCTGCTTTGCTTTGCTATTAGGAAAAGAGATCCTATAAATACCAATCGAAAATCCTGATCAGTATTGCATTTCTCTCCTACTTTTTGATTCTTGGAATTTTTAATTCTGGAAATACCGAATTCTGATTTATAAAATTAAACTGCTACTGATACTCACAAACCTACACTGAATTCTGTAATCCTCTATCCCTTCTCTGATTCAATTTTCACTCTGCAAGGGCTTTAGAGTTCTCACATATGGCTACTGCCTTAGAACTTACTTCCCTTTGTAGTGTCTTTATCATTCATAATAAGTTTTTGGTAGCACACATACACACATACCAGATGTCTTTCTTAGACACAGCAAAATCTATCTACCTTAGTATGTATATGAAAATAGTATATTTTAATACAAGAATCAACATGTCATCAAGGATAGAGAGAAAGCCTCAGTTTCGAGAAGGTCATGATTCAAATCCTGACTCTGATACATGTTGGCTGCATGATCCTGGGTAAATCATTGAACTTCTCAGTATGCCTGGATAACTTCCTTGAACTATAAGGCATTGGGAAGATGCTGATTTGAAATGATTTACTGAATTTTCTTATCCAAAGTTCCTCATGACAATGAAAGTACAGATATAGTACTTATCCTTATCTCTCACATTGTAATAGGAATTATGGTCCTCAAGAATGGCTTTAGCACAAGTGGCAGAGATTAGAATTTGAGATTGAGTTAGGATATAGCAGATACTCCTTGACAGTTAGGAACTAGTGACAAAGAAACAAAAGATAGAATGTTTTCATAGTATAAGGATTGGTTTGGATGGCAATAAGAAACTAATTGGTACCTGCACCTTGATTCTATAGTTCATCGAAGATAAGACATATTTTATTGGGCATTTATGTAGGTGATAGGGAACCATAAATAGCACCTCAATGGAACATATTTGAAAGCAAAAGGATTGTCTATTTTGTCACTGAATCTTTTCCTTGTACCTTGTTAACATATAAAGGTAGCAATAGACACCAGTGAAAGCATACCAAAAAGTATAGGGAGTTCAGTAGTCCTGGAAAAATGGCAGAGGGTAGACATGGGGGTCCTGAATGTACATCCAAGCCATGAGTCAGTCTAGTTCTGTAGTCTTTACAATAATATATATATATATACACAAACAACACAACAGAATGAAATGTATCATATAAGCTATCCCACTCAATGGATCCCAATCTTCTAGGAAATACCAAAGGGCAAAAGTATACAAAGGTTCCAATTAATATGAAAATGTCTCCACAAAAAGGGGAAATACATAGGGAGGCTGACAAAGCTACACAATGTTGATCCACCTGCCCATGGCTTGGATAAGGCAGCTGAGGAAATTCCTGACAGACTCTGAGATACGCAAAGTGGTATGACAGCACCATTTGATGCATACATATAAATCAGAGCACCTGGATGAAACTCTAGATGCTATGTTCACAGTGAAAGTATCTTAAAATAACTCATACAGTGAAAGGGGGATGCCACTGCCTTTGATGATCACTGGAAAGGAAATGTAGTGTGAGCCATGAATAGAAATAGGGCAGTGGATTTACCATTTCAAACTAACACTTGTCAATAAAAGGCTAGATGTAGCCAGCGAAAAAACAATGAGTAACAATGCATGAAAATTTTTTGACTTTTGGAGAAAATTCATTTCATAGCACAGTCTATCCCCTCAACAGACTTGTGATACTAATGGAACTGGTCTATTTTGGTGATTCTAACCAACTTCTGTGGAAGGTTCCAGTGAAACCAAGCACTCTAAAGTTGTTGTTGTGTTTTTTTTTTTCCCCAGAATAAACATTCACTGACTTTTTAAATATGTTAATGCAGAAGGTTCCTGCTGATTAAAGCTTTCACTGCACAAGTGATTTCAAAGTTATCTCACATTTATGTGGTCCCCTTTTACTTCTGTGGACACATAAATTATGACAGGAATGTGAGCCAGGAGCAATTGGGTCCTTCCCTCTTCCACCTCCTATGAATTGCCCACTGCTGACTCAGCCACCCCCACCAAGTTGTAAGCATGAGCACCATGTTTTTCTTTTCTTTTCTTTCTTTCTTTTTTTTTTTTTTTTTTTGGTGAGGCAATTGGGGTTAAGTGACTTGCCCAAGGTCACACAGCCAGTAAGTGTTACATGTTTGAGGCCAGATCTGAACTCAGGTCCTCCTGACTCCAGGGCCAGTGCTCTATCCACTGTGCCACCTAGCTGCCCCCCCCCATGTTTTTCTAAGGAATAAACAAAAGCATTTTTTTTCTGATGGTGCTACCCTTTTCTTTTTTCAGAGAATGATTGTTTCAGAACCATTGGATTATCTGGGAAAACTGTTAGCATACTGATGAACAATTATAGTGCTGGCCTTGATTAAACAGAGCTAGTACATGGGCACATTTTATTTTATTTTAATTAATTTATTCATTCATTTGTTTATCCATTTATTTATTTATCTGGGCAATGAGGGTTAAATGACTTGCCCACAGTCACACAGCTAGTAAGTGTCAAGTGTCTGAGGCCGGATTTGAACTCAGGCCCTCCTGAATCCAGAGCTGGTGCTTTATCTACTGTGCCACCTAGCTTCCCCTCATGGGCACATTTTAAAAAATGTTCTTCCCTTCATTCCATCAGAGTCAATGATACTACAGCCAATTTAAATGATGGACCTTGGTGTTTTCCAAATATTTTGTTGATTTAAAAAATTTCTGTTACTATAAGTGGTGTGGATCCTTTACTGAAGTTGACTTCAGCTTTTCTCTTTCTTAATACATGGTACCATGGGTTTCTATGGCCAAGATATACTACAGCATCACTTGGTAGCCAACCTTCTGAGGATAAGTCTTTTCAGACATAGCTAGTCTGGTCTTCAATAATAATAAATCCCCATGTCTGTTCTCAAAACCTGTATGATAAGTATGATAAGACCTACAAGAGATTGTACTCTGCTAGCATAACCATCCACCAAAATCCCAAGGTCCCTTCCATAGCATAAGAATTTTAGTGGAGTTTGCTCATTAAAAAAAAAAAACCTAGACCTAAGATGCTATCTGTGTAGGTAATTCACAGTATAAGAAATCCCTTCACCAATCCAAGACATCATTTTATAGGTAATTTAAAGTCTAAGAGAATCATTTTGGTCAGAGGTTTGAAACATCATTGCTAGTCAGCAACATTTCCCACTGCAGTTCAACTAGACTAAATTGGGAAATATTTTAAAAAATACAATAGAACATAGATAATACCAATATATGTTTTTAAGTCAATATGCATCTGGCAGTGATCTTTTTATATGGCTTAGTTACTCCAATTCTATTTGAGTTTGACATCATTTTCCTAAGCCCCTGTGAGATTAGTGATTTGCCCAAGGTGATGTAATCCACATATATCAGAGTTGTCATAGCCAACTATCTTGGTGCAAGCTTCATGTCTTTAAATCTAGTTTATTACAATAAACAGCTGGTTGGTTTCTCTGTCCTTCCCACTCCAATCCATCCACCAATTATATGCCAAAGTGATCTCCCAAAAGGCCAGTTCTGACCATGTTTCTCCCCTACTCAATAAGCTCTAGTGGTTCCCTATTACTTTCAGAATCAAATATCAACTATTCAATCTGGCTCTCAAAGCCCTTCACAAACTACGCCCTAATTCATCACCTAGGTGGTACAGCAGATAGAGCACTGGACCTGGGCTAAGTAAGATCTGAGTTCAGTGATGCCAAGTGAAATGAGCAGCGCCACGAGAACACTGTACACAGTATCAACAACATTATGTAATGATCAACTGTGATAGACTTAACTCTTCTCAGCAATACAATAATTCAAGATAATTCCAGAGGAGTCATGATGGAAGATGCTCTCTACATTCAGAAAAAAGAACTATAGAATCTGGATACAGATTGAACCATGCTGTTTCTAATTTTTTTCTTTTTTTTTGAGATTTTTTCTTTTTGTTCTGATTCTGCTTTCACTGTTTGATGTGATCTTACATATATAACCTATATCAGATTGCTTGCTGTCTTGGGGAAGGGCTACCCCATCCTATGGAAAGGAGAGAGGGAGAAATGTTTTGACCTAGAAATCTTATAAAAACCAATGTTGAAAATGATCTCTACATGTCACTAGAAAATAATAAAATGCTTTTATGATTAAAAAAATTCTGAGTTCAAATCTAGCTTCAAACAATAGCTATGTGACCCTGGGCAAACTATTAACCTCAGCTTACATGAATTTACTCTACTGTGAAATGGGGATACTGACAGTGTAATGAATTAATTGTAATTTGGGGTTTCCATGACCACATCTTTGCTTCATTATGGTTAGACTGAAAAGATGCAATCTTGAAAAAGCCTAAGAGAAGATGGGTGTATACTTGCAGAGATCATAGTAAAGAACAACTAAGTATCTAAGCCTCCTCTAGTAGTTCCCCTACAGCCACATGGGCCTGGCCAAATTATAATGGGGACAGCCCAGGGGGGGTATGTTGAACCAATTGTAGACTCAGCATGGCTAAGAACCTCCCCTTCCTGTGGGAGAGGCAAAAAACAGAGGGGGGGAGGAGCTGTGTGGTGGAGCTTCTGCCTGAACTGGGGAGAGACTGCACAGCTGACTCATTGAAACTACAGACCTGAGGTGGTGGTACATTTGTAGAAATGAGGCCAGCCCTTTGAGCTATCTGAGCTGGAAGCAAGTTTGGGTTTTGAGTCAGTCTTTGCTAGAGCCAGGGAGCTTATTCATTTTTTCTTCCTCTATTCCCTTTCTCATGCTCCTTGGCATTATTAACTTCACCTGTGTTGTAAATTCTGTTCCCTTTAATAAAACCTGGTTTGTTTGTGGAAAAGACTATTAATCTCCTTTCTTATTAGTCTGGGAGAAATAACTGAAAAAGGCAATTTAGAAGGGAGGAAACTTTGGACCTAGAGGTCTTTCATTATTTTCTGAACCCCAATATTATGGTGAGCCACCCAATTAATTATCCCCATATTAAATTTGGCCCTTAGAACAGCACCTGCCTCATAGGGTTGTTGTGAGGAAGATCAAATGAGATAATATGTAAAGCACTTAGCACATGGTAGATGCTACATAAATTCTTATTCCCTTTCCTCTTTCTAGATTTTTAATCTTTTTACACTTTACATTCTTCTGAATACCCCACAATCCAATGTCCTCCTTGTTGTTTCTTGAAGATGGTATTGTATTTCCTGACTCCAGATAGTTTTATGGGCTCCCCCTCATTTCTGAAATGTGTTCCTTTTTCATCTCTGAATCCTGGCTTTTCTTCTAGTTCCAGCTAAAATCTCAACTTCTTTCATAGAGCTTTCCCAGTGCCCTCCTCAAGCTCAGTGCTTCCCCTTTGAGGTTATGTCCAATTTATCATGTATGTACATAGTTATTTCACAGTTGTCTCCTCCAATAGAATATGAACTCCTTGACAATAGGGACTGTTTTTGTCTTTTTTTATATCCCCATCACTTGGTACATTGCCTGCAATAAAGTAATGCCTTAATAATGCTTTTTTATTAATGTTTCAGCCTTAGTTTCCTTATCTATCAAAATGTGGCAAATAGAACCTCCTCATAGATTTGCCATGAGGATCAAATTCACACACACACACACACATGCATATGTACATATATGCACATACATATTCCATTTTGCAAACCTTAAAATGCTATGTAAATATTATGTATTATGACTCAAAATATACAGTTATTCAAAAGAGAATTTGAGGAAATATTGATCCATCATGCTATACTCTGCCAGTTTGCCATGGTTATTTTTGGCTCACTTTCCATCCTCTGAGGAGAATAAGCTATGAACTAGCAGTACAGTTGTAAGACTACCAAACACCAGGATAGAATTGTTTGTCCTAGCTTTTGTGATGCCTGCAGACAGGATCCCCCAGTATGGGAAAGAGGCCCCTTCCTCTAGATTATTGGCAGCAACTGCTGCCTTCCTTTTTCCACAGCTCACCTGCTCTGCTTTCCCTTATTATGGTAATTGATTCACCAATTGATTTTGTTAAAAAGCTACCAGATTATACTGCCCAGGGGGCTATAGAGCGATATGTGCTTGATTCTACATTTAACAGAGAAGAGGCAAATGATCCAAAGGAAAGATGAGCACCAGGACATTTTCCCCCTAAGAATCTAAGTTTTAGGGTATGAATAGCCACTAATTCCTTTCTCCCACCTCATTCTATGTGCATTTCCATTTGCTATATCATCAATATATCATACTATGTAAAGTTCATAATGATGACTGCCATTAAAAAAAAGTTTCAACCAATTTCATTAAATTCTATTTAAGAAAAATGTGGGTGGTATAGTTTAGATGGACTTTCATTAAAAATTTAAAATATATATTCCATCAAGTTGAGAGTTAACTCAACCACATAAAATAGGTTCAGAAGGATTTATTCTCCAAGAATTCTGCATATTGAGCAGAGATTTTGCTAGAGTGGCTTGATTGTAGGTGGCTACATCCATGGAATTCCAAGAGTTTTTCATCCCTCTCATTAAATTAATTTCTCTATAAAATAGGTACAAGACTGGAATTGTTATTTGTATCATTTAATATTTATTGAGCATTCAAGATATGTGAGGTGTTACATAAATATTCATAAAACTGTTCTTGTTTTTTTAAGAATTAAAACCTGAAGTGGCCTGCAGCATATTTATCACATCATACACATCAACATACAAAATATATTGATAATATTTATGGGGAATTGTATAACTGAGTAACTAATTAATTATCTTATAACTGAGCTAAGAAATAATTGAGTTAACAGAATAAATTACAAGCACCTGTAAAGAAAACAAAATGCAAGTACAATGAAATAATTTGGACAATTTATGGGGTCTATTATAATGAGATTTTGCATATATTACTTTACTGGGGCATTGGGGGTCAATTAGATCAGTCCCCTTAACAAAATGACATTCATAAAATGCTTTTCTTGCCTACCTCATCCTTATGGATTCCCTGATTTGCTTTAAGATCTGACTCAATTTCTTCCTTCTTCAGAAGGCTTTTTTAGCCACCTTCCCCTTAGTTTCCACTATAGTGTCATACTAGTACCTTCCCTTTCAAAATAATTCCCATTTATACATCATGTATTACTATTATTTGTAAGTTGTCTCCCTCATCAGAATATGAGCTACTCAAGCCAGTAGCAAGGCCCCACCCCAAGTACAAGCCAATAGTGAGACCTTTCCTCCAGTGCAAGATAGTAGCTAAGTCTTGAGCCCCATCACATGAAACTTGGAATAGTTTCTGCTTCACTTGAGGAGCAGAACCCAACTTTTACATAAATTAAAAAGTTAAAAAATTGGCAGAAAAATGAGGAAAAAAAAAAACCTGACCACAGAAAGGATCAAGAAACAAACTTAGACAAGGACAATAATGTCAAAACAACTATATGTAAAGCCTCAAAGAAAAATGTGAATTGGTCTCAGGTCCCACCCACCCCCAAAATGAACTCTTGGAAGAGTTAAAAAAAAGTATTTTAAAAATAAAATGAGAGAGGGAGAAGAAAATTTGAGATAATAAATGAGATTAATGCAAGAGAATCATGAAAAAAGTCAACAGCTTGATAAAGGAAGGATAAAAATGAGGAAAAATAGAAAAAAAATTACTGAAGAAAACAACTCCATAAAAAGCAGAACTGACCAAAAGGTCATTAGAACTGAGTAAATGGAAGTGAATGATTAAATGAGACACCAAGAAATGATAAAATAAAACCAAAAGAAAGGGGGGGGAAAGAAGGTAAAATTTCTCATTGGAAAAACAACTGACCTGGAAAATTGATCAAGAATACTTAATGAAAGAATTATTGGACTATCTGAAAGCCATGTTCAAAAAAAAAAAAAGGCTAGACATAATTTTTCAAGGAAAAATTTCCTAATATTCTAGAACTAGAGGGTAAAATAGATATCTAAATAATCGACCAATCATCTCCTGATAAAGATCCCAAAATGAAAACTCCCAGGAATATTGTAACTGTCAAGATACTGGAATATGATAGATGAGATTTGGCAGATACTCAGGAGCCCGCCTGAGTTAATTACTGGCTGATTTGACTGGATTAGTAGTTGACTTGATTCTAAGCACATCAGGCTGGTACTTGAAAGTACTTAAGAAAGCATGGTTCTCAGAATCTAAAAAAACTTTGAACTTCTGGGCCAATCAACCAACCAGCTTGAAGAACCTCCCCATTCTGGGAGGGGACAGGAAGGAGGAAAGGGGAGCCTGCGTGAAGAGTGCTGTCTTTTTGGTTCCTGACTTGGTGGTGACGGCAGAGAACAACAGAGAGGAGCTGAGAAAAGATAGGATTGTGAAGTTGTAGGAATTCTGTTCTCAATCTTTCTCTTTCTATGTTTCAATAAACCCTTAAAAATCTAAACTCGTTTTATTAGTTATTTTAGTCAGTTTCCCAAAAAACTGGGGGAACAGATTAGAACCCACATTTAGAATTTTAAATTACACATAACCAAATTCCAGAACTCCAGGTCAAGGAGAAAATACTACAGACATTCAGAAAGAAATACTTCAGATATCCAGGATCCACAATCAGGATTACATAGCATTTAGTAGCTTCTACATTCAAGGATCAGAAGACTTGCAATATGCTATTCTAGAAAGCAAAGGAACTAGGACTACAACCAATAGTCATCTACCCAGTGAAACTGAGTATAATCCTTCAGGGGGAAAAATGGATATTTAATGAAATAAGGGACTTTCAAGCATTCCTAATTAAAAGATCAGAGCCGAATAGAAAATTTGGCTTTCAAATAGAAGACTCAAGAGAAGCATTGAAACATAAACAGGAAAGAGAAAACACAAGAGATTCAATAAGTTCAAACTGTTTATATTCCTACATAGGAAGATGATACTTGTAATTCTTAAGACCTTGATCACTATTAGGGCAGCTAGAAGGAGTATGCATAGAGGATATGATTATAAATTGACTATGATAGGATGATATCCACAAAAACAAAATTAAGGGGTGAGGAAGAGGATTACATTGGGAGAAGAGGGAACAGAGAGATAGAAATTGGTAGATTATCTCACATAAAAGTGATGCAGGGGCAGCTAGGTGGTGCAGTGGATAAAGCACCATCCCTGGATTCAGGAAGACCTGAGTTCAAATTTGGCCTCAGACATTTGACACTTACTAGCTGTGTGAACCTGGGCAAGTCACTTAACCCCCATTGCCCTGCAAAAATATTTAAGTGATGCAAAAGAGCTATTACAGGGGGAAGCTAGGTGGCACAGTGGATAAAGCATGGGTCCTGGATTCAGGAGGACCTGAGTTCAAATCCAGCCTCAGACACTTGACACTTACTAGCTGTGTGACCCTGGGCAAGTCTCTTAACCCCCATTGCCCTGCAAAAAAACAAAAAAAAAACAAAAAACAAAAAAAAAGAGTTATTACAGTGGAGGGGATGATAGGAGGGGGTAAAAGGCAATACTTGAACCTTGCTCTAATCAGAATTGGTTAAAAGAGGAAATAACATACACTCTCAGTTGGATATAAAAAGTTATCCTACCATAATAAGAAGGAATAGAGATAGGAGAAGATGGGGAGGGACTGATAGAAGAGAACACAGTTTGGGGGAGATGGTGGTCAAAAGTAAAACATTTATGAGGAAGAACAAGGTGTAAAGTGAGAGAGAAATAATGTTAAACAGGGGGAAAATGTGATAAAGGGAAATATAGTTAGTTATTAAAACTATAAATATGATTAGATGGATCGACCCATAAAATGGAAGTGGATAGCAGAATGGAATAAAACCAGAATCCTACAACATGCTGTTTGCAAGAAACATATATGAAGCACAGACACACACAGAGTAAAGTTAAGGATCTAAAGTAAAATCTACTATGATTCTGCTAAAGTATAACAAAAACAAAAAACACTGGTAACAATGTTGATCTCAGAAAAAAAAAACAAAATAAAAAATACATCTAATTGAAAGAAATAATGAATAAAATTATACCTAACTAAAAGGGACCATAGACAATGAAGTAATATCAATATTAAACATATAAGCAACAAATTGTATAGCATCTAAATTTTTAAAGAAGTTAAATTAGTTACAGAAGAAAATAATAAAACTATACTTGTGGGGACCCTTAATTTTCCCCTCTCAAAAGTAGATAAATCTAATAAAAATATGAAAAAAATTAAGGAGATGAATGTAATTTTAGAAAATTTAGGATATACCTCTGGAGAAAACTGAATGGAAATAAAAAGAAATATATCAGGGGCAGCTAGGTGGCATAGTGGATAAAGCACCGGCCCTGGATTCAGGAGGACCTGAGTTCAAATCTGACCTCAGACACTTGACACTTACTAGCTGTGTGACCCTGGACAAGTCACTTAACCCTCATTGCCCCACTCAAGAAAAAGAAAAAGAAATATATCTACCACTGAGGTACATGGCATTTACACAAAAACTGATCATGTATTAGGGTATAAAAACCTCACAACCAAATGCAGAAAAGCAGAAATATTATATGTATGCTTTTCAGAGCATAATGTAATAAAATTACATTTGATAAAGGGCCATGTAAAGAGAGATTAAAAATTAACTGGAAATTAAATAATATCATCTTAAAGAATGAGTGGATCAATGAACAAATCATAGAAACAATCAGTAATTTATTTACAAAGAATGACAAGGAGAGAACATACCAAAATTTATGGGATGCACCAAAGCAATACTTAGGGGAAAATTTACATCTCTAAACTCTTACATCAATAAAATAGAGAAAGAGCAAATCAATGAATTGGGCATGCAACAACAACAACAACAACAACAACAAAAACTAGAAAAAGAATAAATTAAAAATCCCCAATGACATACCAAATTGGAAATCCTGAAATTCAATGGAGAAATTAATAAAATCAAAAGTAATAAAATGATTAAACTACTAAATGAAACAAGATGCTGGTTTTATGAAAAAAAAAAGATAAACCATTAGTTAATTTGATTTAAAAAAGGAAAAAGAAAACCAAATTACCAGTATCATAAATGAAAGGGGTGAATTAATCCCCAATGAAAATAAAATTGTAGCAATTATTAGGAGATATTTTGCCCAATTATATGCCAATAAATCTGACAAAGAAAAATGGATGCATATGTAGCATCTACTTTAAAACATCAGTAAGCATTATATGTAATAAGGATCAGGAAGAAGACTTCCCAATGAGATTAGGTGTGAACCAAAGATACCAATTATCACCACTATTGTTCAATATTGCCCTGGAAATGTTAGATATAGCAAAGAAAGAAGGGGAAAAGTGCAAATAGAACAGGTAATGTGGAAATAAAACTATCACTCTTTGCAGATGAAATAATGGTATACTTATAGAAGACCCCAGAAAATCAACAACAAAAAAATAGCTGAAACAATTAGCAACTTCAGCAAAGTTGCAATTTGTAGAATACACCAAGATAAAACATTGATATATTACCAACAACATCCAGCAGCAAGAGAAAGAGAAATTCCATTTAATATAACTGTTAGTAGATGGGTTTAGCCAAGAAAAGACATCTACTCACCTGAGCTCTCACCCAACCCCCTCTAAATACCTTTAAATAAGGCCATAAAATAATTTCTGGAGGAGCAGAATCCACAAAAAGAATGTGGTGCAATAAGTTACCATGCAAAGACTCTTAGAATGTTGGTAGGAAAGGTCTGTCATACCCAGGAAAGAGTGAAGTACAATCTAGCACAATCCTTGCAAGCACATACTGGGTCCTAGTGAAGCAGGAATAAGCCTTGGAAGCCCCTGAATCAGCATCAGCAGCAACTGCTTCTGGAGCTCTGAGCCCACAGATGGTAAGGGGGTAAAACAACTGGTCAGAAGGATATTATGGAGGTCTCTTTGTTAGCACTGAGGCAAGACTCTGTTGCTTTGCCCATACTTGGATCTAGGTTTGCAGTCCTGGTTGGCAGTCCAAAATAAGCAGGAGTATTAGCAGACCAAAACTTGTGAACACAATGGAGCAGGGACCCTATTCACAGTTTCAGGGCAGAAAAGAGTGCTTGTGATTCCTCACAGACCAAAGCATAGGCCAGGATAGTAGCAAACACACCTCTCCTTAGATCATACCACCTTGGAAGAGCTGAAAAGTTATAGGTCCCTAGACATACCTCTGAAAATAGCTGCAAAAACCCTCCAAAGCTTGGGATAGTACACTGTCCATCCTGGAGGAAGAGGCCTACTTTAACAAAAAGTTAAAAGTCAAGAAGTAGGATGGAAAAATGAGCAAAGATCAGAAAAAATTCTGACTATAGAAAATTACTATGGTGACAAGGAAGGTCAAAACACATTCAGCAGAAAACAAAGTCAAAGCTCCAATGATCAAAGCTTCCAATAAAAATATGAATTAGTCCCAGGCCATGGAAAGGCTCAAAAAGGATTTTGAAAATCAAGTAAGAGAAATGCAGGAAAAATGGGAAGGGAAAGGAGAGTGATTCATGAAAATCATGAAAAATGAGTCAACAGCTTTGTAAAGGAGACAAATGGCAGCTAGGTGTTAGAGCAGATAAAGCACTGGCCCTGGAGTCAGGAGAACCTGAGTTCAAATTTCACCTCAGACACTTACTAGCTGTATGAACCTGGGCAAATCATTTAACCACAATTGCCTTAAACCATCCAGGTTACCTCCAGTTTTCCTGATGCATATCTTTCCACTGGACCGAGATGGCTCTGGAAGAGAGAATGAGGCTGGTGAGCTTACATACCCCTCCCTCACTTAAATCCCATATAGTGTAAGTCATAACATCACCCTATTAAGATGGTCCTCTTCCAGAATGAAGGGACAACAACAACAACAATGAAGACACAAAAAATACTGAAGAAAATAATACCTAAACAATAGACAAGGCCAAATGCTAAAAGAAGTACAAAAAGTGAATGAGGAGAAGAATGCCTTGATGCAGAATTGGCCAAATGGAAAAAGAGGTACAAAAATATCACTGAAGAAAATAATTCCTTAAAAATTAGAATAGAACAAATAGAAGCTAGTGGATTTATGAGAAATCAAGAAATAATAAAACAAACCCAAAAGAATTTAAAAATTGAAGACAGGGTGAAATGCCTCACTGGAAAAATAACTTACCTTGAAAACAGATACAGGAGAGATAATTTTAAAATATATTGGACTACCTGAAAAAGTCATAATTAAAGACAAGTGCCTAGACATCATCTTCCAAGAAATTATCAATGAAAACTGCCTTGATATTCTAGAACCAGAGGGTAAAATAGAAATTTAAAGAATACGCTGATCACCTACATAAAGGGATCCCCAAATGAAGCTTCCAGAAATATTATAGCCAAATTCCAGAGCTCTCATGCCAAGGAGAAAATATTGCAAGCAGCTGCAAAAGGCAATTCAAATATCACAGAGCACAGTCAGGATAACACAAGATTTAGCAGCTTCTATATTCAAGGACCAAAGGGCTTGGAATATGATATTCTGGAGGGCAAAAAAGCTAAAATTACAACTAAGAATCACCTACTCAGCAAAACTGATTATAATTCTTCAGGGAAGAACTGGACATTCATTAAAATAGAGGACTTTGAACATTCTTGATGAAAAGACTGGAGTTGGATAGAAAATTTGACTTTCAAAAACAAAACTTAGAAGAATAAATAGGTAAACAGGAAAGGGAAATCATAAAGGACTTAAGGTAAAACTATTTAGATTTCTATATGGATAGATGATACTTGTAACTCATAAGAACTTTCTGATTTTGGGGACAGTTGGAAAGAGTATATATAGAAAGAGGGCACAGGTGAGTTGAATATGAAGAGATAATAAACAAAATAAAATAAAATTAAGGGATGTAAAAGGAATGCAGTGGGAGAAAAAAGAGAAAGGTAGAATGGGGTAAATTATCTCACATAAAAGAGGCAAGAACAAGCTTTTACAGAGGAGGGGAAGGTGGGGGAGGTGAGTGGGAATGATTAAACCTTAATTTCATCAGAATTGGCTCAAAGAGGGAATAACATGGACACACAATTGGATATAGAAATCTATCTTATCCTACAGGATAGTAGAAGGGGGAGGAGATAAAAGAAGTGTGGCTGGTGGTAGAAGGGAGGACAGATTGGGGCAAGTGGTAATTAGAAGCAAAACACTTTTGAGTAGGGATAGGGTGAAAGGAGAGAGAGAATAGAATAGATGCAGGCAATTGGATGGAAGGAAATGCAGTTAGCTTTAGTAACTGTAAAAAAATGAATCAAGTTTCTCTGATAAAGTCCTCATTTCTCAAACACATAGGGAACCAAGCTAAATGTATAAAATAAGAGCCATTCCCCAACTGATAAATGAGCAAAATATATGAACAATTTTCAGACGACATGATGAAAGCTATCTATAGCCATATGAAAAATGCTTTAAGTCACTATTGATTGGAGAGGTGCAAAATGAAACAATTCTTAGATACTACCTCATACCTATTAGATTGGCTAATAGGACAGAAAAGGAAAATGTCAAAAGTTGGAGGGGATGTGGAAAAAGTGAGACATTGATGAACTGTTGGTGGAGTTGTGAACTGATTTAATAATTCTGTAGAGCAATTTGTAACTACAACCAAAGGGCAATAAAACCATGCATATCCTTTGCCTTAGCAATACCACTACTAGATCTGTATCCAAAAAGATATGTAAAAAAGGAAAAGGACCTATATGTTGAAAAAATATTTATAGCAACTCTTTTCTGGTGACAAAGAATTGGAAATTGATGGAATGAATATCAATTAGGGAATGGCTGAACAAATTTTGGTATATGATTATGATGGAATACTATTATGCTATAAGGAATGATGAGCAGAATACTTTCAGAAAAAGCCAGAAAGACTTATTTATATGAGCTGATGCAAAGTCAAATGTACTGTCTACAAAGTAACAGCCATATTGTAACATGATCAGCTGTGAATAACTTAGCTATTGTGAACAATATAATGATCCAAGACAACTCTGAGGGACTTACAATGAAAAATGCTACCCATTCCCAGAGAAAGACCTTACAGTATCTGAGTACAGATTGAAACATACTTTTTAAAACTTATTTTTTTCTTGAGTTTTTTCTTTTTTTGGTCTATATTTTCCTTTTACAATATGACTAATATGGAAATGTTTTAAATGTATACACATGTTTATACTATATCAAATTGCTTGCCTTCTTAGTGGGGGAAGGGAGCTGAGGAGGGATGAAGGGAGAGCATTTGAAATTCAAAGTTTGAAAATGAATGTTAAAAATTATTTTTACATGTAACTGAAAAAAACAAAATATGAAATAAATTTAAAAAATAAAATGACTGTTGGTAATACAAAATAAATGGGAGTCTGCCAAAACAAACTCAGGAACTATATGAATATACTTACAAAATATATATTTTTTTTAGTGAGGCAATTGGGGTTAAGTGACTTGCCCAGGGTCACACAGCTAGTAAGTGTCAAGTATCTGAGATCGGATTTGAACTCAGGTCCTCCTGACTCCAAGGCTGGTGCTTTACAAAATACTTCTTACACAAATAAAGTCAGGTCTAAACAATTGGAAAAATATTAATTGTTCATGTGTAGACCAAGACAATATCATAAAAATGACATTTCTACCTAAATTAATCTACTTATTCAGGTACCATAACAATCAAACTACCAAAACTATTTTACAGGGCTAGGAAAAATAATAAAATTCATGTGGAAGAACAAAATATCTTTTTATCAAGAATACCAGGGAAATCACTAATAAAAATGTTCCTAAGCATCCCAGAGCTCAAACTATATTATAAATTAGTAATTATCAAAATAATCTGGTACTTGCTAAGAAATAGAGTGTTGGAGCAGTGGAATTGATTAGGTACACAATACATTGTAGTAAATGACCATAATGATTTCATGTTTGATAAACCCATAATTTTGGGGACAAAACATCACTATTTGACAAGAACTGCTGGGAAAACAGGAAAAGAGAATGACATAAAGTAGGTACAGAACAACATGTCATATCACATACCGAGATAAGGTCAAAAGAGGTACATGATTTAGACAAAAAGGGTGGTACCATAAGCAAATTAGGTGAGCATGGAATATTTTACATGCCAGATCTATATATAAGGGGAAAATGAGGGACCAAAATGGAAAAAGAATATTATGAAATGTAAAATGGATCATTTTGATTATATTAAATTAAAAAGGGGTTACACAAACAAAACCAATGTAATCAAAAGAAGGAAGGCATGAATCTGAGAAAATATTTTTTCCTAATAAGAATCTTTGATAAAGGCCTCATTTTTCAAATATAAAAAGAAATGAGTCACCATTGCAAGAATACAAGTAATTCACAAATTGATAAATGGTCAAAGGAGACAAAACAATTATAACCATCTATTGTCATATGAAAAATGCTCTAAATCAATATTGATTAGAGAAATGTAAATTAAAATAATTCTGAGCTACCACTTCAGACCTATCAGATTGACTAAGGTGATAAAAGGAAAATGATAAGTGTTAGAGGGGATGTGGAAAAGCTGTGACTCTATTTTACTTTTGATGCAGTTGTGAACTTATCCAACCATTTTGGAGAGCAATTTGGAACTATGCCCAAAGTGGTATAAAATTGTGCCTACCTTTTGATTCAGTAACAGCAGTACTAGGTCTGTATCCCAAAGAGATTCTGCTAAAAAGGGGAATGAAACCTATCTGTACACAAATATCTAAAATGACTTTTTGTGGTATTTAAGAATTGGAAATTGAAGGGATACTCATCAATTGAGGAATTGGTGAACACATTGTGGTATAGGATTATATTGGAATATTATTGTATTATAAGAAGTGATGAACAAGATGATTTCAGAAAATCCTGAAAAGACTTACATGAACTGATGTAGTGAGAAATGAGGAGAACCAAGAGAATATTGTACACAGTAACGGCAATATTGTAGGAGGATCAACCGTGAATGAAAACTATTCTCAGTAAGACAATGATCCAAAATAATTCCAAAGGTCTTATGATGAAAATTGCTACTATCTACTTCCCCAGAAAGAACTGATAGAATTGAATACAGGCCAAAGTTGTGCGCTCTCTCTCTCTCTCTCTCTCTCTCTCTCTCTCTCTCTCTCTCTCTCTCTCTCTCTCTCTCTCTCTCTCTGCTTATATTTTCTTCCAAAATATGACTAAAGTAGAACTATGTTTTGCCTGACTGCAAATGTATAAGTTATATCAAATTGCTTTTAATTTCAGGAGGGATAGAATTTTGAACTCAAAACTTAAAAGAAAATCTAAATGTTAAAAATGGTTTTTACTTTAAATTTGGGGAAAATAAAATATTATTTTTTTAAAAAAGGAATAAGGAAGAAAAAAGACCAAAGACTTGGAAAATACATACATAAATAAAAGTCCCAGCTAGGCCTTGTTAATATTTTCCACAATAAAAGAATCAATTTTTGTTATAGCACATAGCAAATAAAATTACCTCCACCACCACCCCTCCAAAATATATATATATGGGTTCCTTGAATGTAGGAAACATCTCAAAAGCCCATGTTAAATTTTCCATGTGACCATTTACACCTCAGAAATTGGAAAACATTTCAAATTAGGGTTTAAACAATTGTTTTGTTGATTGTTTAGACATAAGAAAGTGATGGAAAAATTGTAAGTAATAAAGATTAATTGTAAAATAGTGACCTGTCAAGTAGGATGTTTTTAAAAAACACACACATGAGAAACTTGGATGAAGTGATGCAAAATGAAGGGAAGGAAACCAGCCAAACAGTGTATACAGTAGCAATAATATTGAATGATGATAAACTGGGAGATACTTAGCTCTTTTTTATCAAGACAATGATCTTAGACAATTCCAAAGGACTCATGATGAAAAATGCTATCCATGTGCAGAGAACTGATGAACTGAGTACAGATTAAAGCATACTTAAAAAAAAACTTTATTTTTCTTTTTTATGTATTTGTATATTTTCTTTTGCAACATGGCTATTATGGAAATATTTCTTACATGGCTTCACATGTCTAATCAATATCAAATTGCATTCTCAAGGGGTAGGAGGGAGGGAGAAAATTTGGAACTCAAAAAAAACGTTAAAAATTTTTACATGTAATTGGGAAATATTTAGTGAACGAAATATGTTCACATCTATCTATCTATCTACACATATGTATTTAAAGTGTGTTGCTTTTGGGGGAAGAGCAGGTTGTTAATCTTATACCAGCACACCTCTATGGCAGACACCATGTTTTCGCTTATGTTTGCATCTCCATTGCTCAGAAGGATGCATGATGAATAGTGACCATTATTTGTTTTTGTTGTTGACTAAATGACTGTTTAATTCTTTTCTTATATCTCCATATGTAAAATGTAGACATGACTATTCATAATTTAATTAAAAGAACTGGTGTGGATGGATGAGAGCAGCATGTTCAGTAGTACCTCACCTCATTAATGTGAAGGATATTTCATTGTTTCATTGGTTAGGGTTGAATTGATTGTTAGGTTGTTGTGATTCAATTGTGGATAAATTGTTTGGTGGGGCTTTTATGAATCAGAATTCTCTTTTTGTGTTGGGTCTATAAAAAGGAAGTTAGTTGAAGTTTCACTTTGCAGAGATGCTAAGAAAGCTCAACATAGGGTGGGCACTACACAGCAGATGTAAGAAAAGACTTGTTCCTAGGGTCAGAAGCTTGGAGGTGGAAATGTGGGGCCTGTAATTGTCATGGCCTTTCCCTACTTCAGACCCAACAGCTGCCTTTGGACACAGACACATTGCAGTTGTATGCACTTTCTTTCACCCACAAAGGAGAGTTCCTAGAGGTCACATCTATATCTTCTTAATAAGATATAAGCTATATTTCTCCAAAAGACTCACTATTTTATACACTCATCAAGTCAGTCATGAAACACTTAGTCAAGCTCCTATAGGTGTTAAACTACTGACTGATAAGAGCAAGGACATAAATATGTATATTTATTTATTAGCATTTTTTTAAAAAATCACACCATTGTGGCTTAGTGAGGATGTCATATGGGGAATAAGCTCTATATTTAGTTCTTATAGATTATATGTCATTACAGTATATGCAGGATAAGGTCACAGACTACTGGGAGATAATTATAGCTCTATTTAAGGCTTATAATGGCTGTGTTATTACACTTTACCAGGGAGCAACACAATAGTTTCTTTAAATTGCCTAATGGTAAACTTTGCTAAATCACCACTTAAGGTTATGTGGCTCCAGCTTAACTGTTTATCTATCACTACCTGCTGTTAACTGCAGTTAGTTCCAACAGTTTGCTTAGATTCTCAAAAGACTTGAGTGTGGTCTTATGCTTGACATCTTGTCACTCTTTCCTAAGACATCTTTTTCTCCCCTCAACAACAACCCAGAAAAAGTGACTTTCTATGGAGATGTCCCATGCTGCCCTTTAATATAAACCTGGACCATTTTGCTGTACAAAAATCAAATGTTTTGGTGGGAGATTTCATAAAAATTGTGGACAAATAAATCCAATCTACAATCTCAATTGAACAAATTTTAAGTACATATCATGTCATGAGACAATATGGCATCATAGTAGATAGAGAGCCAGCCTCTGGGTCAGAAAGGCCTAGGTACAAATCCTTATCCTAAAAGATGCTGTCTAGATGACCCTGGGCAAGTCATTTAACTACCTAAGTCCTCCAAGCAACTCTTGAAGACTATAAGTTTCGAAAGTTGTAGATATGTATTGATGAAGAGAATTTCCTCATTGGGAGTTCTCCGAAATAATTAAATAGTTGGTTGAGAGTTGGAGAAGACCTCAAAAGCCAAATTTTCCAATTCATACTTTAACAAGAATACTCTCTGCAATTTTTGCCTGAGTGAGCCATTTCACATAAGCTCAAAGAAAGGCCAAAGTCTCCCACTCCTTCAAAGAAATCAAGTAAGCAGGAACCCACTATAACCTCAAATAGCTTAATTGTTCTTTTGGACAGTTCTAATTAAGGAGGTTTTTCCATTATATTAAGCTAAAATCCACCATTCTCAACCTTCACTATTTTGTAATGATTGGAATAACGCCACCTGCTGGACACTTACTGTAGAAGAGTTCCACCCATGAAGTGAAGGTCTTTGAGGGCAAGACCAGGAGTCTTTTCTTTGGCGTCAGGAAGTGACGCAGGCTAGTGGGAGGAAGAAGGAAGAGATTGGCGCTAGGTCTCACGCTCTTTCCTGGGGACTCTGGTGGAGAGCGGAGCTAGAAATGTGCTCTCCCTTTAATAGATAGGAATCTAGGCCTTTCTCTCTCTTTACCAAATTCTTATTCTCCTTAATAAATGCTTAAAAGTCTAACTCTTGCTAAAGCTTATAATTTATTGGCGACCACTCATTAGATATTTTAGACAGTTTAGCTAGAATTTTAGCTCTTAACAATTTGTACCATGCTATTCATGGTACCTTGGTACTATGAATCAAATATTCAATCAGCAAACATTTATTAAGTACATATTATGTGACAGTAAATGTATGAGCTGCTGGTGATATAATAACAAGTGTGAAATAGTCCCTGCCCTGGAGGAGCTGCTAATCTTGCCAAGCAGGACTACTCTAATCTCTCTTCCATATGACAGCCTTTCAGAGAATTGAAGACAGTGATTATGTTCTCACTAGAATACCAGCATGATAGAAAATGCTGAATAACCATCTCTCTAGGGGGAAAAAATATGCATGCTCACTTTTAAGTTTAGTTTTAATTAATAATATTTTTCCATTACTTTCTTAAATCAAGACAATCAACTAAATAATAATTCGAGCCCTCGTTAGTGGCATTTGCAAACTTCTGGTCTATAAATGCTCATACTGAAAATTTAACATTCGGTTCTCTGGCACCAGCACCAGCATGTTCTAGGATTTCTCTTCTCCTGACTGAAACTTCTGAGTTGCTATAACTGGTTGCCATAAGGCCTATTGCCCAATTCTATAAACATCTTCAATGCCCCTTTCTGGAATCCCTTCTGCTTGTCTCTGTCCTGTGTCTAAAATATGACATGAAGAAATAAGCATAGTAATTCAGATATGGTCTGACTATTGAGTTCAGACTTCAACCTTAATATTGCCTTCCTTATTCTGGATACTTTGATTATCAAGGTAGTCTATAATAGCATTAGCCTTCCCTCCCCTTGGTTGCCATATTTTCCTGACACAAATTATTGTTAAAATGCAATAACACCCCCAGATCTTGTTTTTCAAAGATAAATTATTACCCACATTTTCCTTATCTTCAATTTATGGTATATTTTTGAAATCAATGTCAAAACTTTATATTTATTCCTCATAAGTTTCATTTATTTAATTTTTCCCATTATTTTAGTCTGTCAATATATTTCTGGATTCAGATTTCCATTAATTCAGCATACTAGCTCTCTCTCTCAGCTTTGTGCCACCTGAAAATTAAACAAGTATGTTTTCTATTGCATCACTTAATTAAATGAGAACAATGCTGACCAGCATAGTCAAGAACAAATAATAATTGCTAACATTTATAGGGATTTTTAAGATTTTCAGAGCCCTTTTAGTGTTATCTCATTTGATCCTCATAGCAGCACTGTGAAAGAGGAGTTATTATTTATTTCTATTTACAGATGAGGAAAGTGAGGAGGCTTGAGTGAGGTTAAATGACTTGTCCAGAGCAGGGAGCCAAGTAAGTGTCTAAAGCATGATTCAAACATAGGTTTCTCCAACTCTTAGTCCAACACGCTGTCCAATGCTCCATCTAGCTACCTCCCATAAATTCCTATGGTAGTCCACTAAATAACTCTTTCCAAGTTGAAATTAAGCCATTAATGCTATTCTTTGAATATGATAATTTGGTAAATTCCAGAAGATATGGAATGTACTATTTTTATCCCATATTTCACTATTTTATATACAAGAAGAACATGAAAAGCATCTGCCTTGAACTCAGGGGGATCCCACCCCAAATCTGGCCTCAGACACAATCCAGTCACCCACTGTATGACCCCAGGCATATCCCCGCAACTCCAATTTTTTATGGTTCTCTAGGGTCTTGTATTTGAAAGTCAAATTTGCCATTCAGTTCAGGTCTTTTCATCACAAATACATGAAAGTCCTCTTTTTCACTGAAGCTCATTTTTCCTCAGAAAGATTATACACAGTTTTGCTGGATACGTGATTCTTCATGGTAATCCTAATTCCTTTGCCCTCTGTAATATGATATTCTATGCCCCCCAGTCCTTTAATGTAGAAGCTGCTAGATCTTGTGCTATCCAAACTGGGGCTCCACAATACTTGAATTCTTTCTTTTTGGCAGTCTACAATATTTTCTCCTTTACCTGGAGCTCTGGAATTTGGCTGCAATATTCCTGGGAGTTTTACATTGGGTATCTATTTCAGGAGGTAATCAGTAGTTTATTTTAATTATTGCTTTACCTTCTGCTTCTACAATATGAGGGCAATTTTCCCTGACAATTTCTTAGAAGATTATGTCTAAGCTCTTTCCTTGATCATGGTTTTCAGGTAGGTCAATAATTTTCAAATTATCTCTCCTGGACCTATTTTCCGGTCAGCAGTTTTTCCAAGAAGATATTACACATTGCCCTCTAAATTTTTATTCATTTGTATTTGCTTTATTCTCATAAAGTCACTAGCTTCAATTTGTTCAATCCTAGTTCTTAGCCAATTATTTTCATCAGAGAGCTTTTGTACCCCCTTTTCCATTTGGTCAATTTGGCTTTTCATGCTGTTGACTTTTTTCTCACATCTTTCCTGCATCACCTCATTTTTCATTCCATTTTTCCTCTACCTCTCTAACTTTATCTTCAATGTCCTTTTTGAGTGCTTCTATGGCTTGAGATCAATTCATATTTTTCTTGGAAGCTTTAGATATAGGTGCCCTGATGTTGATTTCTTACTCTGAGGGTGCACTTCAATCTTCCTATGGTCCTCATCTTGCCTTTCTTTTACTTTACTTTTAGCTCCTTAAAGTGGGGCACTGTTTCTAGGCTGTACTGTCCCAAACTTCAGAAGGTTCCAGTTGGTAGGATTTAAGGAGGAGCAGGTTCTTCACTTGCCTGGCCTCTTCCCTGGTCAGAAGATGACCCCAGACCAACTTGCTAATCACCCAGCTTTATGTGCTGTGGTTATCAGCTCTGATGAGCCTGTGCCCCTCCCCCACCTTGGCCACTGCTACTCAAGCCTAACACCTGGTTCCCAGAAAAGATGAAAAACCCAAGTTCTCTCTTAGCACCAGCATAGACCTGTGTAATCTCCCCCCAGCCAAGGGCTCATCCATCTCACCAGACTGTGAGCTTAGTTCCACACAACATTGGTGCTGCAGTTGATTCAGAGGTTCTGGGGGTTTCTTTCTCTGGTGAGGCCTTCCTCAGACTGAATCTGTGTCAGGGTGACTGTGGGGTTGGGCTTCCCTCCTGTCTCAGCTGAGCAGCTCCCTCCTTCTGACCATCCAAGCTGTCCTTGCTAAGAAAATTATCTCAGCACATACCTCTGTGGATTTTGCTGCTCAAGGAATTGTCCTATGGCATCATTTGGATTTTTTTAGAGTGAGTGTGTCATGAGTTCAAGAGTCTTTCCTCCACCATCTTGGCTTCACCCCAGAAGTCTGGAGATATGAATTTATTGAAGGCATTTAGATAATATCTTACTTCTTGTTTTCTCACTTACACTATGGTTTCCACTCCCTACCAACCATTTGTATTTTTTTTTATTTCAAAGATGATTGTGCTTAGGATATAAAACAGAAGAAAAAAAATTGAGTAATTCAACTCTGTCTTTTTTCATTATCATAATATTCTCATACACCTTGATCAACAGTACCTGTTACCTTTTGGCTGCTTCTTCTGTAGGTAACAACTTAAAAATCCTTCTGTGTTATGCTTATCATTTATTACTAGCCTCAGCCCATTCTGGATGTTAACACACATGACACACTTAAAGGACTGTGTACCTGTCTTGTTATCCTCAGTTACTAAAATTCTTCTAACTGCTGGCCATGATCATTTTTAGAGAGTTCCTCCTCTCTTATTTTTCTCTGCTATCCCACATCTTTAATTGGGGACAAAGACAATATATTCTATTCCTTATGAATTACCGATCTATACACATTTTAAGGAGATATCAAGACAACAAGCATTTATTAAGAGCCCAGCACTTTGTTAACACTAGGGTTACAAAGAAAGACAAAAAGTTCCTACTGTCAAGGAGTTCATAATTTAATGGGGGAGACAATGTACAAACAACAGCATACAAACAGTTGAACTTCACTTTTATCTGAACTGGTGAAAGGAAGGCAGAATATGCCCCTACACAAACACCCACACCCACATGCACACATACAAACACACACACACACAAAGAGAGAGACAGAGATAGAGTTTAGTGTAGGAAAACATTTACTACAAGAATCATACAGATAAGAACAGGAAGTTGGGAAAGGAGATTCATGGAAGAATTAGTCATAAAAACAAACCCTAATTTTGAAAAAGAGATAGTGAAGAAAAGGTGAAAAGGGTTTGGGAGGGTTAAGAGCTTGAAATAAACAGAGAACAAGGAATAGAGAAAAGAAAAAAATATAAGACAAAATATTGGAGGGAAATAGACAATTGTGAATATGAATGGGATGAACTTAACCATAAAATGTTAGATGCTATTAGAATGAATTAAAAAACAAAATACAACAAAATTTTGTTAACAACAAATATATTTAAAATTTAAATTCTCTCAGAAATATAAAAATATGGGGTTGAATCAAAATTTATCATATCTTATATGCAGGGGCATCATTTATTTTAGACAAGACAACAACAACAAAAAGACTTAAAAAAATAAAAGGGGAGTCTACATTTTGTTGAAAAGTAATGTAAACAATTAATTGATTTCTTTACTTAACATGTATGTATTGAATGCTATAGTTTCTAAATGCTTAAAGAAAAAAGTAAATGAATTACAAAAAGAATTATGGACTATAAAACCATTATAATGAGGGACTTCAATTTACTCATTTCATCCTAAATAAAGATAATCAAAAATATACGAGAAAAAAAATTGAGGACATCAGTAAAATTTTCAAAATTTAGATATGATAAAATTTGGAAATTAATGAATTGAACTAGAAAGCAATACTCATATTCCCAGATGTATATATTACCTTTACAAAAATTAATTATATCTTTGGACATAAAAACCTCACAAATAGAAAAAAAAGAAAAATTGTATTCATCCCTTGCTGACCACAATGCAATAAAATAATAAAGGACTACTGAAAAAATCAAGTTCAGCATAAAAACTTAATTGTAAGAAATTGCTGAATTGATGATCAAAACATAGAAACAGTATATAATGTCCATAAAGATAATTAAAACAATGAGCAATGTGTCTTTTTTTTTTTGATAGAACCAAAGAAATCCTTGGAGAAGAATGTTTCTAAACATTTTTATTAGCAAAAAAGAGAAATAACAAGATCATTGAATAGTGTGATGATTAAAACATTGATACACAGTTTCTGATTAATTTAATCATTTCATTAATAAGGCTGGCAGATTATTAATAAAAGGATGGCTATTTGATTGTCTTTCTCAGAACAAAGAGTCTTATGGTTTACAGTTCTTGGAAAATTATAGGCGATCAATGGGATCCAGAATTGACCCCCTCTACAGAGATATTATCTACAGCCTTGGGCTATCAGTACAAAGAATAACTTCCCTCTTCAGTGTGTGGGGGATGAATGACCCCCTCCCTCCATGGATAAAAGGATCTGCCTTTACCCAAGCTTGCATAGAACACAATGAGCTTCCTCACACTAGATTAAATTCCTGGCATGTTTGGGTGAGGTCTGACCAATATTAAGGGAGTTTTTATTACCTTATTATCAGGGAGAAACTGGACCTTTAAAAGACAGCACATAGGAAGAAGGGGGAAGCTCTGAGACTCCCCCAAATATTGCTTACCAATAATCATTTTTCACAATAGGGAACACAATAAGAAATAGTAGCACACCAACGAATTTTAGCAACATAAACACCAATATATAAATCCAATCTGATAAAAGAGTAAGAAATGCTAAAAAGAAAAGGCAATAAAAATAGGTGCAATCTAAAAAAAAAAAAGAAACAGATTAACCAATAGCTAATTTTATTAAATAGCAAAAGAAAAACAAAAGTACTTTCATCAAAAGTGAAAAAGGAGAATTCACAAGAAATTGAGATATAATAAAAGATATTGAAATAATTTTGCTCAAGTATTCTCCAATTGAACCTACAACATAAAAGAAATAAATAAAAACTTAAAAAAATATATTTAAATTAATGGAACAAGAAATGGAGCATTTAAACAACTGAATTTTAGTTCTGATTTTCATGAATGAACTTAATTTCATGAATGAATTATCATTATAAAAGGTTACAGGACCAGATAGATTCACAAATTAATTTCAAAAGTACATAAACTCTTTGCAAAAAAAGCAAGAGTGTCAAATTATTTCTGTTATGCCAATATGGTCTTGATATATAAGCTTGGGAGAATAAAAACAGAATAAGCAAACCAAAGACCATTATCCCTATTGAATATGGATGCAAAACTCTAAATAAAATATTAGCAAAGATGCTAAAACAACAGCTCATAAAATTATATACTATCATCAGGTTGGATTTATCCTATGAATGCAGGGTTGGTTTAGTATTAGGAAAAAATATGAATTTAATTAACTGAATTACTCACACGACTTTAAAAATTATAGTATTGCAATTGATTCAGGAAAAATATTTTGACAAAGTACAACACCATTTTTTTAATTTAAAATTTTAGAAAACATTGAAGGAAAAGGGGCCTTTCATGAAATTAAGTTCATTCATGATAAAGAGAATATATCTAAATCCAGGAGCTAACATTACATGTAATGGAGATAAAATAGAATACATTCCAATAAAATCAGAAATTAAGGAAGTATGTCTATTCTTACCATTTCTATCTGACATCACGTCTATCTAGTATTTTAAAAATTAGCTATAGCTATAATGCAAAAAAAAACCCCCTTAATTGATGAAATAAGCATGGATAAAAAGCAAAATATTTTGGTTTTTTGTTTGTTTTGTTTTTTTACAGATAATACGATGGTATACTTAAAGGGCACTACAGTTAACTAAAATTAATTGAAAGAACAATTCTAGCAGATTTGTAGGATAAAACAAAATCTATAAAAATCATCATCATTTCTATATACCAGAAAAACCCAGCAAGAAGAGAAATCCATTGAAAAGAACTATAGGATGTATAAAATATTTGAGTCTACCTACAAAAATACACATACAAACTTTATAAATACAACTACAAACTACTCTTTACAGACATATAAACAAACAATTGCAAAAAAAATACTAATTTCTCATTATCAGGAAGAATCAATACATTAAAATTGAAAATATTACCTTAATTAATTTACTTATTCAACATCATACCAATCTACCAAAGGATTATTTTATAGCCCTAGAAAAATAATGAGTATCATATACAAGCAAAGAAGATGAATTTAAAGGAAAATAAAGAAAAGAAGGGGGAAAAAGAGAGGTTAGTAGTATATGATCTCAAAACTATTCAGTAGTGACTTAAAAAATAGACCAATTAGTGGAATAGATTTACTATACAACATAGAGAAACAAATATTTCTAGTACCCTCCTATTCAATAACCACAAAGATCCTAAAACTGTTGAGAAAATTGATCAGCAATATGAAAGCAATTAGAGTTAGGTCCCAAACTCACACTTTATCCTAAGATAAGATTCAAATGATATATTATCTATATGTAAAAAGTTATATTATAAACTAAGTAGAGGAACATGAGAAAAAAATTACCTATCAAATCCCAAGCTAAAAAGAAAATCACAGCATATACGATGAGTGATTATGATAAAAAAAATTTTTTTAAGTTTTTACAAAAATAAATCCAATACACATACCCCTTATATATATACATATACATATAGTGTGTATATACATATATAAACACACACATATATTCACATTTAAACATATACAAACATATGTATGTATATGTATGTATATGTGTGTATGTATATAGGTAGTGGGGTATATACAGCCAAAGAGAATTTGTTTTGCCTGATGAAGTATATATGCTACAAGGAACTTTTTTATTTTATTCTTTTTCAGTGAGGTTAGGGGAAAGAAGAAGGAGAAGGAGAGAAAATAGATATCTGTTCATTAGAATTAATTGAAGTAGAAAGGTTGGGGGGGGTACTACAGATGTGGAATGTTACATAGACTTCAAGAGAGGATTCTGTATTTTTAGTTTTCCTTACTTGTTTTACATCATTAACCAGAGACCTCTCAGGGAGTGGGAGTAATCTGTAATTATTTGTAATATAAAAAAACCCCACATCAATAAAACTTTTTAAAAAAAGATATTCATTATATAAATTTGAGATAATCAACAGTGAAGACCTTAAAACTAAAGAGGCCTTTGAAAGGCTTCTTGTAGAAGACTGGACTTTAGCTGAGATTTGAAGAAGCCCTTACTTTTATCATCAGTTAGTACCTAAAATGTAGAGGTATTACCCTAGGTTTTGGGGCTACAAAAACAATGAGTAAAAGCATCTTCACTCTCAAGGAGTTACTGTTCTTTGCACCTATCAAATGCTTAATGTGTGTTAATTGAATTTGACTTATTGAGATGAATTTCTTCTTAATCCTCCATATACAGTGAGCTCTCAATCCATTTGTATTTGCTGACTTTGGTAAGAAGGAGTTTAATGTAACTGCTGGTAAAAAAACAAAAGGCAACCATTGGAACATTATTTTGGCCTTTGGGTCTTTCATTTAAAATCAAGTCCTTGTAACCATACTATCCAGAATTAGATCTCACTGAAATGAAAAATTCATGAAGTCATTTATAATATCTCCATAAACTCTTCTAATGAACAGCAGTTTGGTGTGGAATGTTTAACAAGGAATATGAGTTAATTGGTAATGATGCATTTTTCAGCACTGGGGGGATAAAGAAATAATTTAGCAATAGGCTTAATGAAAGAAAATGTATATTTACAAAATGCTATTTTACTCAACTAGTCCCAAAGAGAAGCAATTGTCTCCGAATAATCTTGCTATCTAGCCTTGAAAGTCTGAGGTCTCTCATTCATATGAAGTGAGGACAAACAAGATAATGTATGTAAAGCCATATAGAAATGTCAGCTCTTATTTTGCTATTATTATCATGCTTCTTAACAGCAACATAATTTCTTATGGGTTGGTTGGTGGAGATTTGAGTTTAGCTGATTTGCTGATGTCCATCCTCATATGAGCAGATCTAATGGTAAAATATCAGATACCTTCAGTACATGGGGTTGGTAGAAGTAATGCAACATTCTATTTTAATGATCAAGAATTTGTCCCATTCTTTTTTGTTGTTGTTTATATATATATGCAGGGAAACCCTACTTAATAAACAGAAATATAGGTGTGGATGTTGGCAGAATTTTAAGTCTAATTAACTTGTCGCTTGCAAAAGGAAAAAGAAAGTCAAACTTGTTATATCTTAAGGACATATTTATATACATTTTAAGAGAGACAATAAGAGACTAAGAGGATTCCTTGGTAGTAAGCAGCCTGTGGTTTCCGTGTGTTGCATATGCAAAAAACAAATAGCAAGTGCAGGCATTAACCACAGTTTCCAGAAAATTAAAGATCACAGGGATGACCCCTGGGAATGTAAAGATAATGATTGTGATAATGATAATAATAAAAGCAAATAGAATTTAAGATTTTCAAAGTATGCTATAAATATTCTCTCATTTGATCCTCACAACAACCCTTTAAGGCAAGTGCTATTATCATCCTCATTTGATTGATGAGGAAACTGAGGCTACAAGAACAAGTGATTTCAGAATCCAGTAAGTATTTGAGAAATGATTTAAACTCAGGTCTAACCCAGTATAGCCCTCTTGGAAACTGTCACCTAGAAGTGAAACATAGCTAATGGCGAAAAAATGAAAAGGAATCTAAGACAAACAGATAAGCAAATCAAAGCAATGTAACAGCCCCAGGAAGGAATGACTTAATTTGAAAGGATGAAAGATAGATATTCCAGACTTCACATTCACCCCTCACCTCCTGGAAGGACAAAGTCCCAGATCTGAGTCATTTGGTCCATATAATTAATACTAAGTCTTTAGAATTCCCAGTCAGTTTCTAGCTGTGAAGAAGTGAACATAAGCATGAGCAGAATCTTGAACATGAAGATTAAAGTGAAAATGACTACACTGCCTGTGCTCTTTTAAAAAATTTTTTATCATAAAAGTATCTTATTATTTTCCAGTTACATGTAAAGATAGTTTCAACATTTGTTTTCATAAGATTTTTAATTCCCAATTTTTCTCCCTCCCTCCCCAAGATGAAAAGCAATTTGATATGTTATATATGTACAATCACATTAACATTTCTGCATGTCATATTGTGAAAGAAAAAGCAGAACTCAAAGGAAAAACCTCAAAAAAGAAAAAATACAACAACTAAAAACTAGAGACAGTATGGTTCAATCTGCATTCAGAATGCACAGTTCTTTTTTTCTGGATGTGCAGAACATTTTCCATCATGAATTCTTTTGTATTGTTTTGCATCATTGCACTGCTGAGAAGAGCCAAGTCCATCACAGTTGATCATCACACAATGTTCCTGTTCCTGTGTACAATGTTCTCCTGGTTCTGGTCACCTCACTCAGCATCAATCCCCTTAAGTCTTTCCAGGTTTTTCTGAAATCTGCCTACTCATCATTTCTTACAGCACAATAGTATTCCACTAAATTCATATACCACAACTTGCCCAGCCATTCCCCAATTGATGGGCATTCCCTCTATGTCCAACTCTCTGCCACCACAAAGAGAGCTGCTATAAATATTTTTGCACATGTGGGTCCTTTTCCCTTTTCCATGATCTACATGGGATACAGACCCAGTAGTGGCACTACAGGGTCAAAGGGTACACACTGTCTGTATTCTTAATGATTCTTATCATGGTTCAGGTAGAATTTCCCTGTACCCACTGAGTATCCCCTTACCATGTAGTTAGGATTTTCCTGGGAGCCCCACAGAGGATGGGAGGAATACTAGAGGCCCTTAAGGTACTTGGAGGCTTCATAAAGTACTGCATAAAGTACTTTCACCTACACCTTGTTTCGAGAAGGCAAACACCTCCAAACAATACTACCCTTTGGTCCTGTAAGACTGACCTTGGAAAGAATAGTCCAATGAACCTTGGGTGTTGTATTGGCAGGAACTGTGTTTAGGACAATGAGCTCTAGATTATAATAAACAAAGGCCACAGTGAACTTTCCTTTCCTACTGTCCTCTTCTGCTTGCAGCCATTACACAGATTCAGTTTCAAATTATAGGGACACTGAGTAATAATTTATCTATCTTGGCCCATTTTCTGTCCCTAACCCTGACTCCAAACCATTTGAGAAAAGTAGGAACATTAGACATTATTTCAAGTTTAAAAATTCAGTTGTAAGAAAGCATCAATGAAACAAAAATTATTTAATCAGAATAGAAACAAATAGCAAAGCAACAAAATACAATATTAATATTGGCCCATATTTCTGAATACGTACAGTCATTTCACTAAACATTTACTGAGTACCTGATATGTTCCTGGCCCTGTGCTAAATACTGTGGATATTAATCTAAAAAAGAAAGACAGTCCTTACCCTCAGGGAGTTTACAATATCATGGGGGAAGACAACACATAAAAGAAAGCCAAAAAGGTTGGAGAGAAAGGGAGGTACCTTGTGTGGGTATGATGGAGAAACCAAAGCAGTCTAAGTTGCATTCAGCCTGCTGGGAAGTGAAGAGTCGTCTTACCACCATATCATTCTCTTCCTCTCCAAAGAAGCTTACTAAATGATCTCCTTGAAAATTTTTGTGCCCAAAATAAACTTTCTTGATGAAGCCTGATTGGAGTGCTATATGATGACAGGAAGTGAAGACTTCAGAGAATCTCTTCAAAGAAAGGCAATATGTTGAGCATCACTTGCTTCTTTTGTTCCTGTTCTCACTGTTTGCAAACTGTTTTGTTTTGTATGGCTCCCAGCTCTATCTCCATGTAGGTCGTGATTTGGCTTCCCACAGGTGAACTTTCTTTTGTCCAGCTGCTCCCCATTATGCCATTTCCATTTTAGTAGGAATTAAAAATAAAAACAAAATGAAACTCAACTTTGGTCATCTCATCTAGCAGAAAATAGGAATGATCCTTCTTAGTCTTGGAAAAGTAGAAAAAAAAAACCTTTTTTTTCTCCACCTTCCCTCCTCCTATATATTTACAAAAAGCTTTTTGACGTTCTTTAGGTCTGAGGGAGGAAACCTATAAGCAGATTGGCCCTGGACTCTGAAAAGAGCTACATTTCAGTCAAAATTATCTTTAATAAAGGATATAAAGATCTCCAGGGAAGGAAATCCCTCACCTGCCAGGCCACCCTTTCTATAGTATAACCTTCAAAAAAATGAGTTGCTATGCAGATATAAAGTTCACAGAAAACAAGTACATTTGGCACTTTTTTCAACTTCATTCCTGAATTAGTCTCATATTGTGCACTGGGTGATATTATTTATGGAAACATCTTTCTTTCCACTAAAGCAGTGTTGAAACAGCCAACATGTCAAAATCAAATTCAGCTATATTTTCTAGTTTTAGGGATTAAAACAAAACCCAACATTTCTCATTATTTTCCAATGATCAGCAATTAGTTTGACAATATATTGAGCAGAGCTATTGTGGGAACTAAGTGATTTATCAATGCACTGTGCTATAGGAAATAATTTTAATCCCAGGAAGATATGTGTTATACTGTTCTGCTAGATTCCACTTTCTCATAAAAAGATTTTTGTTTTCATTGGCACTATCAAGAAAAATGTTTTTCCAGTAGAGTCAAAGCCTCATTTTAATCAAGAGATTTCTCATCAAGTATCAGAACAATAATCTCTTCTATCCCTCTGAATTCCCAAATTACTTGGTTTACAAAAGAAAAGATTATATAACTAAAGATTTGATCATCTCACAGGATCATAGATTTGGGGCTAGTAGAAGCATTTAAAATCATTTAGTCTAATCTCCTAATTTTATATTTGAGAAAACAGAGGCCCAGAGAGTGTATATGAATTGTACAAGATCACATGGGTAGTAAGTTGCAGTATACTTCATTGATTCATTTATTCTGAAAATATTTGTTTTTTATGTAACAGGTGAGATGGTGCTGAGAATTCTTTCGGGTCACTTCTAGTTACTTTAGCTTCATTTTAGAATATAACATACTCCTCCTATGAAAGGAAAGAAAGAATGAAAAAAAGAAAAACAATTCAGTAAAACTAAGAAATGTATCAGTTAGGGCCTGTGAAATATTCCACATCTCCAGTACCTCACCTCTGCAAACACTCAATATACAATTCTTAAATGCATGTACTTCACAGAAATACTATGAGTAAAGGATCATATGGGTTTCCTTATGTATAAGCTATTTTCAAAAATAATTTTCCATTAAAATTTTGTCATTAAAATTATATACCTCATCCAAGACCCAAATTCACTTAGGAAGCTTTCATTCTACCTGATAATTTACCTCGAATTTCCTCCAAATCTACATGTTGCATATGTATTTATGTGTATTGTTATGTGTGTAATGTATATCCACCTGTGTCTGTCTATATGTAGTTCATAGGAAGCATGAAAATATATCTTTAGATTATTTTTGAATACCCCTTTCCAAAGGATACTTTGATTCCTGCCAGTAGGCATACAGCAGATTGGAGCCATGATGCTGTCCACTTTGCTCTCCTAAGAGAGTGGTACTAGGTGAAAATTATATCTATCTCTTCCCCAACCCGACCCCAACCCAAATAGCATTAATCTATGGGGAGTAATTTTTAGGCTCATGCTGACTTCCAGATAGATATTCCATCATGACAAAGGACTGTCCCAAAAGATATATTCAAGGCTTGATTTCCTTCATAACACATTCCAGTTACAAAAAGAGCACTTACAGAAAACAGCAAACAAATCCATTTATCCAAGCCAATAGCAAAGAGAAATCAGAAGGGCTATACAGATGAAAATATGAGACAATACATAGAATAAATGAATTCTAACACTAGCACAGAGATATCAGGGAACATAAGACCTAGAAAGGACATCAGAGGCCACCTTGTCCAAGTCATACTTGAGCAGGGATATCTTCAATAATATTTCTGAAAAGTGATAATCCATTCTCCTAGAAGACCTTATGTGATGAAGAACCTACTTGTCAAAGTTCTTGATTTCATTTTTTAATGACTCAAATTGTTATTATTTTCCCTCATATTTTGGCTAGATCAGGTTCTCTTAACCTTATTATATTTGGGAAAATGTGCAAAATGAGTTGAAGTGGGGAAATGCTTCAATTAAAAGGGAAATATTCTTTCTTTCATACTTTTCTAACAGACTTTCTATTTTAAAGACAAAAACTAACTTCAAAGCTAGCCTTCATGTTCCTTTCCTAAGTACTCTAGGTAGGCTATAGGGAAAAAAATATTCATAATCTGTATCTCTGAAGAGCCCATCAGGACTCCAAAGGTAGGCATTCACATTTAAAATAATAATAACTTCAGACTCCCTGAGTTTTCTCCTCATTTGCAAAATGGAGACTAAGGGTCGATGTGAAGAAAATGTTTTGTAAACCTTAAAGTGATAAATAAAAATGAATTATTTATTATTATTATTAAAAGCAAAACTCTTTAAAGGGAGGATTAAATCTCCATAGTCCTTTTGTATTGCCTAGCAAAATTTCTAAGCATTAAAGTCATACTCAGATTCCTGCTGAGTTAAGTAAACATGTCTTGACATGGAATTTCAAACCTTTCACAATCTGGCCCTACCTTACTGCATTCAACCTTGTTTCTATTACTCCCTAACTCAAACAATGGATCCATGTTTATTCCTGCCTCTGTGATTTTTCACGCAATATTTTCTTACCTGGTATGTCCTGTCTCCTTCTCTCAATGTACATAAATAGTTCTCAGCTTTCATGGCTCAATTCTAGTCTTACCTTTTCCACCAAGGTTTATGATCATAGACTTAGCATTATAAAAAAAAAATCTACATATTCTACTCCAGTTCCCATTACAGATGAGGAAATGGGAGCCAATAGAAGGAAGATAACTTGTTCCAAGTCATCAGTAGTAATTGTCAGAGCCAGGATTTGAACCTAAATTTTCTGACTCCAAATACTGCATTCTTTCCTTTGCAATTGATCACTCCAATTTATATGCTTTACTCTATTCTCTGAACTCCCATATTGCCTACAATCTGTATTTCCCTTATGTTGATTCTTATATATACACCAGCATGTTACTGTCTAATGTAGATATGTTTTTCTCTCCCTAATGACACTATAATACTCAGGATTTCTACATACTTCTCAGACTTTCCCAGAATATTGAGAATATAGACAAAGTATAGACTAGACCTGTGATTTTATTGGTGTAGGGAACTTATATATGAAAGAGTTCTCTCAACTAATTCAGTTAGGTGCATTCTGTACAATTTAGTCTTGGAGATTCAGTCAGTTATTCAATAAACATGTATTGGGGCAGCTAGATGGCACAGTGGATAAAGAACCAGCCCTGGATTCAAGAGGACCTGAGTTGAAATCCAGCCTCAGACACTTGACATTTAATAGGTGTGTGACCCTGGGCAAGTCACTTAACCCTCATTGCCCCCACCCACCAAAAAAAAACCAAAAAATCAAACAAAAATAAACATGTATTAAGGGCTGACTATATGCCAGGCATGTGCCAAGTGCTGAGGATAGAAAGGCAAAAGACAGTCTCTGTCTTCAAGGAGTTGGCATTCTAATGGGTGAGGCAACAGGCAAATTACCATGTACAAACAAGCCACATACAAGATAAATAGGAATTAATAATGAGAAAGAAGGCACTAGAAAAAGAGGCATTGGGAAAGGTTTTTTTAGAAGTTTAGATTTTAGCTGAGATTTGAAGGAAGCCAGGGAAGCTAGGATGCAAAGATAAGGAGGGAGAACATTCCTTTGATGAGGCTTAGCCAGTGAAAATGTCTAGATAAAGTGCTGGACTTGGAATCAGGAATACCTTAGTTCAAATTCAACCTCATGCATGTACTAGCTGGGCAAGTTACATAATTTCTGCCTGTTATCCCATCTGTAAAACAGGGAGAATAGTACCTTCCTCTCAAGTTATTGTGAAGATAATGTGAGTTAATCCTTGTAAGGCACCTTGCAAATTGTAAAACATGGTAGCTATTAGAGCACTGAGAGAATTTAGCCAGGGTCACCCAGCCAATCAGTGTCAAAGGCAGGCCTTGACTTTCTGACTTTGAGGTCAGCTCTCTATTCATTATACTTTAGGCAAAGCGAAGGAGGGAGAAAGGGAAAAGGAAAGAGACCAAGATAGAAACTGAGAAAGAAAGAGAGAGAAACTGAGGGAGAGACAGAGAACAGGGAAAGGAGAGAAAGATTAGATAGTGTGTTGTTTAAAATCTAAATTGTGGGTTCTAATATGCCCCTCCCCAGTTTTTTAGGTGGGGGGAAGCTGGCTAAAATTACTGGTAAATTCAGCAAGAGTTTGGGCTTTTAAGGATTTATTAATATATATATATATTATAAGTTAGTGAAGAGAGAGAGAGAGAGAGAGAGAGAGAGAGAGAGAGAGAGAGAGAGAGAGAGAGAATAGATTCCTTATAGCATGGAAATTCTAGCTTGTATCTATTTGGTATAGCCAGAGAGAAAGAAACCTTCCTTTTCCTAGCAGCATACGTGAAATCTCTCACCACCAAGTTCGTGTCAGAATGACCAAGAGGAGATCCTCCTTTTTCTCCCATCTCCCACCATGCTCCTATTCCTCATGAAAAAGAGGAAGAGGCAGTGAGCTAACCTCTGCTTCCTAGTTCCTCTCTCCCTCCCTGAAAGGGGAGGTCCTTCAAGCTGATTGGCTGAGAGTGGTCTCTTGCTGATGTCAGTAGTACACCACCTCTGAAAATAACGTCACTCAGGGCCAGCCAGGTGTGGTCTCCATCCAATCACCCTTAAGTAGGTACTTAGTTTATCAGTCTTACCCAATTCAAACAATACTAAATCATTCTTCAGGTGGATACCTCTGGGCATCTGCCAAATATATCTATATATCTATATATATTTACATATATCTATATCTATATCTAGATATCTAGATCTATCTATCTATCTATATCTATATCTATATATATATATATAGAGAGAGATACAGACAGACAGATACAGACAAAGAATATAGTATCAGAGAAATTAAAATTTGAGAATAACCGAAGAGGTTGTCAAGGCAATCCCTTTATAAACAGATGAACAAACTGAGGCTCAAGGAAGGGAAATGACTCACTAAAGTTGGCTAATGAATATTTAATTAGAACAGGCAGCATGTCTTAAAATATAAAAGCCAATAGTGTAACTATTCCCAGTCTACATTTCCTATATCATGATACAAAAATCAGTGATTCTTACCCTGATGACTATGGATAAATAAATTTTATGGAGTCATGCACTTGGTTGGGGAAAAAAACTTTATTTTTACTAACCTCTCATTGAAATTTAGTATTTTATTTCATTATGAATATAGGCAAAAAGATCATTCTGAGAATGGTTTTTTAGACTTCACTAGACTGCCAAAGGCATTCATGAAACAATGAAGGTTAAGAATAATAAACTTAATAAGCTAGGAACAATCATTTCCCTTTACCTTTCTCAGCAATCAATTTATACCTGAATCCTTTATGCTAGAAACATTTGTCATTTTCATATGTGGTGGTGTAATTGTATTCATAGAACAAAAGTTACCAACATTTCTTTTCTGTGAAATTACAAAGAGGGTGTTGACAGACTGTGGTTCTTTTTGGTTGGGAAATTTTTAGTGCAATTGGGGAGGGATAGCCAGAAATACATAATAAATTAGATCTTTTCAAAATAATAAAAAACATTACATGAGGTTGAATCAGCAAGAAAACCTAAAATAAGAACCTTTTTTTTTTGTGAGGCAATTGGGGTTAAGTGACTTGCCCAGGGTCACACAGCTAGTAAGTGTTAAGTGTCTGAGTCTGGATTTGAACTCAGGTACTCCTGACTCCAGGGCTAGTGCTCTACCCACTGCACCACCTACCTGCCCCAATAAGAACCTTTTTACAAGCAAGTTTATCTTTTAGGGCCTTGGGATACAAAGATTTTAAAAAGATACCCTCTGACCTTAAAAAAATCTAAGTCTACAAGAATTCCTTGTTATTACAGATATACAAGTAGTAATCCTAACATAAGGTAGGGTTTGAAGTGTCAAAGGAGAGATCCAGACAGAGAAATTGAGGGAAATCTGTGGAGAGGATACTTTCAACTAGATCATGGAATAATAATATTAATGAAGATTATGATGATGATAACCATTTATAAAGCATAGGGACAATATGAAAATCCACAGATGTCAGAGACAATGAGTTGAGTTGGGGTCATAGCTAATGGATGTGTTTCTATTTATATAGTTGGTGAATTCTTAAAAAAAATGATGAATTATTCTATTTGTCAACTGAAACAGAAATCTTATAGTTCATCCTGCAGGAAAAAAAAAGTGACATTTCAAAGCAAAGATTTTCAAATAATTTGAGGGAATGAGAAAGATATTTGTAAAACATAAAGTATTATGCAACTTAAATCTAAGATTCTTCTAATAAGTGTAGACCTAAGTCTGAAGTCTATTGGTACAGACCTTCCATTGGATGTCACTATTCATAGAATCATAGATTTAGATATAGAAAGAACCTCTGAAATCACCAAGTATAATTTTACAGATGAAGAAACTGAGGCAGAGCAAGATCAAGCAATTTGCCCATGATTACAAAGCTAGTCAGTGCCTGGGGCAGGATTTCAACTAAGCAATTCATAAATTCAAGGCCAGGGCTCATTCCACTACACAATCCTGCCTATTCTTTGATTTTGTAAAGAACTGAAGTTGAAAGAACCTTTAAAAGTCATTATTTCCTACAGTTCTAACTTTGAGAAGCTACTATTGAATCTATTATCTATCTACCTATCTATCTATCTATCTACCTATCTATCTATCTATCTATCTATCTATCTATCTATCTATCTATCTATCTATCTATCTACACCCAGAAGCTATTTATTGGTACTTTAATAGCTTGGTATGGTGACTAGCTTTATAGAACCAGTTCAATACACTTCAATCAGTCAGTCAGTAAATAAACATTTATTTAGTACCTACAATGTGCCAGACATCAAATACTGGTGATACAAAAGAAGCAAAAGACAGTCCTTGCCTCAAGAAGCTTATAATCTAATGGAGGAGGCAACAAGCAAACAAGTATGTGAAAACAAGTTATGTGCAACATAAATAGAAAATACTTAGGAGAGGGAAAGCACCTGAATTGAATAGGCTCAGAAAGGCTTCATGCAGGAGACTTGATTTTAGTTGGTACTTGAAAGAAGCTGGGGAAGTCAAAAGGTGGGGCTTAGGAAGGAGAATGTTCCAGGCACGGGGAAAGACAGAATAAATGTGCTAGTTTAGAGATGGAGTGTGCTGTTCCTGGAATAGCCAAGAAACAAGTGTTGTTGGATCAGAGTTTCTCCATACCTTCTCATCTTGTGTTTTCCTTGCAGGTTAAGACTTCAAACCTCCTCATCACCATTTAATAAAACATTTCTCAACTTATCACTTCACTATATAAAGGTGTTGTTTTTTCCAGGAAACATAAACTCAGAGATTAGGCTGTTGCTTTTTAGCCATAGCTGGATCTCAATACATCTTGTCACTCTCTGTCCCATCTCCTCTTTTTTTGCATGTTAAAAATAAAAGTCCCCAAATCAACCTTTGGGTATCTTCCAACTGCCTTTTGGACATGATAACAATAATCATTTCCCTAGATTTTATAAAGATGGTAAGTTTCTTGTGTCCAGAGACACAAAACATTACACAATCCAACTATTCTAGGACTTCAAAATGAAAGCTAGTATTCTGCTTTTTTGGGAAGCTATCTCCTTCCAGAAGAACTTGTATAGTGATCACCAGAAGACCTTTGGAATGCAAAGGCAGAATAAGGAAGATGCAGGAATATACTATAAAAATTTATGTATATTAACAGGAAGAATTCTTAAGGATTATTGTTAGTAAATTAAGGCTTCCATTTCTCTTTTGAACTCAGAAAATATTGACTTTCATTTAATAGACTTCCTCCAATTTCAGTTCAATTCAACAGTAATTAATTAGTCATTAATGGAGTATATTTGTTGTTAAGGGAGGACTAGTACTTTGGTGTGAGAGCTTGCCAAGTCCTTTTTAGACCTGTTCACCCACTTTTGGTGTCCAACCAGTGGCTCCAAGAAACTATAGCATGTGCAGTGGCCATGCCCCAGGAAACTGTCTTTGAAGATGGGAAAAACAAGGTTGAGGGTAATTTATGGGCCTCAAACCCATCAATGAATTAGGTGAGTGTCTAGCCCAAGCATGTGCAGACTTCCTCTCATGGAATAAGTGGAAAAGGACAATTTGTCCCTGTGGCTATGAAGGAGGCTAAAGCAGGCACTATGGAGTTCTCAGAGCTTGATCAGACATCAAAGATGGCAAGATCATCTATTGCATCTTGGGTCAATGGTAGTAATCCTGACTTATGTCTTGTCACTGACTGGACTTCAGTATTTGACAAAAACTGCTAGGAAAACTGGAAGATAGTATGGCAGAAATTAGGCATCGACCAACTAAAATAATGTCAAAATGGGTACATGATTTGGACATAAGAGGTGATATCATAGGTACATTAAGAGAAGAAGAAATAGTCTACCTTTCAGATCTTTGGAAAGGAGAACAGTTTATGACCAAACTAGAGATAGAGAATATTATGAAATGTAATATGGATGATTTTTATTACATTCAATTAAAAAGGTTTTGTGCAAACAGAAGCAATGCATCCAAAATTAGAAGGGAGGCAGAAAGCTGGGAAACAATTTTTATGGCCAGTACTTTTGATAAAGGTCTCATTTCTAAAATATTTAGGGAACTAAATCAAATTTATATGAATCCAAGTCATTCCCCAATTGAGAACTGGTCAAAGGATATGAACAGGCAGTTTTCTGATGAAGAAATCAAAACCATCTATTCCCATATGAAAAAATGCTCTAAATCACTATTGATTAGAGAGATGCAAATTAAAACAACTCTGAGATAGCACCTGACACCTATCAGATTGGCTAATATGACAAAAAAGGAAAATAACGAATGTTGGAGAAGCTGTGGGAAAATTGTAACACTAATGCATTGTTGGTGGAGCTGTGAACTGATCCAACCATTCTGGAGAGGAATTTGGAATTATGCCCAAAGGGCTATAAAGCTGTGCATACCCTCTGACCCAGCAATACCACTTTTGGGCCTTTTTCCCAAAGAGATCATAAAAAAGGGCAAAGGACCCACATGTACAAAAATATTTATAGCTGCTCTTTTGTGGTGGCAAGAAATTGGAAATTGAGGGGTTCCCCATCAACTGGGATGTGGATGAACAAGTTGTGGTACATTAACGTAATGGAATTCTATTGTGTTGTAAGAAACAATGAGCAGGAGGAGTTCAGAGAAACCGGGAAGGATTTGCATGAACTGATGATGAGTGAGATGAGCAGAACCAGAAGAACATTATACACAGTATCATCAACATTATGTGTTGATCAACTGTGATAGACTAGATTCTTCTCATCAATCCAATGGTACAAGAAACTTTCAAAGGACTCATGATAGAAAAGACTCTCCAAATCCAGAAAGAAAAAAGAAAAGGAACTATGGAATATGGATGCTGATTGGACCATACTATTTCTTTTGTTTTTGGTGCTGTGGTTTTTCTGTTTTTCCTTTTTGCTCTGATTCTTCTCTTATAACATGACTAATGCAGAAATATGTTTAATATTATTGTGTATATATAACCTATATCAGATTATCTGCTGTCTAGGGGATGGGGGAGGGAGGGAGAAAAATTTGAAATTGGAAATCATATATAAACAAATGTTGAAAACTATATCTACATGTAACTGGAAAATAATAACATACTTTTATTTTTAAAAATTATGTTATTTAGTTTCCAAATTATTTTTAGTTTCTCTTTCCATGACCTTTTATTATAATGTGATTTTTATTGTATTATAAAATATGAAAAGGATGCATTTAATATTTCTGCTTTCCTGCCTTTGGTTGTGAGGTTTTTATGCTCTAATACATGGTCAATTTTGTGTGTGTGTGTTAGAGCCAAATACCACTGAGTAAAAGGTATATTGCATTTTATTCCCATTCAATTTTCTTCAGAGGTCTATTGTATATAACTTTCCTAAAAGCCTATTCACTTCTTTAGCTTTTTTCTTATTTATTTATTTGTTTATTTATTCGTTCATTCATCTATTTATTTATTTAATTCTTTATTTGCTTATTTATTTGTTTATTTTTGGTTAGACCTATCTAGTTCTTAGAGGGGAAAGTTGAGGTGCTCCATTAGTATAGTTTTACTGAACGTTTCCTCCTGTAAGTCATTTAATCTCTTTTAAAAATTTAGATGCTATAAGCAAAGACAAGAAGGATGATTTCAGAAAAATGAGGAAATACTGACATGAACTGATGTATAATGAAGTAAACAGAACCAGGAAAACATTATACACAGTAAAAGCAATATCGCTTGATGAAAAACTGTGAATCACTTAGCTACCCTATTCTCAGCTATACAATGATCTTAGACAATCTACCAATTTACCATTTGGTAAATTTACATTTAGTATTGTTATCATTTCATTGTCTATGATCTCTTTTAGCAAGATAATACTTTCCTTTGTTATCTCCTTTGATTAGACCTATTTTTGTTTATGCTTTGTCTGAGATCATGATTGCTACCCCTGCTTTGTTTTTTTTTCAATTTCAGCTGAAACAATAGATTATGCTCCTGACCCTTACCTTTAATCAATTCTCTCTCTCTCTTTCTCTCTCTCTCCACTTTCCCTCCTCTGTTTCACATGTGTTTATTGTAAACAGCATATTGTAGGGTTCTTGTTTTTAATCCATTCTTTTATCTACTTCCATTTTGGGGATGAGTTCATCTGATTTACATTTACAATTATGATAACTAACTGTATTTTTCTTCATTTGTTTAATCTTTTCTCACTTTTACCTTTTACCCTGTTCCTTATCATAATTGTTTCACTTTTGATCACTACCTCTCCCAATCTATCTTCTATAATCCCGTGTCCTGTCTTTTTCCCTTTCCCTATTTCCTTTAGGGTAAGATAAATTTCTATGTCCAATTGAGTGTGTAAGTTATTGCCTAGTTGAGTGAATAATGTTGACAATAAGGTTCAAGTATTGTCTGACAACCCCCTACCCCAATATCTTCCTTTCCAATGTAATAAGTGTCTCTATTATGTGAAATAATTTAGCCCACTCTTTCTTTCCCTTCCCTCATCTCCCAGTGGAATCTTTCTCACCAGTTAATTTTGTGGGGTTTTTTGCATATCATCCCATCATAGTCAACTTCTACCCATACTGCTTCTAATTGCCCTAATAGTGATAAGGTTCATAAGAATTACAAATATCATCTTCCCATGTAGTAATATAAACAGATTAACCTTTGTGAATATCATACCTTTTTTTTTCTTTCCTTTTATTTTTTTTATCTTTTTTATGTTTCTCTTGAGTTTTGCATTTGAAAGTCAAAAGTCAAATTTTCTATTCAGCTCTGGTCTTTCAATGAGAAATGCTTGATAGTCTTCTAGTTAAATGTCCATTTCCTGCCCCCTGGAACCACCCCCCCCACCCCAAAAGGATCATATTCAGTTTTGCTGAGTAGGTGATTCTTGGTTGTAATCTTAGCTCCTTTGCATTCCAGAATATCACAGTCCTCCACCTGTGGTTCTTTAATTTTGAAGCTTACAAATTCTTTGTAATCTTGACTGTGGCTCCATGATATTGGAACTTTTTCTTTGTGGCTGCTCAAGGTATTTTCTCCTTGGCCTCAGGAGTTGAATAGTGCATTCTTCTAATTTCTATTTTATCCTCTAGTTCCAGGACATCAATACAGTTTTCCTTGATAATTTCTTTTTTAAAAAATTGTATAAAGTTTTGCTTCCAAATTCAATCCTTCCTTCCCTTCTTGCCCTCCCTACTCCCTGAGGTAGTAAGCAATTGGATATAGGCTATACATGGGCAAATATGTAAAATATTTCTATATTAGTCATTTTGTACAAGAAGATTAGAGTAAAAATAAAAAAAGAAAGAAAACAAAAATAGCATGCCTCAGACTATATTCAAACAATATCAGTTATTTCTCTGGAGGTGTATAGTATGATTTATCATTAGTCTTTAGGAATTATCTTAGATCATTGTACAGCTGACAATAGAATAGCTAAATGAGTCACAGTTTTTCATCAAACAATATTACTGTTACTGGGTATGGTATTTTCCTGGTTCTGTTTACTTCACTATACATCAGTTCATGTTAGTATTTACAGGTTGTTCTGAAATCATCCTTCTTGTCTTTTCTTATAGCACAATAATATTCCATTACAATCATATACCACAGCTTATTTAGGAATTCCCAAATTGATGGGCATCCCTTTGATTTCTAATTCTTAGACACTACCAAAAGAGCTACTGTAAAAATGTTTGTACAAGTGGATCCTTTTCCCTTCTTTTGGATGTCTTTGTGATGTAGACCTAGCAGTGGTATTGCTGGATATAGTTCCAAATTGCTCACCACAATGGCTGAATTAGTCTACAACTCCACCAAGAGTGCATTAGTGTCCCAGTCTTCCCAGATCCCCTCAAATATCCAACATTTTCCTTTTTTGTCATATTAGCCAATCTGATAGGCATTAGGTGGTACTTCAGAGTTGTTTTAATTGGCATTTCTCTAATCAATAGTGATTTCAAACCTTTTTATATATATCATATAGATAGCTTTATTTGTCTGAAAACTGCCTGTTCATATCATTTGACCAATTATCAATTAGGGAATGACTTGTATTTTTATTAATTTGAGTAAGTTATTTATATATTTGAGAAATGAGGCCTTTATCAGAGATATTTGTTGCAAAAATATTTCCTAATATTTTGCTTTCCTTCTAATTTTGATTACATTGGTTTTGTTTGTGCAAATTTTTAAAAAAAATTTTATATAATTAAAATTAACTATTTTACATTTTGTAATGCTTTCTATATCTTCTTTGATCCAAAAATTCTTCCCTAATCCATAAACCTGATGGATAAACTATTTCATGCTCTCTTTTTTTCACTTAATAATATTTTATTTTTTCCAATTATATGTAAAGAAAGTTTTAGAAATTAATTTTTTAATATTTAGAATTTCATTTTCCAAATTACATGTAAAATAAAAATTTTGACATCGATTTAAAAAAATACTTTGTGTTACAAATCTTCTTTCTCCCTCCCTCCCCACTCCAGCCCCAAGAACTCAAGCAATTCAATATAAGCAATACATGAGCTGTCATGCAAAACATCTCCACATTAGCAAGGTTGTGAAAAAGAGACAAAAACAAAACTTCAGATAAAGGAACTAACAAAAAATATTATATTCCAATTTGTATTCAAATACCATCAATTCTCTCTCTGTAGGTGGATTGCCTTTTTCATAAGACCTTCAGAGTTGTCATGGATTAGTGCATTGCTGAAAATAACTGTCATTCACAGCAGATAAGATCATAATATTACTGTTATTTTGTATACAGTACATTTCACTTTGCATAAGCTCATGCAGGTTAGACATTCATTTTTACAAGATTTTGAATTCCAAATTTTTCTCTTTCCTTCCATTCCTTCCCTCTCCCCAAGACAGCAAGCAATATGATGTAAGTTATACAGTACAATCATGTTAAATAAATTTCCAACATTAGTGGCATGAAAGAAAAAATCAGAACAAAAGGAAAAAAAAAAGAGGAAGAAAAACAAACAAAAAAACCCAAAGTGAAAATAGTATGCCTCAAATCTGCATGCAGGCTCCGTAGTTCTTTTTTTTTTTTTTAATATGGATAGCATTTTCCACCAGGAGTCATTTGGAATTATCTTGGATCATGATATTTTGAGAAGAGCTAAGTGTATCATAGTTGATCATCACACAATGTTGCTGTTATTGTGTACAATGTTCTCTGGGTTCTTCTCACTTCACTGAGCATCACTTGATGCAAACCTTTCCAGGTTTTTCTGAAATTTGCCTGCTCATCATTTCTTTCTTTTTTTTTTGTGGGGCAATGGGGGTTAAGTGACTTGCCCAGGGTCACACAGCTCGTAAGTGTTAAGTGTCTGAGGCTGGATTTGAACTCAGGTACTCCTGAATCCAGGGCCGGTGCTTTAACCACTGCACCATCTAGCCGCCCCTGCTCATCATTTCTTATAACACAATTATTCCATGTTCTCTTAATTTGCTTATGGTATGACCTTTATGTGTAAATCATGCACCTATTTTGATCTTATCTTGGTATGTGGTGTGAGTTGCTGCTCTATAACTAGATTCTGCCATACTGTTTTCCAGCTTTTCCCGAAGTTTTTGTCAAATAATGAGTTTTTGTTCCAAAAGCTTGGATCTTTGGTTTATCAATGATTAGACTAGATTACTATTGTCATTTACTATAATAAAGTATGTACCCAATTCCTTCCACTGATCCACTACTCTATTTCTTAGGCAGTACCAGATGGTTTTTTATAATTACTGGTTTATAATACACTTTGAGATCTGGTATAGCTACATCATATTGATGTCTTTTATATTCTTGAGCTTTTGCTCCTCCAGATGAATTTTATTTTTTCTAGCTCTATAAAATTATTTTTGATAGTTTCATTAGTTTGGTACTAAATACATAAATTAATTTAGGTATAAATGTAATTTTTATTATATTGGTTCAGCTTACCCATGAGAAACTAATATTTTTTTTCATTTTTTTAGATCTGATTTTATTTGTGTGAAAAGTCTTTTATGGTTGTGTTCATGTAGTTCCTGGGTTCATCTTGGAAGGTACACTCACGAGTGTTTTATATTCTCTATACTTATTTTAAGAGGAATTACCCTTTCTATCTCTTGCTTTTGGATTTTGTTTTTAATATATAGAAATTCTGATCTATGTGAGGTGATTTTGGACCATGCAACTTTGCTTAAATTGTTGATAATTTCAAGAAGTTTTGAAATATGATTTTCTAGGATTTTCTAAGTATAATATCATATCATCTGCAAAAACTGTTTTGAGGGCAGCTAGATGGCACAGTGGGTAGAGCACCGTCCCTGGAGTCAGGAGGTCCGGAGTTCAAATCCGGCCTCAGACACTTAGCACTTACTAGCTGTGTGACCCTGGGCAAGTCACTTAATCCCAACTGCCTAACTAAAAAAAACCCCAAAAAACAAAACAAAAACAAAAAAACCCCTGTTTTGTTTCCTCATTGCCTATTCTATTTTTTTAAATTATTTAATTATTATTATTTTTTTTATGAGGCAATTGGGGTTAAGTGACTTGCCCAAGGTCACACAGCTAGTAAGTATTAAGTGTCTGAGGCCAGATTTGAACTCAGGTACTCCTGACTCCAAGGCTGGTGCTCTATCCACTGCGCCACCTAGCCGTCCTATTCTATTTTTTTTAACTTTCTTTTTCTTCCCATATTTACAGCTAACATTTCAAGTACAAAAATAATAGAGGTAATAATTGGCATCCTTGTTTTACCCTTGTTGTATTAGTAGGGCTTCTAGCTTATCCTCATTAATATAAATATTAGTTATGGTAAACTCCATTTATTCCTATGCTCTCTGGTGTTTTTCATAGGAATTGATATTGTATTTTGTCAAAGGCTTTTTCTATATTTATTGGGATAATCATGATTTTTGTTTTTTGTTATCAACATGGTAAATTATGCTAATAATTTTGCTAATATTAAAGCAGCCCTGCATTCCTGGTTTATATCCTAAGTGGACTTCATGTATGATTCTGCTGATATATTGTGGTAATCTCCTTGCTATTATATTTTTTTTAAATTTGCATCAATATTCATTAGGGAAACTGATCTACAATTTTCTTTCTCCATTTTGACTTTCCTTAGTTTAGGTGTCAGTACCACATTCATGTTCTAAAAAGAATTTGGCAGGACTCTCTCCATCTTTAACTATTTTTCCAATTAGATTATATAGTATTGGGATTTAATATTCTTTAAATGTTTGGTAAAATTCATTTGTGAATCTATCTGGTCTTGCAGATTTTTTCTTAGGAAGTTCATTGATGGCTTTTTCATTTTTTTCTAAAATGGAGTTATTTAAGCATTTTATTTTTTCTTTTGTTAATCTGGGTAATTAATTTTTTTGTAGGTATTTAGCTATTTTATTTAGATTGTCAGATTTATTTGTATATAGTTGGGTAAACTAGCTCCTAAGAGTTGTCTTAATTTCCTTTTCATTGGTGGTGAGTTCACCCATTTCTTTTTTTTTTTGTGAGGCAATTGGTGTTAAATGACTTGCCCAGGGTCACACAGCTAGTAAGTGTTAAGTGTCTGAGGCTGGATTTGAACTCAGGTACTCCTGACTCCAGGGCCGGTGCTCTATCCACTGTGCCACCTAGCTGCCCCCTACCCATTTCATTTTTGATGCTAGTAATTTGGTTTTCTTCTTTCCTTTTTAAAATCAAATTAGCCCATGGTTTATCTATTTCATTGTGTTTTTTTTTAATAAAGTCAGCTTCTAGTTTTATTTATTAGTTCAACTGTTTAATTAATTATTTGATCTCTCCTTTGATTTTCAGGATTTCCAATTTGGTGCTTAATTGGTGATTTTAAATTTGCTCTTTTTTAGTTGTATGCCCAATTCAATGATCTGCCTTTTCTCTATTTTATTGGTATAAAAATTAAAGATACATATTTTCCCTGAGAATCACTTTCGCTGTAATCCCATACATTTTGTTATGTTGTCTCATTGTTGTCATTTTCTTCAATGAAATTATCGATTGTTTTTATGGTTTGTTCTTTGACCCACTTAATTTTTTAGGTTTAGAATATGTAATTTCTAATTAAATTTAATTTCTCTTTCCATTGTCCATTATTGAATGTAATGTTTATTGCATTATTATCTGGGAAATATTTCTGCTTTTATGCATTTGGTTTCTGGGGTTTTAGGTCCTAATTCATGGTGAATTTTTGTGTAGGTGCCACAGAGTGATGAGAAAAAGTATATTCCTTTCTATTCCCATTCAGTTTTCTTCAGAGTTCTATCATAGCTAACCTTTCCAGAATTAAAGTTTTATTATCTATTTCTTTTTGTAACTCATTCAACTTCTTCAAAATCTTAGATGCTATACCATTTGGTGCATATATATTTACAATTGATATTAATTCATTGCCTATGATACTTTTCAGCAAGATACACTTTCCTTACTTATCTTTCTCTCTCTCTCTCTCTTTTTTTTTTTTTTAGTGAGGCAATTGGGGTTAAGTGACTTGCCCAGGGTCACACAGCTAGTAAGTGTTAAGTGTCTGAGGCCAAATTTGAACTCAGGTACTCCTGAATCCAGGACCAGTGCTCTATCCACTGCATCATCTAGCTGTACCCTTATCTCTTTTAATTAGTTTTGTTTTTGTTTAAGTATCATGATTGCTACCCCTGCTTTCTCTGTTTCAGGTGAAGCATAGTACAATTCTGCTCTAGTGCCTTAGTTTTTACATGGTATCTCTCTGCTTCCAATGTATTTCTTATAAACAACATATTAAAGGGCTTTGGTTTTTAATTCATTCTGCTATTTACTTTTGTTTCATGGAAGAATTCATCCCATTCACATTTATAGTTATGGTGACTGTGTTTCCCTTTATGCTACATTTTAGTTACTTATGCTCCTCTATCTCTTATCTCTGATACTTTCCCTCCTCACAAATGTTTTATTTTTGATCACCATCTTCCACAATCTATCCTGCCTTTTATCAGTCCCCCTTCTCCCTTCTATTATCCCTATCCCTTTTTACTTCCTTATAGGGTAGAAATTTTTTTTTAAATCTAACTGAGTTTCTATGTTTTTCCCTCTGAGTCAATTTTTATGAGAGTAAAGTTTGATCTTTGCTCAACCTTCACCCCACCACCATCTTCCCCTCCATGAAATACCTTTGTTTATTTATTTCTTTTGTAGGGAAATAAGGGTTAAGTGACTTGCCCAGGGTCACACAGCTAGTGTCAAGTGTCTGAACTCAGATTTAAACTCTGGTCCTCCTGAATACAGGGCTGGTGCTTTATCCACTGTGCCACCTAGCTGCCCCCCATGAAATATCTTTCATGCTTCCTTTATGTGGGATAATTTACCCCCATTTAATATCCCCCCTCCATTTTCCAGAACATTTTTTTCTCACCCCTTTATATTTTTTTGGTATCATCCTATGAAAGTCACTTTATATCCAAACCCTCTCTCTATATATAGTCCTTTTAATTGCTCTTATATTAATACATTCCTTGAGAGTTACTTTTATCTTACGACATGGAAATACCAAGTTTCATTTTTATTTCATTGAGTTTTATTGAATTTTTTATATTTTTTCTTTCTTTTTTACTTTTTTTATGTTTCCCTCAAGTCTTGTATTTGGAGGTCAAACTTTTCATTCAAGTATGGTTTTTTAATTAGGAATGCTTGAAAGTGCTCTGTTTTATTAAATATCCATTTTTCCTTTGAAAGATTATATGCAGTTTTGCTGGGTGGGTCATTCTTGGTTGTAATCCCAACTCCTTTGCCTTCTGATATATCATATTCCAAGCTCTCCATTTCTTTATTGTGGAAGTTCCCAAATCATGTGTAATCCTACCTGTAGCTCCATGATATTTGAATTGTTTCTTTTTGGCTGCTTACAGTAATTTCTCCTTGATCTGTGAGCTCTAGAATTTTGCTATGATGTTTCTGGGAGTTTGCATTTTGGGATCTCTTTCAGCCAGTAATCTGTGGATTCTTTCAATTTCTATTTTGTCCTCTGGTTCTAATATATAAGGACGGGTTTTTTTTTTTAATAGTTTCTTGAGAGACATGGTGCAGGCTACCCTTTCCCCCATACCCCCTCACCCAATCATGGCTTTCAGGTTGTTTAATAATTCTTATATTACCTCTCCTCACTCTATTTTCTAGGTCAGTCATTCTTTCAATGAGAAATTTCACATTTTTTTCTTTTTTTTTTGCTATTTTGATTTTGTTTTATTGTATCTTGATGTCTCATAGAATCATTAGTTTTCATTTGTTCAATTCTAAATTTTATGGAATTATTTTCTTTAGTCAGTTTTTGTACTTCCTTTTCCATTTGGCTTATTCTCATTTTTAGGGAGATATTTTACTCAGTTAATTTTTATCTTTTCTTATGCTATTGACTCTTTTAAATAGTATTCTCTTGCATTAGACCCATTTATTTTCTCAATTTATCTTCTACTTCTCTAATTTGCTTTTTGAAATTCTTTTTACACTTCTCCAGGAATACTTTTTGGGCCTAAGACCACATTTCATTTTTCTTTGAGGCTTTATATGTAGATATTTTGACACTATTGTCCTCTTCTAAATTTATCCTTTGATTTTTCTCATCACCATAGTAGCTTTCTATAGTCAAGTTCTTTTTTGTTCTCTTTTGTTCTCATTTTTTCTACCTTTTTGGTGTGGTCCTGAATGATCTCAAACTTTTTGTGCTGGGCTCAGGTCTTATTGCTGGCTTTCACTAGGCTTCAAGGATTAGCTTCTTGCTTTCATTGGAAGATTGTTTACCCTTCTGGCTTGTACTGGAGCTGGAGCCTCCCTGTTTGCCTCTCCTGAGTGTGGGGTTTAACTGCTGGTCTGCCCCAGGGGTAGGACCTTTCTGCTAGGTTGCTATTATAATACAGTCTTTCTGGTGTTTGGCCCTGGAGAAGAAATCTTGTTGCTGATTTGCCCCATGGGTGAGGTCCTGCTGCTGGATTGCTATGGAAACAGGGCCTCTCTGCTGGCAAGTCCTAGGAGTGGGTTCTTGATATTGCAAGAATATTGGGAATATTTTCTTCAGGAAAATTTTTTTTTTGCTTTCTTTTGTTTCATTTTTAAAATTTTTTTTTTTTTGGTGGGACAATGAGGGGTAAGTGACTTGCCCAGGGTCACACAGCTAGTAAATGTCAAGTGTCTGAGGCCAGATTTGAACTCAGGTCCTCCTGAATCCAGAGCCTGTGCTTTATCCACTGCACCACCTAGCTGCCCCCTCAAGGACCCTTTTTAACCTCCTTTTCCATTTTGACATTTCTACTTTTTAAGGAGTTGTTTTCTTCAGTGAATTTTTGTATCTCTTTTTCTATTTGCTATGCTTCCTTTACGAAGCTGTTACTTTTTTCATGATTCTCTTGTATTGCTCTCAGTTCTTTTCCCTATTTTTCTTCTCTGATTTTCTTTTAAAAAATATCTTTTGTGTGTGTGTGTGCTCTTCCATGACTTCTTTTTGGGAATGAGACCAATTACATTTTTTCTTTGAGGTTTCACATTTAGCTATCTTGACACTCTTTTCCTCTTCTAAGTTTCTGGCTTCATCCTCCTTGTCACCATATTAACTTTATATGGTCAGGATCTTTTTTTCTTTAGTTTTTTGTTCATTTTTTTCTAACATGCCTGTTGTGAGACTTTATATTTTTATGTTACAGTTGGGTTCTGTTCCTGGAATGGAGAGAGAGCACTGTCCCATGTTTCCTGCACCATGGTTTTAGGCCTGCGTCTGGCTTACACCTAACCTTGGTGCCTAGCTGCTCCCTTACCTGGATGGGGAGCTTCCCTGCTGTCTTGTACTGTGAGAACCAGGGTGACACCCCCCTGCTGAGAAACACATTTTGAGATGACCTTTTCTAAAGGACATCCTGGTGTCCTGAAGCTGCCTGGCATCATGGAAGTTCCCTCTTTTCAAAGACCACCTTTAAGTAATGTCAATCAATGAACTTGAATGCTATCAGCCAATTAGCTTGGAGCTGTGTGTGGGGACTGCCCCTCTTCCTTTCAAGCAGAAAGCTTAGGATAAAGGGACAGAGGATCACTCTCTTTCATTCAGGAACAAGCTCATGGTGGGAGAAGCAGGCAGGGTAGCCAGGTTTCCTAACTTTTAGAACTTCAGGAGTTCTCTCTTGGATAGCCAGGTGAAGGTGGCTTTCTTTCTCTCTTTGCTAACCCCTAATGTACTTTTTTTGTGTGTGTGTGAGGCAATTGGGGTTAAGTGACTTGCCCAGGGTCACACAGCTAGTAAGTGTTAAGTGTCTGAGGCCGGATTTGAACTCAGGTACTGCTAATCCAGGGCCAGTGCTCTATCCACTGTGCCACCTAGCCGCCCCAACCCCTAATGTACTTTAATAAATGTTTGAAAGCCTAAACTGTTGCTGAATTCATCAGTAAATCTTAGTGTCACTCCCCCCCCAAAAAAACTGGGGGGGGCAGGTAAGGACACACATTGGGTTTTTAAACATTACGGTGCTAAGTATAGTGTTCTGTTGCTGGTTTGTGCCAGGGGTGGGGTGAAGCCTGACTACTTCTTAGCAATGTGGATTGGGGTTCACTGGTGGTTTGCCCCAGTGCTTAGAGCCTTGTTACAGATTCACAAGGGTGTGACCTCTTAGTACGGTTCCCAGACCTATTCCTCTCCCACCCCAGTGAGACAGACCTTTTCTGCTGATTTTCTAAGCTGTCCTGAGGTGTTAAGCTGCTTCCCCACCCCAAAATTTTATCTGGAGTGTTGTTGTAAGGTTGTTTGGATAGTAATTTGGGAGGGCTCTAGAGATTTCCTTCCTCACTCCACCATCTTAGCACCAGAAGTCCTTAGTATGATTTATTTTTGATAAAATCAAGTTTTCTTCTTTTGATCATTACCTCCCCTCCTACATGCTCATAAGCCATAAGAGGCAGCATGCTATAGCATACTCTGATGCCATGAAGATTGGGGTTTTGTCTTGATTCTTATATTCTAGCTGTGTGACCCGAGAAAGGTGATAATTCTCACTTCTCTAGGCAACTTCCTAAGTCCATAAGCTTCAGAGAATGTGTTGACCTGAATGACTAGAGAAATATTCTTCATCTGTGAGTTTATTGTAGCAATAAATTTCCATGCCCATGCTTTACCAATAACCATGCCTTTAAAAGACATGTAAGAAAAGTCAAGCTCCTAGCTTATATTATACAGATTCTATTATTTTCCATTTTCTGAAAATTTGGCATATTTAGTCTTTCCCAATTTTGTAGTTCCTTGTCCATTTCTCAGAATCTTTCAAATATCTCTGATTGTGGTTCAGTAACTACATTTACCTGTTCTCTCAGTACCTCAGAATGCAGTTCATCTAAGTCCAATGACAGAAATTTATCAAGGCCAGCTAGGTGCTTTCTTATTATCTCTTTATTTATTTTGGCTATCAATTCCCTAATACCCTTTTTTGTTCTGTCTTTTCCAATATAAAGGTCATTATCTTTGTCAGAGAAAACTAGTTACCTTTCTTTTAACACAGCCCATTTAATCAGCATGGAGCTCAGAACTCAGCACAAAACCCAATCATTTCATTGAGTAGAAATTATGTAATACCCTTTGAATCCTGACAATAATCCTTAGTAATAAATTAATCTCCCAATCCCAACTATAAAAAATATCCCAAACAAATGAACAAACAAAAAATAGTGACCAGGGAACAGTGTTAATGTATTGCCTCCTTAATGAAATATTATTTTCAGGTTAGATATTTATGAGAATTTTTCCTCATACATTTTTGGCAGCAAGCAAGTAGAGCTCATATTACTGGCTTCCTCAATTGATATCCATTTATTTCCATTTGCTTTTCAGACAACTGGCATGAATTGCTTGCCTATGAATGAAAGCAGATCTCAGCTGTCTAACTATTAATTTTCTTTTAATGACTTAAAGTCCAACAAAAACATCAACAGACTTGGGTTACAAATAATCAACTCACTTAATAGGAAGAAGTAGAATCTATTATTTTTAATAGTACTTGAGACATCCAATATAATCTATTTATTTTTCTTGACATCAGAGAGAAAAGGCATGCAAGATTTTAGCCAGAACAGCTTCTTAAGCATAACTTAGTTCCACATTCCTCCTTGTTTAACTATATGGACAAAAGCTGATGGCTGAGCAATAGCTGAAACTATCAGACAGTTATCACAATGAATTTTACCCTTCTCTTTCATCTTGACAGTTTAATTGATCTGATCGAAAAATATATACTTTTTTGTGGCATCAAGGATCATATTTTCTGATTAACAACAACAATGATAATGATAATAAGGAACTGGTTGGAAGTGATTGTCTAATAATGTTCTTTGCCAAACAATTGAATGAAATGAGATTGTACAATTGTAACTTAACTGTTGTCCATAACTTGTACCTCAAGTTTCACTCACACTATATTTTTTAAGAGCAAGTGGACATGTGAATGACCTCTGAATTAATGACTTCTATGACTATGTTACATACTTATGTACTTTGTATGTAGGCAGTACATTTAATGGCCCTATAACACCAGAATAACAAATCAGTTCAATTCAGCATCGATATATTAAGCATCTCCTCAGTACAAAAGATCAGTCTTAGGTACTGGATATGAAAATATTTTTTTAAAAATCTGAAATGGTTCCTGCACTCAGTAGTCTATATTTTACTTAGGAATGATGTAATTCTAATCCGCTATTGCAGAATGTATTATAGAAGTTGAGAGCTTGAAAGACTCTTATAGATTAAATTAGGTTATCTGAGGAGAAAAGGAACATTAACCACTGTAGGGGATGGGAGGAGAAGATAGAAAGCTTCACAGAAAAATTGGGACCCAAAATGAATCATGAAAGGTTTTGAGTGACAGAATTGACTAGTGAATGTACTATATACATGAAGAATTAAGCAGAAGTAAGAGATATGCTGAGTTTATGGACATTTAGCAAGCTTGTCTGCCTGTAACATAAAAGTACACAAAAGGCAATACTCTACAAAAGGATGGTGAGGTAGGGTGGAGTTAAATTGTGATAGATCTTAACTGTCCAACTGAGAAATTTGTATTTTTCCCTCAATACATTAGGGGCACATTAAAGTTTTTTGTTTTGTTTTTATGGGAGAGACAGAGACAGAGACAGAGAGAGACAGAGGGAGAGACTGAGTCAGATTGAAAGGAAAAGCTTCAGACCAGGGGTGCAAACTGTAGGATATAATATCCCCTTCTACCACCATGCCTCATTTGAGATCTGGGTGGAAATAATAAAATATTACCTGAGGCAAATAGTAAAGGTTACTCAGATATGGAAACTTTGCTGCACAATGGATGACCCATGTCATTACAGAAGCAGGTCAGAAACTGATAGAGAGAGGAAAGAGATTTTGTTACTGGCAGGGAAATAAGGGAAAGGTCACTCGGTACACTGATCCTTTCCAATCTTGCTTCCAGAGTGAAATTTTCATGGAGAGAAATTGGAAAAATTGAATAAAAGGGATTTGAAAATAATTTTCTACCACTCAATCATATTTCAGACTGTGGTCAGAGAATGATAGCAATACCATAGCAGAGGTTTTACAAAAGAGACTGAGTTGATAACTCTAAGTTTTTCCGGTTGCATATGGCCTGGGATTGAATCACAAAAAGCTGAGTTAGCCCCTGGGCCTATGAACTAAAAGAGCAGATAGAACCTTCTTTTTGTGAGGAAGAGTCTGCATAGACACCATAGACCACAATGTGACAGCAGACAACCTGTGTATGCATACATATATCTTATACATAATATAAGAATTAAAATTATAGAGCTACTGAGTTTTATAACTGGTAAAATGGCAAAAGAGAGCAAAAAACAATAGGCCATCAACTCATCCCAGAAACATATATATTGATGATAGCATCTAAGGAATAGCTGACAATAGTAGGTCTGTAGAGTACACCAAGCCATAGAATGGAAGTCAGAGAGGAGTTCCAGCTTGGATGCAGCTCTGGAAGCAAAATATTGCCCAACAATAAACATTTATTTTATTTTTTCCAGTTACATGTAAGGGTAGTTTTCAACATTCATTTTCATAAGATTTAGACTTTCAAATATTTCCTCCTTGCACTTTCCTCCCTGCTCCACAAATCAACAACCAATCTGATAAAGGTTTTATATATATACAATACACAAGTGCTCTTTTTATAAGTTTTTTCTATGGGGATGGATAGTATGCTTCATCATTAGTCCCTTGGGATTGTCTTGGATCATTGTATTGCTGAAAGTAGTTGTCATTGACAATTAATTATCTCACAATACTGCTGTCACTATGCACAATGTCCTTCCAGTTCTGCTCACTTCACTATACATCAGTTCATATGAGTTTTTCCAGGTTTTTCTGGATTCATCCTGTTTGTCATTTCCTATAGCACAATACTATTCCACTTCAATCAGTCATTCCTCAATTGAAGAACATTCCCTTGATTCCCAATTCTTAGCCACCACAAAGAGTTGCTATAAATATTTGTGTACAATTTTTCCCCCTTTTCTCTTTTTCACAATTACTATTGTTAACTGTTTCCCTCCATTCTATTCCCTTCCCCATGATATTTACTCTATTATTTATCTTTTTTTACCCTATCCCTCTGCAAAAGGGATTTGCTTCTGTTTGTTCCCTCCCTGAATCTACCCTCCCTTCTTTTGCCTCTCTCTCTTTATCCCCTTCTCTACTATTTTTCTGTAGGGTTAGATAGATTACTCCACCCAATTGAGTGTGTATGTTATTCCCTCCTAGATCCAATTCTGATGAGATTAATGTCTTTTAGCCAATTCTGATGAGGGTTAGGATCAATTACTGCCCAGATTAAATAGATTACTCCACCCAATTGGGTGTCTGTGTTAATCCCTCCTTGAGCTAACGCTGATGAAAGTAAGGTCTTTGAGCCTATTCTGATGAGTGTAAAGTTCATTTCTTGCCTTGCTCCTCCCCCATCTCTTCCTGTTCTCCATAAGCCTTTTTCTATTTCTTTCTTGTGGAATTTCACCCCATGCTACCTCTGCTCTTCCCTCTCCCCCAGTGCATTCCTCTAACTCCTCAATTTTACCCTAAAGATGTCATTATCAGACAGCTAGGTGACACAGTGGACAAAGCATTCACCTCAGACCCATGGGGACCCCAGCCCAAATCCAGCCTCAGACACAAGACACTCACCCACTGTATGATCCCCAACTCCAATTTTTTTTTTATGGTTCTCTAGGGTCTTGTATTTGAAAGTCAAATTTGCCATTCAGTTCAGGTCTTTTTATCATAAATACCTGAAATTCCTCTTTTTCATTGAAGCCCCATTTTTTCCTCTGCAAGATTATATAGAGTTTTGCTGGATACATGCTTCTTTGTTGTAATCCTAATTCCTTTGCCCTCTGGAATATCATATTCCATTCCCTCTGGTCCTTTAATGCAGAAGATACTAGATCTTGTGCTATCCAAACCGGGGCTCCACAGTGTTTAAATTCTTTCTTTTTGGCAGCTTGCAATATTTTCTCCTTGACCTGAGACTTCTGGAATTTGGCTGTAATATTCCTGGGAGTTTTCCTTTTGGGATCTCTTTCAGGAGGTGATTGATAGATTCTTTCAATTTCTATTTTATCTTATGATTCTAGAACATCAGGGCAATTTCCCCTGACAATTTCTTGGAAGATGATATCTAAGTTCTTTCCTTGATCATGGTTTTCAGGTAGACCAATAATTTTTGATTTCTCTCTCCTGGACCTATTTTCTAGGTCACCAGTTTTTCCAAGAAAATATTTCATGGGGGCTGCTAGGTGGCATAGTGGATAAATCACTCACCCTGGATTCAGCAGGACCTGAGTTCAAATACGGCCTCAGACACTTGACACTTACTAGCTGTGTGATGCTGGGCAAGTCCCTATTGCCCTGCAAAAAAACAAAAGGTATTTCACATTGCCCTCTATTTTTTTAATTCATTTCAATTTGCTTTATTGTGTCTTGGTTTCTCAAAAAGTCACTAGCTTCCATTCATTCAATCCTAATTCTTAGGTAAATATTTTTGTCAGACAGCTTTTCCATTTGGCTTTTCAAGCTGTTGACTTTTCTCATGTCTTTCCTGCATCATCCTCATTTCTCTTTCCATTTTTTCCTCCACATCTCTAACTTTATCTTCAAAGTCCTTTTTGAGTGCCTCTATGGACTGAGACCAATTCATTTTTTTCTTGGAAGCTTTAGGAGCCCTGACATTGACATCTTCCATCTTCCTCTTAGTGTGCATCTCGATCTTCCTTGTCACTAAAGGAACTTTCTATGGTCCTTACCTTTCTCTGTCTGCTCATATTGCCTGTCTTTTACTTGACTTTTAGCTCCATAAAGTGGGGCACTGTTTCCAGGCTTCACTATTCCAAGCTTCAGGAGGTAGCAGGTGGTATGATTTAAGAGGAGCAGGTTCTTCATTCACCTGGCCTATTCTCTGTTCTATAGATGACCCCAGCCCAACTTGCTAATCAACCAGTTTTATGTGCCATGGTCATCATCTATGACAAGCCTGTGCCCCTTCCCACCTGGGCCACTGCTTCTCAAGCTTACCTCCTGGTTTCCAGCAGGAAAACCCAAGTTCTGCCTTAGCACCAGCAGAGACCCCTGTAATCTTCCCCCTGCCAAGGGTTCATCACTCTCACCAGACTGTGAGCTTAGTTCCAGATGACACTGGCACTGTAGTTGATTCAGAGTCTTCTCTGGGGAGGACTTACTGGAACTGGTTCTGTGTCAGCATGACTATGGGGTTGAGGTCCACTACTGTCTCAGCATAGCAGCTCCTTGCTTCTGACCTTCCAAGCCGTCCTTGGTTGAAAAATTATCTCAGCACATTCTTCTGTGGATTTTGCTGCTCTAGGAATTGTCCTATGGCATTATTTGGATGTTTTTTGGAGTGATTGTGTCATGAGTTTGAGAGCTCACTGCCTTTTTTTCTACCATCTTGGCTCTGCAGTATCTAAAATATTGCCCTAACAACATGGATTTCCTTTGTATGTAACCCTCATAAATGTGTATTCCCTGAATACACATTTTCTTCACATGTTTCTTTCTAATATACTATCTCTACTTTTATTCCCTTTTCTACCTGTGGTTTGAGAATCTGTGGGAAAGTGTCCTCCTGTTGAGTAGGGAGGAGAATGTGGAGGGGGCAATGATTTTCCTCATTTGCCTTCTAAAAACAGCTAAATGCCTTTTGCTTTGAACTAGCTAATTTCAGCTTGATGTTATGAAAGCAAAGTTGTTGGGGGCTTATGAACTATGGTTTTGAGTATATTTCAACCCAAAGCACGCAGAATAACTAGAGTAGATTTTTGGGGATCCTCATATTAGGCAGAGACTATGCTAATTACATAATATCAGAAGTGGAATATGATGTTAGGAACAGAGTAGTGAAAAAATAAATTATTAACCCAAGGCCAAACTTAGCAAGGGTGGGGAAAGCATAGAAACAGATTCTACAAAATTTTAAAGGATCTTGGTCCTTAGATGTCACTTTGGACAACTTTTTATTCAGTATAGGAAGAGGTTTTTTTTGTTTTGTTTTGTTTCTGTTTTTGTTTTACAATATCTGACAGATTCATGGGTTTCCTTTTGGGGATAAATATTACTTTTTTTCCCAATAACATATAAAGATAGTTTTCAACATCCATTTTTATAATTTTCTGAGTTTCAATTTTTTTTCTCCTTTCTTTCCTCCCATTCCCCCTCCCCAAGATAGCAAGCAATCTGATATAGGTTATATATGTGCAATCATGTAAACATATTTCCACAATTAATCATGCTGTGAAAGAAAAAAATGGAACAAAAGGGAAAAGCCACCAAAAAAAAACCCACAACAAAGTTAAAAATAGTTTACTTCAATTTGCATTCAGACTCCATAGTTCTTTCTCTGAATGTGTATAGCTTTTTCTAACATGAGTCTTTTGAGACTGTATTAGATAACTGTATTCTTGGGAAGATCTAAGTCAATTACAGCTGATCACTGCATAATGTTGCTGTCATTGTTTAGAATGTTCTCCTGCTTCTGCTCACTTCAGTCAGCATTACTTCATGCAAGTTTTTCCAGTATTTTTTGAAATCTGCCTGTTCATCATTTCTTATAGCACTATGTATTTCATTACATTTATATAGAACACAGGGCAGCTGGATGGCGTAGTGGTTAAAGCACCAGCCCTGGATTCAGGAGTACCTGAGTTCAAATCCGGCCTCAGACACTTGACACTTAATACTGGGCAAGTCACTTAACCCCCATTGCCTGCAAAAACCAAAACAAAATGAAACAAAAACATTTATATAGAATAACTTATTCAGACATTCCCCAATTGATGGGCATTCTTATAATTTCCAATTATTTGCTACCACAAAGAGTTACTATAAATATTTTTGTATATGCAGGTCCTATTACCCTTTTATATGATCTCTTTGGGATACAAAACTTGTAGTGGTATTGCTGGATCAAGGGGTATACACAGTTTGATTGCCCATTGGACATAATTCCAATTACTCTCGAGAATAGCTGAATAAGTTCATAACCCCATCAACAATGCATTACTGTTCCAAGTTTCCCCACATCTTCTCCAACATTTATCACTTGCCTTTTCTGTTATATTAGCCAATATGATACGTGTGAGGTGGTACCTGAGAGTTGTTTTAATTTGTATTTCTTTAATTAATAGTGATTTAGAGCATATTTTTTCATATGCCTTATAGATAGCTTTAATTTCTTCATCTGGAAACTGCCTGTTCAGATTCTTTGACAATTTATAAATTAGGGAATGACTTGTATTCTTATAAATTTGACTCAGGACTACATTTATTTATGAAATGAGACCTTTACCAAAAATATTTGTTATAAAAATTGTTTCTCATCTTTCTGCTTTCCTTCCAATCTTGGTTGCATTAGCTTTGTGCAAAATCTTTTTAATTTAATGTAATCAAAACTTTCCATTTTGCATTTCATAATGTTCTCTATATGTTTTTTGGTCATAACTTCTTCCTTTCTCCATATATCTGACATAAATTATTCATTTGTTCTCCTAATTTGCTTATGGTATCACCCTTTATGTCTAAATTGTGTACCCATTTTGACCTTATATTGGTATACAGTATGAGATGTTGGTCTATGTCTAGTTTCTGCCATACTATTTTCCAGTTTTCCCATCAGTTTTTGTCAAATAATAAGTCATTATTCCAGAAACTGGAGTATTTTGGTATTCATGGGTTTCACAGACTAAAGTCAGATAGGTAGATGACCATCAAAGAGGACGATGTTGGAGAAGCCAAAATGTTGTTGTCTTTCAGTTGTTCAGTCATTTCAGTTTTACCCAACTCTTCATGATCATATATGAGGTTTCCTTGGCAAAGATATTAGGGTGTTTTGCCATTTCCTTCTCCAGCTCATTTTACAGATGAGGAAAATCGAGGCAAAAAGGGTTAAGTGACTCACCCAAAGTCACACAGCTATTAGGGATCTGAATCCAGATTTGAACTCAGGTCTTCCTGACTGTAGGCCACTGTTCCACCTAGATCCCCAAAAGTAAAAATACTTGTATCTACTGATTTCACTTAGAGTGAGCCTTCCTCTCAGGTTAAAGTTTAGCTGCCTAATCTAGGTACTTTTCTGCTGAGTTCTGATATTCTCATTAAAGTCTCAAATTATGTAATTTTAATGTGTTATTATTCTTTCCCAGAAGGCATCATGTAATCACAGAGCAGTAATTAAGAAAGAATATGTAATTTATATAAGTATACACATGTGTCAGAGCTGGCATGCTACACCAAATAACCTGGAAAGAGGATGTTGCAAATAACACCGGACAATTTTACATATATATATATATATATATATATATATATATATATATATATATATATATATATTTCCATCAATAGCAATTATTAAGCCTATGCTGGCAGCTAGGTGGCTTAGTGGATAGGGCACTGGCCCTGAAGTCAAGAGGACCTGAATTCAAATCTCACCTAAGACACTTACTAGTTATATAACCTTGGACAATTCACTTAACCCCAATTCTGGGGCCATCTCCAATCATCCTGACATATATCTTGCCATTGGACCCAGATGGCTCTGGAGAGAGTGAGGTTGATGACCTTGCACAGCCCTTCCTCACTTAAATCCAATTCATGACATCACCTCCCAATCTTATGGTCCTCTTTGAGACTGAAGGACAAACAACAACAGGAAACTATATGCAAGGAATTCTGACCACTAAGACAAATGAAAATTTCTGTCTCTGTCTTTTTTTCTCTCTACATATATGTATATGTATAAAATTAGATACTGTATGCATCTACTATCTATTCATATTTATCCATTCATATCTATTCATTATCTATCTATCTATCTAATATCCAGAAGATAAATGGAGGTTTTCACTTTCCATCTAAATTCTTTGGTTCTACTGTGTATACATGGACATACAGTGTGATATGTGTTTATGTGTATGTATGTATATATATAATATATGTGTGTTACACACTCATACATGCATGCATGCATACATACATACATGTACACGGTTCCCAGGGTTGTACATAGAATGAATACAACACCCCAAGTTCTCTCCTCTGAACTTAGTATCCTTTTCACTCTTAGATCACAGTATGATAGGAAGTAAAAATAAACTATGCTATATTTTCAGCTGCTTGACAAGATGTGCCATATCCTCAAAACAACATTCTTTCTAATTCACATTGAAAATAAATATATGCACATGATACATTTTTAGGAGAAGAGAAGTATTCCCAAATCAAAAGATGAAAAGAGGTCCCTAATGTAAGTATTAATTAAAACACTAAACATATTAGTTTGACAAGAAAGCCCTTGGGAGCTTATTCTACTTTTACAATAGAGATTGTAAGGGTTTTTTCTTAAGATCTAAAATAGATTGCCTTTTTGGCAAGAAAGTAAAAAATGGTCTGACAGAAATTAAATCTAGAACAATATATTGCACCATATCTCACAAAAAAATTTAAATGGATATGTCACCTGAACAACAACAATGATGATCATTATAATAACTAGAATTTATATAACATTTTAAATTTTGTAAAATACTTTAAAATATTATCTTATTTTAGCTTTATAATAGGGTCATACAATTAAGAAATGTCTGAGGAGGGATTAAAACTTGGGTCTTCTTTACTCTAGGTCCAGTCATGTGGTCTAGCTCAGCATCACTGTGCTATGTAGAGGTTTCAAATAATAAAAGTTTCACCATGAAACCTGTAATTCAGGGTGTGGATAAGATATTTTTCATAGTTGTGAGTAAGAAATGAATTTGTCATTATACAAAGGATAGAGGTGATCACAAAGATAAATTAGATAATTTCAATTTCATGGATTTTGAACATTTTTGCATAAAAAATGTATGTAACTAGATCAAAGGGAAGTTCTCAACTGGGAAAATTGTATTAAATATTTATGACAAGGGTCTTATATACAAGATATATAGGCCACTAAAGGTAATATGTAAAACCAAAAGCCATTTTCCAATAGATAGATGATCAACAGTTGTGAAGAAACAATTCTCAAAAAAATGTATTTATTAATGCAGGTGGCATCACTCCAATTGTTATATTAACAATCATATGAAAAAGATACCAAATCACAAATAGTGAAAGAAATGAAAATCAAAACAATTTTTAAATTTCATCTCAAAAGCAAAACAAAAAATAAAATTAGCAAAGGTGACAGAAGATAGGAAAAATCAATGCGATGTTTTGGGAGCTTGTTGGTAAAACCTTTCTGGGAAAGAATTTGAAATTATGAAAAAAAGGGCTAAAACATCTATATGCTTTGACCAAGAGATCTCACTGCTAGGCATATTCCCCAAAGATGTCAATCAATTAGTTGATCAATAAATGAAAAAATATTTACTAAATGCTTAATAGGTACCAGGCACTATAAAAGGTACTGGAGGAGGGTGTACAAATATATTGAGTGAAATAATCCTTGCTAAAGGGGACCTTACATTCTAAAAGGAGAGACAAGACATATAAGTAAAAATAAAATAACAGAATGAAAGGTCCTACATATGTTAAAATATTTATAATAGCACTTTTGTAGTAGCAATGAATTGGAATAAAGTAGGCGATCATTTGGGGGTGAACATCTAAATTAGTTGTGGTAGGTGAATGTAATATAACTGTGCTATATGAAATAATGAAGAGGATGAATATGGAGGAGGGAGGGTATGTAAACTGATGGAAAGTAAAGTAAACAGAAACTGGAAATTTATATATAGGCATAACACAACAGTAATAATGTAAGTGAAAAGAACAACAAAAATAATACAATGGACTGTTTTTTAAATTTTTTATTTATGAAAAAAACAAACATTTCCATAACAGTACAATTTAAAAAAAGATAACTGCTCATGAAACTGCAAATCTACTATGTACAACTTGCTATTCCTTTATACAACAAAGTTAACATATAAATTTCTTTCTTTTCCTTTCTTTTCTTCCCTCTCCTGTAATGTTTAAAATCTATATTGTGTGATCGCCTTAAATTAAAAGATTCAGCACCAGTCTTTGGGCATTAAACATTTATTAAAGCATACAGATATTTACAAGGAATTCAGAAAGTTAAGAAAAATAAGTCCTACCTAGCCTAGAGTTCTAGCCTGGTTGGGTTCTTCCTCGAGTCCTCCTCCATGAGCCTGCTTTAATCAGGAACTGCCCAGCAAGCTGATTGTGGAAGATTTTTATAGGTCTGGAACAAAGGTGGTCCTTACACACTGCTTCAAGGTGATTGGTTGCTGTCCTCCAAATCCATTGGTTTTGAAGGTGTTCTCAAGTTGAGTTCACAGTCTAGCTTCTGAGAACAATACCTTCTTAAGGGATAGTCAGATGTGATTACAATCCAGTTAACTAATCAGCAGTCAATCACTCTCACTTGATTCAATCAGTCTAGATTAATCTCCAGGTGGGTCTTTGAGTATCTGCTAAGTCCCATTATTTCATCACACTACCAATCCTGCTCTGAGATGGCCAGTCTTAGACACAAATAGGTATGTATATGTAAAATTATTCTATACATACTTTTATTTACCAGTTCTTTTGCAGATAGCATCTCTCATCTGTCCTTTATAGTAATGGTTAAAACAATTGAATCTGAATACTGTGAAATTCTAATGATTAAGCTTGAGTCCAAAGATGAAATGGTTAAGAGAAGACCACAAATTCTATGAATACATGAAATGTGAAATGCAGTATATGGTGGCAGATATTTTGTTTGTTTGTTTGTTTGTTGTTTAGTATTGTTGGACTTGTTTTCTCTCATGTCACTTAACCTCACTGTGCTTTAGGAAACATCTTGAAGTTCTTTATGCCAATGAAATTCCATATTGAGTTTACATCTCTATTCTTTCTTTCTCTTTTTTTTTTTTTTTTTAGTGAGGCAATTGGGGTTAAGTGACTTGCCCAAGGTCACACAGCTAGTAAGTGTTAAGTGTCTGAGGCCAGATTTGAACTCAGGTACTCCTGAATCCAGGGCCAGTGCTCTATCCACTGAGCCACCTAGCTGCCCCTCTATTCTTTCTTATAATATGGGGAATGGCTCTCTGGAAGATTACATTGGGAAAGTTAGCAATAACATTTCCTTTTTAAAAAAATGTAGCTTGCATTACTTAGGGCATATTCCTGTTGTTCCCAAACTTGATAAATTAATACTAATTTAAGGATGAGATACAATTTATTGAGCTAATGTCAATATATTGATCATTAAAACCTTATTTTTATGTGGTTGTGAGACATAGAAAAATCTCTGAAGAACTGAAAATGATATCTCACAGAGAGTAATACATGGTGGATGTGAGCAGGCTGCAACTTCTAACCAATGAGGAATATCAGAAAAAGAGGAGTAAAAGATGTTATCAAGGAAATGTATGATGGGGGAAAAAAAAGATTGGCTGACCATGTGTCAGGGGGGATGACAAGAAACAGGCAGAATATTCTACTGGTGACACCATGATATCAGGAAAAAGTGTGGAAAGCCATCAGCAAATTGGATGGCACCTCTGTGGTGAACTTCTTAATATATTATACAACATGGGCAGGCACGATTATGTGAAGATATATATTGTTGGAAGGAAATCCCAAAGCAATGAGATAATCCAATTGAATATTTGAATAATTAGAGACTTGCCACCAACTTCCTTTTTACAAATATCCCTCTTAACTGCAGCTTTCTGGAAACAAGATCCTCAAAGAATTGATTATGTTGGAAATTTTAGATGTGGGAAGAAGTCAGTGGCTGGGGGGTTATATTTTGGTATGGATGGATTTTGTGATATTTCTCAGGGTGTGAAAAAATACTACCTACTCCATCCATGATTTCCACTATCATCAGGTAATCATTACATTGACTTCTTGATAGAGATTTAGTGTGTGTGTGTGTGTGTGTGTGTGTGTGTGTGTGTACACGTATGTTTGTTAAGATGTGTTTTTTGTGTGAGGGTAGGGAGAAAGGGGGATCTTCCTGTTGTGGAAACTGCCTCTAATGAGGCACCTAAAACTCTTCCATCATTTTTCACCTTAGAACACGTTAAGGGCAAAGAGAAACTATGTGACTTGTGCAAGGTCTCAGAATTAATGAGTGCCAGAGACAGGATTTAAACCCATATCTTCCCAACTCCAAAATCATTGCTTTATGCCATGGCTGCTTCTCAATTTCTTCATTAGATTCACTTTTACCTATGAAGATATGCTTTGCTTATCCTTGGAATCACCTTTCCTAAGCTTTCCTTTCAAATTGAGAAAGCTCAAATTTAATGTTCACAAAGGGAATTATTGCTTAACAATCATGCTTAGTCTAAATGTCTGTTAATGCTTTCTGTTATGACAATTCTACAAGAGTAACTTTTCTTCTCTTTCCATTTTTTCAGATTATTAAGCCTCATTTCTGCTGTTTCTGAATCTATTTAGGGTCCAGTAATTTCTAAAAATACTTTGCTCTATTAACCCACAATCATCTAACATTACTCTATTAGTACAGCAATGAAGGCTAAGCCAGGTTTTTATATCTATTGAATTTCTTATATTTCAACTATAGCAGAATCCCTCTATAAAGCCTTTAGGTACTTTAAATAGGTAGTTATGTATAGTGGAAATAGCATCCCTAGATAATATGAAGCAATCTAAAAGGCATAAAAAGTAGTTCCAAGGGGATCCCCTTCCAATCGAGGTTAAACAGATGTTGAATATGTTTTCAATGTTAAATACTGCTGCTGTTGTGTGTTCCATTTTTTTTTCTCCCAGTAAGCTAAGAATGTAAAGATCAGACTTTTAGCTTTTTCCTTTTAAATCACTGCAGGTATTTGTTCTGTGATATGGAATTTTTATATTATATCATCAAGTGATTTACAAGATACAATCAATTTTCCCCCTCACATTTCATATTTTCCCTTTGATGAATTTCCAAACAGTTGTAAAAATGTAATACTTAAAGCTAAAAGCCTTTGAAATGTGCTTTATTACCAATTCTTTGTTAGAATCAATTCTATTTAGACTGACTAAAACTACATTACAAAGCAGTTTACAATATCAAATACAAAGGGGGGGGGCTTTTGGCAAGGCAGGGAGTCAAGAGATCTGGGGTTCTATTCTTAATTTCAATAGGCTTCTGTTAGCAAATGGAGAAAAGATTCCTATTGAGTCTTCCTTTTGAGACTAACAAAATAGGTTATTGTCTATCTGATGTGACTTAAGGGGGTATGGGAAAACCCTTGCTGCAGGAGAGAGACAGAGAGAGAGAGAGAGACAGAGACAGAAATTTAGAGACAGAGACACGGAGACAGACAGAAATGAAGACAAAGGATAAATAAGAGAATGAAAGGAAGAGAGAAGGAAAGAGAAGAAGAGAGAAAGAAAGGAAGGGAAAAAGAATTAAGAGAAGGAAGGAAGGAAGGAAGGGAGTGGCAAGGAAGGGAGGATAGAATGTAGTGAAGAAAGAAGGAAGGAAGAAATATTTTCTCTCTCTGCTATATTTCTAATATCTGAATTTCCTATATAAGTGCTTCATTTCTTTGCCTTGCTGGAACTACCACAGAATCTCTGGATCTTGATAAGAACTAAGACAGAGTCTTTATGGGTGCTAATCCCTTATATAACTGGAGAACCATAAAGTGCAATTTATTATTGGAAGTTGTGAAAAAATCAGATTGTCTAAATCAGGACTGAACAATGCTGTTAATATTTTCCCCAAAATTCATGAATCATTTTCATTCCAAAGATCCTTAAGTGTTTCACATTCTTTTCCTCATTTGTCCTCTTAGCACCAGCCTCAACTATGTGGAAGACTGAATTATTTCCACTCTAAATACTCAGGGAGTAAAATGACTTGCAAAGGGTTTTGGTGTGTTTGTAGTTCACCCTTACTAGAAGCTGCCTCTGTTTTGATTGGGGGGGGGGCAATTGTCGGTAAGTCAGTAAAATTTATTCAGTTCCTAGGATACGTAAAAGAGTTGTGATGCAGATGCTGTTGACAACACAAAGGGGAAAAAAAAGACCTTGTACTCTGCAAATGAATTAAAGAAAGTGATCAGGCACATTAAAACAATAGAATATTTGCCAAGGAATACACTGTACTACCTAATATAAATGGCATGGCTAAGATGCGGAAAAAAAAAAAGTCATTTGGCCGCAGAGACATTTCCTTTTGGAAGAGAGGAGGAGGAGGAGGACTCCACCAGCAAACCTTTTATTCCCCAACCCCAATTAAGCCACTGGAATTGTTAGAAGAGCAGTGAAAGAGGACAGCAGAAGAAAAAAAAAAGAAAGGTAATGGAGAAAATTAAGAAGAAGGTAAGGTACAGAAGGAATAAAAGGATTAAAAAATGAAAGGTAGTGAAGGCAAAAGAAAATGTGAATAAAGCATGAATGGAAAAGATGGAAGTAGGGAGCAGACTATATTTACCTTAGATTTCTGGACTATAGATCAAAAAAAAGGTTATGAATGTGTTGTTTATGATTTTGAGAAGTAAGAGCATCTCTTCTCTGCACCCAAGATTGACCAATTAATATAATTAATTCTTGATTAGCTATCTTTTAAATGTTTTTCTATACATTTCAATGGTTTTTATATATTATTTTCCGTGGTCTTTCTTCATCATGCCTCAATTCATATAAATCTTTTGATGTTTCTCAGAATTAGTCATTTTTATTTTTTTAGTGAAATAGTATTCTATAATATTCAAATATTGCAATTTGTTCAACCAGTGCCTAATCGATGGATGAGTGACTACTTTGATTCTAGATTTTTTTTCCCTACAGCACTGCAAATATTTGGACATATTGTGCATTGTATATGTGTGTACACATATGTATATACTTACATATATTCATGTATGTGTACATAAATATACATATATATATATGGGCTTTCTTTTTTTTGATTTATTGAGAATATATGCTCAGTAGTGAGATTTCTGGGTTTGGAGTAGTAATGGAGTTTAATCAGATTTTTAAAAAAATTTTCCCAAAATTCCAATTTTTTTCCATAACAGTTGGATAAATTTACAATTCCATGAACTATATATTAGTATTCTTAAATTATCATAACCCTTTCAACATTAACTATTTCTATCTTTTTCTATCTCCAATTTTACGGTTTTCAGGTGACATTTCAGAAATTGTTTTTTTAATTTCATAACTATTATCACTAGTGACTTGCGGACCTTGTCATATAATTGTTGATCATATGCATTTATTCTTTTGAATAATGGTCCTTTGATAATTTATTAGAGAAATATTTTGTCATTCACTTGGGACAATTCCCCATGTCTAATATTAAATATATAATATATTTATATATTCAATAAAACAATGAAATGTTAATGTATTATATTTATATAATAAATATATGTATACATATTTGTGTAATATTTCCTATGTAACATATATTAAACTTTTATCAAATATATTTGATGAAAAACATCTCTTTCCATTTGTTTTTGTTCTTACTCTACTTTCAGTAACTGTGCAAACCCTTTTTCATTTTATATAATCAAAATGTTTTATTTTGTCTTTTAAGATCTCCTTTATCCCTTGTTTTTTTTAAAAAAGCTGTCCTTCCAACTTTATTTTATTTATTTATTTATTTTACAGAGCAATGAGGGTTAAGTGACTTGCCCAGTGTCACACAGCTAGTTAAGTGTCAAGTGTCTGAGGCCGGATTTGAACTCAGGGAGTCCTGAATCCAGGGCCGGTGCTTTATCCACTGCGCCACCTAGCTGCCCCCTATCCCTTGTTTTGTAATGAATTCCTTCCCCTTTCCTCTGCCCCCATCCAAGTAAAAAATCTAAAAGGTACCTCCTTTCTTTTATCCTCCTTTAAAAATATATATATTTCCCATCACCTATAGTAATTTCAACATACATGTTTATAAACATTGTCAAAGCCAAGGTACTCAACATGAGATTATCTCTTGCTTTTCAATCTCTCTTAATTTGATTGAATAGATTCTTTCATCCATTACCCAGTATTTACATAGTAATGACTATAACTGGCTCCAGGAAATGGTTTATCTTTTTACTGTTGAGAATTTATTTTTATCTATAAAGTGGAACATTTCTTCATCATTCAGTGCTCTGTAATTTGGTTTTCCTGGAATTAGCACTTGGATTATAGCTTATATTTGTATGTATTAAATAAAATATTTATTTTCTTAAGTATCAAGTAGCTAATACCATAAATCAAGTAGCTAATACCATAAATCAAATAAATCTTTTTTTCCCTACTCTGGGGCTAGGGGAGCAAGAATGGCTTTGGAAAGAGGGAGTGAGAAAGATATATGTGAAATGTAAATGAATGGAGCTATATTTATTTACTACAAATGGAACTCTACTCATTACTTCACTGAAGTGCTTAAGTTACACATCATTCAGAAAAGGTCTTTAACTTAGATAACTGGTGGGTTGTCCATTCATCTCTATAAGCAAAATTTGCTAGTAAGTTAGGAGATTAATTTATTAATATGGCCAGGTTATTTAAGAAATAACAAAATGCTTCTGAGGCACTGATAGGAGCCTTTGTATGTTTTCAAAAGTTGTACTAGAAACTAAAAAAAGTCATCTAAGAAACATTTCCTTTGAGAAAGGTAGTTATCTGAAACTGTGTTAGGAGGTAGACGTTTTCAAGATTGGATCAGTCGATAGTATAATTATAAGGTCACTCAGGTAATTAAGAGGGATCCTAGACTTGGGGAAGAGGTATAAAGAATATGGGTTGTGTATGTGTACATATGGGGAAGGAAAAGACCAATAAGCCTATTTTCTCCTACTGAAAGAATAAGGAAGGGAGGTCATTTGAGAAATCTTGATGCCATTTCACATAAGGGAGGGCAAAGCATGGGTTTGTCATGTTTCAGAATTATAAAACGGAGCTGGAAAGGTGTTTAGATATAATCTATTCCAACCCTCTAATTTTAATTAATTATTTTAAATATTGTTATTAATGCTTTTTGCTGTTTACATAGAATCTTTTCAGGAAATACTTTCCTCCTCTCCACCTTCTCTGAACTGGGCCTCTCACATACCAAGAAGTAGCAGCTAAGTAAAACAAAACTAATACAGTGACCAAATCTCGCAATATATGTAACATTCTTCCCTACTAGTCCCCCACCTCTGTGATGACAGAAGACAGGTGTATTTCATTTATTTATTCATCTGTTAGCCAGGGTAAATATAGGGTGGAGAGAAGGTGATGAAATTGAGACATATGGCAATTTAATAACTTGCCCAAGGTCACATAATGTCAGTCCCATATTTTGAGCCCTTTGATTTCAAAATCAGCAACTTTTTAAAAAAATTTTATTTTAAATTTTTTTTTATCAGCAAACTTTTAAAAACATTGCTCTCCTAGGTATGTGAAGTTTTTATTTTGTTATATATATTCATGGAGAACTTGAATTTAAGTTTGAAGATTCTTTTAGCACTAGGTTAATTAACAATTTTAAAGCAGAGGTTTCTATTCTTATTGCATTGATTATGTGGCATAAATGTTGTTTCTCATTAATCTGTTTCCACTGATCCCAGTCATAAGGTGGCCCTTAACACACACAGATTAATGTAGAGCCACTTCATACTGATAAATGTATCCCTAATAATAACAAGGAAAGAAACTGGACTTGTGATTTCATTGCCATAGGTTGTTGTTGTTTGTCCTTCATTCTCACAGAAGACCAATGGCATCAGGAAGGTGATGTCTTGATTTGCAAGTAAAGTGGATTTAAGTGAGGCAGGGCTGTGCAGTCACTAGCTTCACTTTCTCCTCTGGAGCCACCTTGGTCCAGTGGTAAGATATACATCAGGACAACTGAAGATGGCCCCACATGTGGTAGAAGTCCTTGGCCTTTCTAAGTTAAGGTCTTTTCCAGGTTTCAGTTTGTCTGAGGCAAAACACATTCCATGATTATATCTAGGTAAGAAATGAGGCAAAAAAGGCCTCTTTTATGTAATTCTTAGGGAAGAACATTCACTTGTTCAACATAGTCACCTCCTTCTCTGCAACTTAATATTCTTAAATAATTGCCTTGATGATCTAGAAGTTAAATGAATTGTCCAGGATCATACAGTCAGTATATATGGGGGGGCATATGAACCCAGTTCTTCTTGATTTCAACACCAATTCTCCAATATGCTATGCTGCCTCTTTCTTTTTTCTCTATGAAGTCCTTTCCAATCAACATGATAATACTAATTTATTTAGCACTTCAAAGTTTGAAAAGTATTTATATAGTCTAATATCTTTTAAATTTCCCAACAGGTCTATGAAGTTATTATTCTTCCCATTTTAGAGATGAGGAAACTAAGGCTCAGAAAAGTTAAGCAACTCACAAGTGTTAAAGGCAGTATTTGAAACCACCCCCAAGTCTAGCATTTTACTACTTATTGCAAAATTCCCCTCTATTCCTGCTCCGTCACTCCCCTCTACCTCTTTTCTGGATTACCTGAACAGAATAAAGGTAGTTTTATGCAGAATGAAGATAGGAAGAGCAGTTTTCTCTAACTTTTCCCTCTTCCATCACTCCCATTTGAGCCTTGGCTTGTATTTTGGAGTGGCTAAGGACAGGTTGCAAGTGGAAAATGCTTAGAACTCAATCCCTCTTCTGGGGATCACTGAGATCCTCCAAGAGAATGCAGAGCACAAATTTTCCCTTCTTTTGTGCTGTTCTTGATAGGCATCAATCCCAGGATACGAATAAGGAGAAGCAGATAATTTGTCATCTGCCAAACTGTAGAAATGCTGCTCTTTAGGGCACCATACCTAAGTGATTTCCCTGGTTGTATCATCTGCCGAAGAGACAAAGCCCCTTGACCTTTCTGGGATGCTCTGATGAGTTGTTGAAAACTCATTTAATTTGGATCCTTTTCTCCCATTTTTTCGTACCACAATAAAACAAATCACTTAGAAATTTCCCTCTAAATTTAGGGCATAGTACTGTACAGGAAAGAAAAATTAAGACCTTTTAAAAGGAGGCAGTATTTACTTTTTAAGTGAGCCAGTGTGTGCATTATTATTATTATTTAATACCTAATGAAGGCCCCCAGAGTGCTAGGTGTTGTACATCACCCACACAAATCATGGTACATATAGAGGGAAGTCTGAGATGCTATAATTATAGGGTCAGGTGGCATATGGGAAAAGGATTATTCCTCAGAAAGGGCAGATATGCACCATTAATCACAACCACTTTCATATATTTTAGTTTATTCACTGGGATATCTTTTTTTCTGACATTTATACTGTATGCACACTTCCTCTGTGGGACTTACTGAAAACAATATAGTCTCTGGAAAAAGAGGTGAGCCCTCTTGTTTCATTTTAAAGATGGTCTACAATAAACTCCTTTATTTGATGACTGTGAGATACTTTCCTTCCTAATTGTTGCAATAGTTATTTGTGCTGAATGATATATTTAAATGGAAATGGAAGAATAGAAATCGTGGGTATAAATATATTTTCTTTATATTTAATACTACTCTGCAACTCCTGCCCTTTTTTCCTATTCTGTTTTCTTGTTATTAGCTACTTCCTTCCAGGGTCATTTTCGAGTCATGAGTCTTATTAAACCAATTCTCAATGATACCTACAAATGTAAATTTTCCTCCCTTTTTAAGGATCTCTAAATCATTTAGTTTATTCCCAATGTTTATGAATATATGTATACATGAATTTGAGACCATGACTTTTATTACTATCTCTTTTCCAGGACTTTGTCTCCTGTGAACTTTGGGGTGGCTGTACTTCAATTGTTAATAAACTGTAGGTTCTCTCTATTTTATCTAGCTTACTGAATATATGTAGACAATTTTCTTTTCCTACCTTCCTTTGCAGTCAAAGACCTTTCTGTTAAGTTAAGAAGGCTCTAGGCAACTCTGTTTGTTTGTTTTTAATGTTTATCAGACATACTCCAACCCTGGCCTGGAGTTTGTCATTCCTATATTTTAAACCATGTTTGAGGAATACAAATCAGAAACCACCTTATTACTCAAAAATTCATTTGGCAAATATTTCATTTTTGTTTTTAGAACTTTTGATCAATTCTCTTGTATTATTTCCTGCATTATGACTTTAAGATTTTTGTTTTTCTTTTTGCCTTGTCATTCTTCTGGGAGAACTATGATGCTTTGTTGTTTGTTGTTCAATTGTTTCAGTCATGTTTAACTCTTTGTGACCCTGTTTGGGATTTTGTGGCAAAGAGACTGAAATTGTCATTTTTTTCTCTAGCTCAAAATGCACTGATATTGGACAGGATATATAGGGACAGCTCGGTGGCATGGTGGATAGATTGCCAGGTATGGTGTTGGGAAAACTCACCTTCCTTAGTTCAAATCTGGCCTTAGACATTTAGTAACTGTATGACCTTGGGCAGGCCATTTAACACTATTATTTTCAGTTTCTTCATCTCTAAAATGAGCTAGAGAAGGAAATTTGAGCAAGTTTTTTTAAACATCCGCATCGTCATCATCAATGGTGGTGGTGATGATGATAATAATGATGATTATTGCTCCTCTTCTTTTATATTGGCCTTCACTTTCATGTGTTTGCATTCCTAATCAGTTGCCCTCTCTTTTATTCCTTTGGTGAGACTTTTCATCACAGATTCAAGTATTTTAAATCTGCCTATTATATTTGATGATATATTTGATGGCAAAAAATTTTGCTCTTAAGTTTCCCATTTTTCTTTTAAACCACTCAAGAACATTGTGTTTAGGTTCCAAATTTTCCTCAAATTCCACAGGGTCCTGCATCATGAAGTGTTAGATAATTTTTCTTAGTTTTGCAATATTTGTACATAAATGCCTGAATTCATTTACTAGATCTGTAAGCCCTATTTCCTTCCATTTTGACTTATCTTATTGTATTCAAGGTCTTTGAGGTTTTTATCCCAGAGGTCTGTGGTTGTTCTAGTCTTTTTTTCTCACCTCATTTCCCCTTATTGTTCACTTTCTGACTCCCCTTTCCTGCTCCAGTAATTGTTTTCTTGGGCCTAAATGCCAAAGCATCTCAGACTGCTCTCATACTGAACAATTTGTGGTTCACCAGTCTGTTCTTTTATCCAAATGACTTTTACAGGCATATAACTTGCCTCAGTTAGATGCTTAGCTATTTTCCTCAGGTTTAGAGGAGTATTACACACCCTGAACCCCCAATTCCCCCATCCCACAGTGTCCTGTTCCACTCACTATGATCCTCAGTTCTCTAGCCTGGCACCAGAACTTCGGAGAACTGCCAAACTGGTGTGATGGGGTTGATTTCTATAATTTGGGTCTTTGAGGCTCTGGAAGGCAGGGAGGGTGGAGTAGGGTTGAGTTGTATTTTAGCCCAGATACATGCCCTGTCCCTTTCCCTCAGTTCCTTAGCCCTTCTGTGGCACAGAATCCTGCTGCCATGGTATCTGAGCCCCATCAGAATTCTGTAGCCTGGTGCATGGCCATAGTCCTGGATTTCTGTCATAATCTGGGCAAATTTCCACAGCCTGGAGGCAGGATCTCCATGTAACTGATGGTTATGTGTATTTGTGTGTGTGTGTGTATGTATGTATGTAAAGTGGGCTACGAGGTTGGGTTTTTTGTGAGCCCATATCTTAAGTCCTTGGGTTTTGTTCATATTTTTTTTTCTTAACATTCTTTTGGATTGCAGGTATCCTAGTCCATGGAGAAAGTTTAAGTTCCTCTAACTTTGGTACATTATTTTAGAACATAATAAATTTGAGAGGTCATGGGGAACAGAGAAAAATGTCTAGTTCTCCATCTTGCAGGTCACATGACCTGGAAGCTCCATTCTACTTTTAACATCATCAGTACACAATAAAATTACTCCTGAGCCTTCTGTCTAATTAGACTCCTCATGATAATAGAGTTTTGCTGGACACATGTATCATATTTTCATATTAGAATGTAAGCAGTTTATCCTCCTTTAGCCACTTATTATTCACTTATGTTTATTTTTTACATTTCTCTTGACACCTTTGCACTTTAAAGATTCTATGCAGGTCTGCTCTTTCCTTCAGGAATTTCTGTAAGTCCTCTATTTCCTTAAAAATTCATCTTCCTCTTGTAGCATTATACTCAAGTTAATTGCTCTGGGATCAAAGTCACACAATTACTGCTTATTTCTGAACTTTTTCCTAGATCAGTATAAGACCAGGGCCTAGGAACACTTATTACCCCAGTTGCTACCACTGGACACACACCTTCCTCAGTTTTGCCGTACAAGAGTAGGGAGAAAACAATAGGGCTGCCAATGGGCACCTGTTCTAGTACCTTGCATGAGATTCAGATGCCCAACATTTGTCTGGGACCTTGCTTATCCCAGTTCACAGTCTCTGTCTTCTTTCAGTCCCTGAGCACTGAAATACTTTTTAGCGCTCCCTCCTGACCTATGTCCCCAGTGACCCCAAATTTGTCTTTCTTTGCTAACCTGGGCTGGAAAATTGATTTATTGCCTTTTTTTAAATTTCCCATTAACATTCAGTCTGGTACATTTTAGAGATATATTGGGCTGAGTTTTGTGTATAGTGGTTGGTGTTCACAGTACTTCTTCTTGCTACTCTTACCATTTAGGCCCCATCTATAAGACAGATGTTTTTGACCTGTGGTTATAAATCCCACAGTGAGTCTATGAATAGATTTGGTGAAGGGGTTTGTAAAATAAGATGGGAATATTAGATCTTTATTTTCACTTACTTCTGTTTTCCTTTGTAATCCTTTACATTTTGTCTTATGTATTTAACAACATTATTATGAGAAAGAGGTCCATAGGCTTCACTAAACTGCCAAAGGTTTCCACGGCACAAAAAAGGTTAGGATCCTCTACTTTAAGAATACAAGTTGCAGAAAAGATATTGATCTGCATTGGTAGAGGAAGTGTCCCCACTGAAAATTCTCCATATTGATTAGATTACAGAGCAAATATGAAAAAACAGGCAAACAAAAATTTTCAAAGGTCACCCAGTGAGTCATAGAGAACTTGTAATCAGAATTGGTAGAGGCAATGACTTCTAGCAAGTAAGAGACTTTTTTTTTTTTGCAGGGCTATGGGGGTTAAGTGACTTGCCCAGGATCACACAGCTAGTAATTGTCAAGTGTCTGAGGCCAGATTTGAACTCAGGTCCTCCTGAATCCAGGGCCTTTGCTTTATCCGCTGTGCCACCTAGCTGCCCCAAGTAACAGACTTTTAGGTACCAAAGTAAATGATCCTTCTAACAAACCCATCATAAATTTCCATTATTCATTGTCATGGGTATAATTTTCGTTTCCCATCTCCCAGTGCCTTAGGGATGAAGACAGTTTTGAACCTGTTGAAACAAGTAAAAAGAAGAAAGCATTGAGTTGCAGCAAAGAAGAATATGATCCCCTCTAACTTTGGAGAAGAAGGGCATAGTTCCAGCTCACTGAATAAAAAAAGACCAGCAGGATGCTCAGTTCCATTTATAGTATATCACAATGGCTCATTAGGAACAGTTACTTCTCTATCAAATTTAATTTTTCATTTTATAAGTTATTCAAAATACTATAAGAAATTATGATCCATTTGCACAATATATGATCATTTGCCCATTTTTGCATACCAAAAATAATTACTGAGCTGTGTGCAAAGCCCTATTCCTACTTATAATTTTGGGAGGAAATATAATGAGAACAAAATCAACCAGAGTACAAGACAGCCTGTGATAGGCACCTAATAAAGATATTTGTTTGGGCTTGGCAAAATTAAAAAAGTCAGAGCCATTTTGAAATGGACTCAGGTATCCTGAGTCTTTTTCCAGTGCCCTAGGTAAAGATAGTTTTAAACAAGTCAAATCATGACTTCAGGCCTCAAGGTCTTCATCATTCTAATGAATGGGTTAAACTAGATGACTGACCCTGAAGGTTCATTTGTCAATTTCAAAGACATTTAGTGTCAGTTATGAAACTGGGCAGATCATTTTCTACTAGCCCTTAAATTGTATATCTTTTTAAAAAATTCTTTTACCAAATTATGTAGTGTATTCAAAGCACTTTGCAAAGTACATTATAAACATGGGCTGTCATCTTTTGTGCTATTGTCTGTAAATGGATTTCCAGCTGATTCACATTTTGGCCTATATTAAGCCTACATTTGTGCTTCATTTTACAGTTTACAAAGCATTTTCCTTCCTTCCAATCTTCATCAGATACAGGTAATGCAAGTATCCATTATTATCCTTTAATTTTAAAATGAGCAATAATTTAGCATTGGAAGAAATGGTGGCAACTGGTATAGGCCATCTCTACTGCTCATCCTCTTTTCTGCTCTAAACTACCATTCATGTCTGCCATTCAGCTGTCAGATGGGTCCCCAGGCCAACTATCAGAAGGATACTTCAGAAGGCAGTAGAGGGATATGAAGACCATATGATCCTTGGGATAGGGGCTGGCAACATGAAGCAGAAGAGGTTGCATTGATAAAAGTTCTTAAGTCTTTCAGGGTTTTTGACCTTTACAATGTTATTTTTATTGTACAAATATTTTGCTTGGTTCTGATCACTTCATTCTGCATCAGTTCATATAAGTCTTCCTAAGGTTTCTCTGAAATGCTATCTTTTTTTATAGCACAATGTTATTCATTTCATTAATGTGCCATAATTAGTTCAATCATATCCCCAATTGATGGGCACTCCCTTAGATTCCAGTTTTTTGTCCTTTCTAAAAAGAGCTGCTATAAACATTTTTAAACACATGCGTCCTTTTTGTCTTTGGACAATAGGCCTAGCAGTGGTATCAGTAATCAAAGGTTATGCAGAGGGGCAGCTAGGTGGCATGGTGGATAACGCACCAACCCTGGATTCAGGAGGACCTGAGTTCAAATTTGACCTCAGACACTTGACACTTCCTAGCTGTGTGACCCTGGACAAGTCACTTAACCCTCATTGCCCTGCAAAAACAAAGAGAGAGAGAGAAAGTTTATACACAGGTTAGTAACTATTGCCCTACAGTTCTAAATTATTTTTCAGAATAATGAATCTATTCACTTCTCTAATGACAGTGTTATGTTCCTTTTTCTCCATCTCCCCTCCAAAATTTGTTGTTTTTATAAGGTGAAACCTCACAGTTGTTTTAATTTTTGTTTCTCTAATTATTTGTGAGTTCTAGAATATTTAAACATATGGGTATTGATAGCTTGGATTTCTTCCTTAAAATGCTGCCATTTCACAGCCTTTGCCCATTTATCAATTAGGGAATGGTCCTTATTCTTTTTTTTTTTTAGGTTTTTTTTTTTTTTTTTTTGGTGAGGCAATTGGGGTTAAGTGACTTGCCCAGGGTCACACAGCTAGTAAGTGTCAAGTGTCTGAGGCTGGATTTGAACTCAGGTCCTCCTGAATCCAGGGTTGGTGCTTTATCCACTGTGCCACCTAGCTGTCCCAAATGGTCCTTATTCTTATACATTTGAATCCATTCTTTATATAGGTTGGAAATGAAAACTTTATAAAATAAAGTCTACAGTTTTTGTTCCCAGTTGTGTGTTTCCCTTCTAATTTTAGCTACTTTGATTTTGTTTGTTAAAGCATTTTATGTAATAAAAATTGTTTATTTGGCCTTCCCTATCCTTTGTTTGGTAATGATCTTTTACCTTATTCATCTGAAAGTTCATTTCTTTTTTGCATCTCTAATTTGTTTATGGTTAATTCTTTATTAACAAGTCATATATCCATTTAGAGTTTACCTTTTACAATGATGTAGGATGTTGGTCTATAGCTAGTTTCTGCCAAAGTACTTTCTACTTTCCTTCTTCCACTTAAAAAAATGAATACTATAACATGAAGAATAGAGGGGTCTTTCTCAAGTCCCAAATTATTTTCTAGCAGGGAAACCAGTCCGCACTGTGAGTATAGAGAGCAGTCACTTGGCCATAGCAAAAATAAAGATTTCATATGTATTGCAAGTCATTAAAGTCTCTTCCTGTTCTCTGTACTTATTGGAAGTGAGATCCTCAATTCTTACATTTCTTGCTAGTAGCAGCCCATAAGATGTATGTGGTAAACTGTTTCTGAGTACCTTTGGCTCCATGCAATCCTCCTTACTTTGGAGAACCTTTTTTCAAATTCCTTAACAGGTAACTTCAAATCTCTTTCCTTTCCCTTATTAACTCTTACATTTTCTTCCCAATTGCCTTCTTTTTTTCCTTCTCTGTATCTTATTTCTTGTGTTCTTTAGATCCAGTTCTCCCTCTAATTTTCCTCCTCGTATCCTTCAGTTCAAATTATTGTTCTCTTTGAGGTCATTTTCCTTCTCTTCACCTTAAGTTCTTCTCCTATAACTCTAACCCTTTGTTTCCTTCAGCTTAGAACCCTTCACCTTTTTCACAAGTTCCCCTACCTTTTTCCTCTACAAATTCAATATCTGCCTTTCTTTACAATCCCAAGCTCTTTACATGACATTTACAATTTATACTTATTCTTCAGTTCAAATCATTCCCTCATCCTCTTCTCTTTCTCAGAGCCTTTCCATGAAGAAGGCAGATGTAGTTCTATAGCTCTACATTTTAGAATAGATATCGATAAACTATAGAGTATCCAGAAAGAGGCGGCCATGTTGGAGAAACTTTTCAATTTACTGCCCCACAAGGATCTATGGAAATAATTGTACTTAATGTGTAGAAAACTTGGTGGTGGTGGTGAGGCACATGGTAATTGTTTTTAAGTATTTGGAGACATGTGATATAGAGGAGAGATTAGACTTGTGCTTGAGGCCAGAGGGAATAAGTAGAAACAATGAGAAGAGACAAATTTTGTCTTGACACAAAGAAAAATTTACTAAAAATAATAGCTATCCAAAAGTGGAATGGAATGCTTGCTCCACTGGAACATAGTATGCTACCCTTCACTGGAGATCTTTAAGCAAAGGCTGAATGACCGTCACCTGTCAGATTTCTTTTCTTTTTTTCAAGTATACATTGGAATGGATAGTACTACTGAAAATTTTTTTCTTTGCTTTCAAAAAAGAAATTTTTTAAATTGACCAAGGTACAGATAAGTTGTTAATATGTATTGACACAGATAGTTTCCATACTGAGTGTTCCTTTAGTAAATATATCACAAGTCCAGAGAACTTCTCCTTTTACCCACCCCCCCAAAAAGCTGAATTAATATTTTGTAAACAAGGGAAGGACAAATAATATTTCTTATACCTTTATGTCCTTTTTCAAAATATAATCTTCAATTAAGGCCATCAATGATAAACTAATCTCTTGAAATGGTCAGTGTGAGCTATCCCTGGGAAGGAAATGGTATCAGGAAAAACATACCAAAAAGAGATTACTCAAAAGCATTCAAGAGGCCACTCATAAAGGAAAATATTCCTTTCAGACAGCTGTTTTTCTTTCATTCTTTTTAGAAACTGAAGAGGGTGATTGGAGGAGGACAAGAGGTAATACCTCATGTGTTAACTCATTCATTATAGTGCCCAAATGGCAAGGGTCTTCAATATCAATCTGGTTGAAACTAGAGATGATTTAATTTCAACAATTTAAGGAAAATGAGAATTAAACTTCCCTAAGCCCAGATGCTTGTATTTTTAAAAATATTTCATAAAATTACACAACCCCCAACCCCATCCCAAACTGAATTGATTAATGGGACATTGCTGTTGCTTCCACTGCTGAGGCTGGATAAAATCAGTAGGAGCTACAATGTATACCAGGATAAACAGAAGTTAACTGAACTTTTCTGAATCTCAAAGAGATTAAGTTCAAGATTTGGTGAAAAGTTCAAGTTCATTCTTATGAACCATCAAGTCTGTTCTCTTTTTATCTAGGTTCCACCACTCAGATAAATGTTGTATAGGGGGTGGAAGAAGCTGTGCTTAATGCTGACAGAAACAATATCTTGCTTGCAAGGCATACAGCTGTTAGAGAAGGCAAATGTGGATTTTGGAAGCCAGCAGGGCATCTGGGGAGTATCCTATTTCATTGCCTTTTCCTACTAGTTATAAGACATAAAAACAGACATTTGCCACTAGGAGAATGTTTCATAAATTGAATGTTATGATTCCATAAACTGATACTATTGCTTTAGGGGACTGACTGAACTTTTCAGGAAGGTGGAGTTGTTATCTTAAAATGGATCCCAGGAGCTTTTCAGTTCTTAAGTTTTAAATTGTTACAGGTTAGACCCTTGCACTCTTTTCTGGATAAAAATGGATAATAAGAAAGACTACTGGATTGTCTGATCAGAGCATTTAAAACTAAAGATAGTGCCTTCAAATCTTTAAGAGAAAAGTAATTTCTTTTGTAGAATTTTTCCACTATAAAATCATCAGATTAGTGCCTCTTTAATCCATAATCTGTCCATTTTAAAGCAAGACTATCTGAAATCAGTAGTTCTATAAGATTTTTCCTTCTGCTTCTCTGCCCTAAAAGTACTGCCCTTGTGAGTGGTTTGTGTAGGCAGCTTTCTGCACAAAGAGATTTGAAAAGTAGCACACAGATCCTCCCACATGACATATCCTCTGCACAGACTGGGTGCATGCCTTGATGCCTTTCTCCTTACTCCTGCTTCTTTGAACCTCTAATTCCCTTGGAGATTTGGCTCAAGTGTCACCATCAGCATGAATAGCCTTTCCTGAAACCTCCAGTTAGTGCCTTTCCCTCCACCTCAAAATTATTTTTCAATTTCTTTATAAGTATTTTATATTTTCTTACTTGTGTGCGTGTAATTTCCACTCAACAGAAGATAAACTTCTTGAGGGCAGAGGCTGTTTCACTTCTGTCTTTGTATCCCCAGAATACAGGAGAAGATCTTGTCTATACCAAACACTTAATCCATTTAATTAAATCAGTTCCTCACCCTCAAAATCCTTTCATGGTGCCTGGAATCTACCTTTAGAAATTAATTTCTTTGATGCTTGAAATTACTTAAGATTTTAATAGCCAATATTAAAAATGTAATTACAGTAATTTTATTTTGCATAGTGCCCAGTACATAGTAAGTGCTTAACAAATGTCCGTTGATTTGACTAATTTTTATATAATGCTTTAAAGTTTCCAAAGGGCTTTACAGGTATTATTTCACTTGATCCTCACAACTACCATATGAGGAAGGTGAGATTATGGTCCCCATTATTCAGCTGAAACTGAAGCTCAGCGGGTTTGTGATTTCCCCAGACTCACAGAGCTATTAAGTGATTGAAACAAGATTCAAATCCAGTTCTTCCTTGACTCTGAATGATTTGCTGCTCAGGGTAACACATTAAATCATTTATAACTAAAACTCTAATGGGAATCAACCGCTATCTTTCTGAGAGCTGGGCCTTAGGGGAATACAATATAGGACACATACCTGAGGAAATAGAAATACCAAGGTGGTGAAGAAGGAAACTAGGTAAGAAGGGGTATGGGAAAAAGGTCCAATGACAAATTTTGCCACAATAAACTTTGCCTAAGGTTGACCTTATTCTTGTGGCCTGTCTCTTGTATTCCACAAGGCACAACTATGACAGAAGTTCCATTTTGTTGGAAACAGGAAAGTGATATGTTCTTCCTTTTTTTTCAAAGCTCAGAAGAAGGTTTTTGGAGAGATCTAGGTGGGGAAGTCAATGCCAGTTACTTTGCATAAAATGAAAGAATTAATAGTTGTTGGCCAGAAGGAAAGGCAGGCAAGAGTTAACACCATCTGTCTTCTCCACCTAACAGTTGTTCGAATCCCCTAACAGTTGTTCAAAGCCCTCCCACTCTGGTTGTCTTAACAGTGCTTCACTCTAACCTTCAGAGAGGTCAAAACTCACCTTTGAAAACCACTAAATTAAATCATTGTAGACAGGTGAGAAACTATTACATTTTAAAGCAAACAAACAAAAAGTTACTGAAAAAAGATTCTGCAATATGCCTTGGAAAATCATTCTAGTATTTACCAAGACTCAAGAGGAAATATAAAAATATACAATATCAATTTAATATCTCATCTTAGTCCCAGACCCCACACCCCACCCCGGTAACTCAATTGACCAAGGAGTAATAGATCTGAAGTGAAAATAGCTATTTTCCCCAAAACAGAAATTCCTTCTATTAATGGACAGGATTCCTATGATTGTCCTTGTAGTTCTCCAATTTCACATTCCTTTCTCAGAAATGCTTTGGCCACCTTGTTGTGGTTTGTGTGACCCTATCACTAGAGATCAGACAGAGTTTTCTACCTTAGCTGCTCATGCATGCTTAACACCTGACTTGGAGCACACTCCCAGCAATTCTACAGATTTCTCTTCACATTAGACTAACATCTTTTAGAGATGACCCCTAAATGATTCCAAACTCTAGTTTTCACAGCGAGAGGGCACAATGGATATACTACTGGGCCTGGAGTCAGGAAGACCTGAGTTCAAATGCAGCCAAGACACTGACTAGCAGTTGCACTCTGGACAAGTCAATTAACCTCAGTTTGCCTCAGTTTCCTCAATTGTAAAATGGGGATAGTAACAGTATTTATCTTGCAGGATTCTTGTTACTAGAAAATGAGATAATATTAGTGCACTGTGCCTGGCACTGAGTACATAATAGGCACTGTATAAATGTTTATTCCTTTCCTATTTTCCATCCCTCCCAAGTTATTCTATAAGAAGGCTATATTGGTGCCCTCATAGAAAGTCCACTATAATCCCTTTACTTAATGTTTGCTAAATATTTTATTATGAGTGTTGAAATGAAGGTAAAAGCCTAGTTAATTCATTAGTTTTCATCACTTTCAACTTCCCTGTTTATAATACTCCTCTCTAGTCTACAGGAAAATGTCTATGAAGATTTTGCTATTCCTTTGATATTTTGATGGATCTTTTGATACTGAGATATCAGCTATATGAATAATCCTTCCAATGATGCAGATCAGATTTTATCTATGCTTCCCATCCTATACAGCTCTTGTTTTTGTCCTGTCAATTGTCCAAAATGGGTCCACCCAATGTACCATAGAATCTTTCTCTGAATCTTTTTGACTTCCTTTGGATATCTGTAGAGTATGTTGACTGTCCAGTGGTTGGTTATGTCCCATGACCCATCTTTCAATGTTATACATCTTCCTGGTGATCATTGGATCATGGGTTTGGAACTTTAAGCTATTTTCAAGGCCAACTAGTTCATCCCCTTCATTTTTCAAATGAGTAAACTGAGGCCAGGAGATGTTAAGTGACTTAACCAAGATCATGGCTAGTAATTAGAAAAAACAGAATTTGAACATAGAGTTTCTGATGCCATATCTAGTTCTCTTTCTCCTGTATCAACCTGCCATTCTAAGAATGCATTACATTCTTTAAATTACTTTGTGATAAATATTATTTTTTAAGTTTTGAGTTCAAAATTCTATCTTTCCTTCCTCCCCTCTTCCTTCCCCAAGGCAATAAGCAATCAGATATAGGTTATACATATGCAATTAGATGATACATTATATTCTTTATTTGCTTCTATAGCATAATTCTTCTTTTGAAATGTGTTGACACCTACTCATACTCACTGTGTACCTCTACATTGGGTGAATCAACTTTATTTCCTTGGAGTAACAGTTCTTCAAATTTTCACAAAAGTTCTTCAAGTTTTGGTCATGAATACCTCAGGTAGTCTAGTGAAACCCATTTAGTCCTCAGAATCATGTTTTTAAATGCATAAAATAAAATATATAGGATTACTAAATTATATTGAGGACTATTAAACTTTTAAAAATTAAAGTTCAAAGACTTAAGAACTCTTACTTTAAAGACCCCCATTTATAAGTATATGACAACTTTGAGAATGTACAGAGGAAGGCAACCAGCATAGTGAAGGGCCTTGAGAATCAGTAGAAGGAAATTAATATGTTTATCCTAGAGAAAAGGGGACTGATGGGGAATCTGAGTTCAAGTATTGGACAGGGAGGCATATGGAAGAAGAATTAGACTTATTCTATTTGTTCACATAAGGTAGAGCTAGCAGCAATGCGTGGAAGGTGAAAAGAAGTCCCATCACCCCCCAAACACCTTTTAATTAGAGCTGTTTAAAATTAAATAGTTCACTTCAAAAGGCAATTTATTCCCCCTCCTTGTAAGTCTTCTGACAGAATCTGAATGACTTACTACTTATTGGACATATTATGGTGGGGATTCCTTTAGGTACAGGTTGGATAATATGGATTATAACATCCTTTCCTACTTATAAATCTGTTATTCTGTGACTAAGAGCTGTATTGTTACACTACAGTAATTTACTCTAGCTATGAAAGGTAAGGTACATTAAAACATATGGAATTCTTCATTGTTATTATTATTCAAAACGAATGACTCCCAAACAATTCAGAGGCAGAATAGTCTCATTCCAATTAAAGGACCTTTTAACCTCTAGCAAGATGAACCTTGCAGTGAACTTCAGGATGCAAAATGAGAGCAATTACTTGGGCGGTTCCCCTGGTGTCACTGAGAACAATATTGGACTGAAGACCATTTCTTCAGTATCTTCAGTGCAGATCAAGCCTGAGGAGAGGTGGCTAAGACAAAAGGCACATAAGGTACCCTAAAGAGTCTTCAGCATTTTCATTATGTAACGATTGGAATAACGCCACCTGCTGGAGACTTACTGTAGGAGAGTTCCACCCATGAAGCGAAGGTCTTTGAGGGCAAGACCAGGAGTCTTTTCTTCGGCGTCAGGAAGTGACGCGGGCTAGTGGGAGGAGGAAGGAAGAGACTGAGGCTCTTTTCCTGAGGACGCTGGTGGAGAGGGGAGCTAGAAATGTGCTCTCCCTTTAATAGATAGAGGAATCTAGGCCTTTCTCTCTTTCTTTACCAAACTCTTATTCTCCTTAATAAATGCTTAAAAGTCTAACTCTTGCTAAATCTTATAATTTATTGGCGACCACTCATTAGATATTTTAGACAGTTTAGCTAGAATTTTAGCCCTTAACAATTACAATCACGTTAATTACAGCATTATGTCATCATTATTATGAATTTGACATAGAAACTTCTTATGTTGGCAAAAAACAAAACAAAACATGACAAAAACAAAACACCTGATCAACAAAGCGGGTATTGATTGATTGAGGAAGGGCTGAGTGAACTGTGGTATGTAAGTGTAATGGAATATTATTGTGCCATAAGAAATGACAAATGTGAACAATAAGAGAAGATTTCTATGAACTGATTCCAAGTAAAGTTAGAAGAACCAGAAGAACAATATAGGAAATGAAAAAGTAATGTAAAATAAAGTTGAATGCTGAGTAATTGTAATGACCTTTCTTGGCTCCAGAAAAGAGATGAAGCAGCAGTTTCCTTTTTTCAGTGGAGAGGCAGGGGACTAAGGGCAGAGAATGCTGCATACCCTGTCAGGAATATCCATAATCTCATTTGGTTCTATTTCAGTGTTTTTCTTTGTGTCAAGGGAGGGCACATGTAGTGGTGATAATAGGGGCGAAGCATATTTGGAAATATCTGTTAAGTTAAAACAAAGAACATCAATTAAGCTCATTTTTATAACATTTGCCACATCCCTTCCTCACCTTCTTTCCCTCCCTTTCCACTCAGGACTATGCCCATTACCATTGTCTCAGTGTAGTTATGCTGCTTACTTCCACATACAGCCAAAATTGCTGACCTCTGTCTACTGTAAATGATTCTCCAAGAGCACAAACAACCAAGGACATTAAACACTGTATATCTCTTCCAAGATTTTAACCTTTCATTTCCAAACCAATTTTCCCACCTCAAAAGCAGAATTAAAGATGCTTACCTAGCTCTTAGGGCTACTCTATAAATTCACTACCATGGAGCCCGAGGAACAATGTTTGTAAAGCACTTCAAAAGGATAATTACAATGATAGGCACATTTAGCAAGCTCAGAGAATACTATTTAATTTCTTTGGGTTATAAAGCTGATCACTGCACATAAAAACCAAGCTTTTGCATGAATGGATAAGCCAGTTAGAAAACCTCCTGGTAGTCAATTCTGTGAGATATTATATTCAGTAATTAATTTTATAATAACTGGTGCACACATAAAAAGTAGTCCATTTGCATAAAAAATTACTGCTTAAATGACAAATCAATTATTGCACACAAAGTCAATTATTACACACTTGTTTAAAAACTGAATATCATAATTAAAATTTGAGTAATTTGCTGTTTTTCCTATTCTAACATGAGTGCAGTAATTAGTATTCTGCTTCTATAAGATTAAGTATTTCTAAAAAGTCATTAAAATAAAAATCCCTAAATGTAATGAATAGTAAATGTATGACAATTGTAATATTTTAAGAAAAGTCCTTTTTATAGAAATGCTCATTCAATCCCTTTTTCTTTCCATAAGCAGATGTCAAAAGTCCTCTTTTCTTCTTTTGGGAGAGTGGGGGTTAAGGGAGTGGGCTGGGATAGACCAATGATTTTATTCATCCAAATGTCATTTTACAAAATTGCCCAGGGGAATTGAGTAGTTAAACAATTTGCCCTGGCCAGTACTGTGGGAGGGATGACCCGAAGCCAGCCCTGCCTAAGTCCAAAGCCAGGCTTCTAGCCATTCTATCATGCAGTCTCTATTGGAGACATGAACCAAAATCCCAATCATCCTAGGATTTTATGCCCCTAAATGAGATTTTATGAGTCTCTCTGCTTATCATCATAAAAAGCTTAGATTGTGAAGACACTTTTGGTCAACTCATTTTAGAAATGAGAAAACTAAGATTCAAGAAAGGTTAAACAACTAGCTTAAAGTTGCAAGTTAGGGCCAGAATGAGATTAGAACCTAGGTCTCTCTCTTGAATCCTGGTCAATGGCACATGACCTTCTTTTTATTATTATTATTATTTCTTCTTGAAGGAAAGGTGAATGTTAAAGCTTAAAAGACAAATTTACATAAAGTTCTGGCCTACCTAATGGATTAAATGAACACCACCCTAAGATTCCAGAAGTATTATATTAACAGAATAGCTGTGACTAATTCTCTACTTATAAAAGTAGCACATATTTACCCAAATGGAATTTAAGTCTCAATCCTAATGTTCTCAAAGTTTTGAAAGATAAATTAATAGTGTCAATAGGACAGAGTAGATAGACTGAAGAATTCTAGATAGAACTATGTTTGAAGAACTATAGGAGAATTCTAGATAGAACATTTGAAAAAGACAACAAGCATTAGGCAAGCACTTACTATGAGCCAAACACTATGCTAAATTCAGAAGATTCAAATAAAAATTTAAAAGAAAAAACAATTGGAGCAGCTAGGTGGCACAGAGGATAAAGCACTGGCCCTGGATTCAGGAGGACCTGAGTTCAAATTCAGCCTCAGACATTTGACACTTACTAGTTGTGTGACCCTGGACAAGTCACTTAACCCTCATTGTCCTGAAAAAAAAAAACCAACAAAAAGAAGCAATTCTTGCCTTAAGGAGTGTATACTCTAATGTGGGAAACTGCCTATATAAATCAGCAAATACAGAGTACATGGAAGGTAGCCTTAGAGGAGAAACTAATGGAATTAGGGAGAAAGGATGTTAGAGGAGGCAGCATTTAAGTTGAATCTTAAAAAAAGCTAAGCATCAGCACTAAGAGAGCATTTCACTGAAAAAGCACAAAGATAGAAGATGGAAAGGTGTGAGAAACAGAAAACTGGGGTGTGGATGCACCATAGAGTAGATGAAGATGAATAATGTGTCAAAAGTTTAGAGAGATAAGAAGGGATAAGTTTCTTAAGAGCTTTAAGTACACAGAAGAGATTATATTTGTTTTTGTTTTTTTTTCAGGGCATATGCCACCTAGCTGACCCCAATTACATTTAATTTTAGAGAAAATAAGGAACCACTATAGTTTCTTAAGGGCATTTAAGAGGTACAGTGGATAAAGTGCTTGGCCTGCAGTCAGGAAGACTCATCTTTGTGACTTCAAATCTGGCCTCAGACACTTACTACCTCTTAAGGCTAAAATTTTAGCTAGTCTGTCTAAAATATCTAATGAGCGGTTGCCAATAAATTATAAGCTTTAGCAAGAGTTAGACTTTTAAGCATTTATTAAGGAGAATAAGAATTTGGTAAAAAGAGAAAGGTCTATATTCATCTATCTATTAAAGGGAGAGCACATTTCTAGCTCTGTTCTCCGCCAGAGTCCACAGGAAAGAGCCCGAGTCAGAGCACCAGGCTCCCCCTTCTTCCTCCCACAAGCAAACATCACTTCCTGACACCAAACAAAAGACAAATGGTCTTGCCCTCAAAGACCTTCACCTCATGGCGGAATTTTTCTACAGTAAGTCTCCAGCAGGTGGCATCATTCCATTTGTTACATACCTGTGTTACCCTGGGCAAGTCACATAACCCTGTTTGCCTGTTTCCTCATCTGTAGAATGAGCTGGGAAAGGGAATAACAAACTACTCCAGTATCTTTGCCAAGAAAACACCAAGTAGGGTCAAAAAGAGTCAGACATGACTGAAAGATGACTGAACAGTAAGACAAGAAGAACAAGGATTAAGTGTAGGTCATTAGATTTGGCAATTAAAAGATCATGGGAGAGAATAGTTTCAGTTGAATTATGTGGTATAAAGCCAGATTACAGAGAATTTTGAAGAGAAGAAGGGAGGAAGTGGAGGCACTGGCTGTAAATGATAGATAACTTTCTAAAGTATTTGAGCAACACCAAGAACAAAATTCAATGCTTCTATTATATAAGTAAAATATTTTGCTAGACGTTAGGGAGATATAAAGATAAATGAGAGTGAATTCCTGCCCTCAAAGTAGTTTACTTGAACTCTGACAGGGAGAATGAAAGATACACAGAAAGAATATAAATTACAACATGACAGGGATGTGAAAAACAATATGGGAGTGTAGGAAGGCAGAGATTACTTCCAGCTACAGGGATTAGGAAAGGCTTCATTTAGGAGAGGACAATTCAGCTAGGTCTTAAAGGCTAGCTAGAATTTAGAAGGCAGAGTTTGTAGGGGACAAGTAGAACTCAGTCAACATGTTGGGAATGGAGTGAGAAAAGGCAATGAAGCAGGAAAAATCAGGACATTCTCAGGGCCTGGAAAGTAATTCAGTTATCCAATAAACACTGATTAAATTCTCTGTGCTAGGTACTATGCCAAGTGTTAGGGATGCTAAGTAGAGCACAAAGAGTCCTACCCCTCAAAGATCTAATATGCTAATGGGAGACTTTAGCAGTCTTCCTAGAAGATTCTGGTGGCATTCTGGGTCTCTCAGGAACTTCCCAAAATCCTTCAGCCTCCTCTGGGTGGGGCTATAATCAAAGGTGTTTCCTTACACGTTGGCCTGTGTGGTCACCAGGTAGTGCTATTGTTTTTTTGTTTGTTTGTTTGTTTTCTTGTTTGTTTTGTTTTTTTGTAGGCAGTGGGGGTTAAGTGACTTGCCCAGGGTCACACAGCTAGTAAGTGTCAAGTGTCTGAGGCCGGATTTGAACTCAGGTACTCCTGAATCCAGGGCTGGCACTTTAACCACTGCGCCATCTAGCTGCCCCCAGGTAGTGCTATTTCAGGAATAACCAGGAGATTTCTTACAGAACAAAGCACTAAGGGAGATCTTACAGATCTGGGAGGTAAACTATTCCTTCCTCTCTTAATTTATCTATGGTATCACCCTTTATGTCTAAATCTTGAACAAATTTTGATCTTATTTTTGTATAAGGTGTAAGATGTTGGTCTATGCCTAGTTTCTACCATATTATCTTCCAGTTTTCCCAGCAGTTTTTGTCAAATACTGAGTTCCTATCCCAGAAGCTGGAGTCTTTGGGTTTATCAAACAGTAGATTACCGTAGTCATTTACTACTGTGTCTCCTGTGCCTAACCTATAACCATTCATCCACCACTCTATTTCTTAGTACCAAATAGTTTTGATGATTGCTGCTTTATACTTGTGATATTTAAAATCTAATGTGTGATCACCTTATCTGACCCCCCCAGTGTGTATATGGGGGTAGAACTAGCTAAGTTTACTGATAAATTCTGCAACAATTTAGGCTTTTAAGCATTTATTAAAGTATATTAGGGGTTAGCAAAAAGAGAGAGAGAAGGCTACCTTCACCATGCTTTCAACATTAGAACACTTGAAGTTCTCCCATCACAAGATAGTCCCCGAACAAAAAAGAATGATCCACAGCAGCTTCTTCCAGAAGCCCATTGTGAAAGAAGGGCAGTCCCCACATACAGCTCCAAGCTAATTGGCTGGTAGCATTGGTTGACATGACCTACAGGTGGTTCTATGACTTCTGGACTCCAAGCCAAGCCATGTTTTCTACGGAGCAGGGCCCTGGTTCTCACTATGTCTTTCTCAGAAAGGGGTGGCACCCTGGTTCTCACATAGTTTAGCTTCAAATTTGGTACAGTTAGCCCACCTGTCTATGAGGTTTTTTTTATTAGTTCCCTTAATATTCTCGACTTTTTGTTTTTCCAGATGGATTTTGTTACTATTTTTTCTAACTCTACAAAATAATTTTTAAGTAGTCTGATTGGTATGGCACTGAATAGATAAATCAATTTAGGTAGAATTTTCATTTTTATTATATTAGCTTGGCTAATCCATGAGAAACTGATATTTTTCCAATTACATAGATCTGATTTTATTTGTGTGAATAGTGTTTTGTAATTTTGTTCACAGAGTTCCTGGTTTTGTCTTGGCAGGTAGACTCCCAAGTATCTTATATTGTCTACTGTTACTTTAAGTGGAATTTCTCTTTCTATCTCTTGCTGATGAGCTTTGTTGGTCATGTATAGAAATGCTGGTGATTTATGTGAATTTATTTTATATCCAACTTTGCTAAAGTTGTTAATTGTTTCAAGCAGTTTTTTAGTTGATTCTTTAGGATTCTCTAAGTATGCCATCATATCATCTACAAAGAGTGAAAGTTTTGTTTCCTCCTTTCCTATTCTAATTCCTTTAATTCCTGTTTCTTCTCTTATTACTAAATCTAACATTTCTAGCACAATATTAAATAATAGAGGTGATAATGGACATTCCTGTTTCACCCCTGATCTTATTGGGAATGCCTCTAACTTATCCCTGTTACATATAATGTTTGCCGATGGGTTTAGGTAGATACCGGCTATTATTTTAAGGAAAACTCCACCTATTCCTATGCTCTCTAGTGTTTTACTTTGTCAAATGCTTTCTCTGCATATATTGAGATAATCATATGATTTTTTGTTAGTTTTGTTTTTGATGTGGTTGATTATATTAATATATAATATTTTTAATAATTAATATTAATTTTAAAAATAATTGATGTGTATGATAAATGTCTTAACTTTAACTATCTTACCTTTGGCAACCCCTGGTTATTTAGTTCTCCTTTCTTTTTATTGTATTTTTAATTTATGGAATAAAACAGGAATTTCCATAATGTAGTACAGTAAAAAAGATGATTGTACATCATTTTTTAATGTTAGGATTTTTCTTCTCTATACTTTTAACAAGACACAGACCATCACTTTAAGTCTCTTCAAGTTCACTACTCATAGTGACTCTCCACCTTATTTATTTTTTGGAGGCAATTAGGTTTAACTGACTTACCCAAGGCCACACAGCTAATAAGTGTCTGACACCAGATTTGAACTCAGGTCCTCCTGACTCTAGGACTAGTGCTGTATCTTTCTCACCACCTAGCAGCCCCATTTTTTTTTTTTGCATAATTACCATTTGTTTATTAGTGATGAGCAAATGCTATTTCATTCAGCACTTCCATTTCCAGGGAAATGACTTTCTCAGTAAGGATAGCATTTTTCCATCATTCACACCTGAACCTGACAAATGTGCTTCAATTCTTGATGGGGGTATCAAATGGATGGAAAAAGTCCACCCTGGTCTTGCAGATAACACAGAAATTTATGTTGTTCCCAGATTCTAAGTCACTGAAGATACCAGATGGTTTAAATTCATCTTCAAATATAGCTATTACTGCCAAAGACCCAGAACCCATGGTTATATAAGAAAATTTATTAGGTGATCCACAAGGATAGATGGCATAGAGGTGAGGTCCAATAACATCTTCTCTTCCTAAATCCAAGTCTGCACCAATGTAACCTTGATACCTTAAAATCATCTGTTTAAGCATTTGATTAGCTGTAACAACCTGGGTAGATGTTCCATAGAAAAGAAATGGAGCTCTGAGTTGGAAGAGATCAGCTGAGTTGTCATATCAGTGTCTGCTGCAGGCTCAGCACAACAGCAATAGATATTAGGAGATATTAAATGTATTTCTATATTCTTCCTTCTTTTCTTCTTTCCTTCTTGCAAGAAAACAAGAAGGCATAAGTCAATGGTGACATACGTAAGAATAACAGATGGGTGACATAGGTAAGGTTAACAGATAGGTGACAAAAGTACCATTGGCAGAGAGGTGACATACGTGACAGTGGCATATTGGTGACATAGATGACAAAAGTGGCATCTTTGTGACAGATGACAAATTTGGCACTTTAGCCAGGTGTCATATAATTCACATAGGTGACATTTGCGGTTATATTCCATAGGTGGAACGTGTAAATTACTATCACAGATGGCAGTAGATGGGTGACAGGTGAGATTAGCAGATAGATGACAAAAGTGGCAGGTGGGTGACAGAGGTGACATTAAGCAATAGGTGATATGGGTGGCATTGGCTCATAGGTAGGTGACATGGGTGGCATTAGCACATGGATGACATATGTAGATACATGACATATACAGATAGGTCAGGAAAGTGACATTTGCTTTTAGGGGATATAGGTGGCCTTAGAAATTATTTATATAGGTGGCACGTGGAGATTATTATCACAGGTGGCATTGGTAGATGGGGATGACATAGGTGAGACTAGCAGAAAGGTGACAGAGGTTCCATTGCCAGTTAGATGAAATCAAAAACATTTGACAAGGGTACCGTCAGAAGGTAGGTGTTCTAGAGCCAACAACCATAGTTATAGACCAAGAGCTGTTCTGGGCTAGATTGGAAGCAGGGTTAAGTAAGATAGAGAAAAGTAGTTCTCTGCAGGTAGTGAGGAGTAGGGGTGGGAAAGGTATGTTTCCTATGTCCCACTGTCACCTGTGTCACCAGTCACCAAGATGCAACTATGTTCACCAGTGTCACCCTTCTTTCCTTTTAATTTTTTTAATCCTCAAGTGTACCACATCTCCTTGAGAACAATGATGTTGTTAAGAAAAATACTTGAAGTATCCATGGTTTTCCTGATGTGAGATACAACCAGGGACATAATAAAATAAGCTGGTACCTCTTCTTGTGAACTGATTGTCAGATTCTCAGTGTGAGCATTGTACCTTGCAAATTGGCAAACACTACATGTATAGAAGGGCAGCTGAGTGTTGGAGTAGATAGAGTACTGGACCTGTCATCAGAAAGAATTATCTTTGTGAGTTCATATATCACCTCAGACACTTTTACTAGCTTTGTGATCCTAGGGAAGTCACTTCACCCAAGGCTACCTTCATGCAAAAATGAGCTTTTGGAGAAAACTGAGAACATTCAAACATCTCTCACCCCAGCAAGATTTCTTTGTAAACTTTTCAATATATCTCCAACATATAGAGTTCCCCTTAAAATAAAATGACTTTATCATTCCCATTTTAGAAATGATGGAAAAGAGGCTCAGAAAAGTGGAAAATGAATCAAATTCACATGACAAATTGATAACAGAATTGGTATCAGAATCTGCATTTTGAGAGAGAACATCCAAGATACCACCTGCCCTGTACTACCTACCAAATAGGATTGTCATAACAAAAATGTTTATAAACTTCTAAACCCTACAGAAATCTCAGTTTTGGTTATTTATTACTACCCTGCCTCAACTTACATGTCTAATCTTATTTTTGAGTAAGAGCAAATCCAAACTCTCTGCTTTATCTTCACTGTTCCCAGCATATGTTATGTTAATTTATTCTTGAAGCTGTTGTTGAAGCTTTTCTTTGTCCTCTCCTCATGCTCCTCAGAGTGTCTTCCCTCTCTCCCCTTTACTGATCCAGACCCTACTTATCCTTTACATTTAACTCAAGCACCCCCTCCTTCAGGAGGTTTTCCAGATTACTCTAGACTATGCAAGTCTCCCACTTTTCTAGACAACTGTTACACCTGGACCTCTGCTACCCCTTATTACTTAATGGATATATATATATATGTTTTAGATTTTCAACTAGATTATAATTTTCTGCAAGGCAGGAACCAGATCTTATACTTCTTTGATTGGTGCTGGGCATAAAGTGGGTACCAAATGATTATTTGTTGAATGAATGAATGTAGATTTTACAATTCTGAAAAGTACTGACCACAGAGATCTCCAGCAAAGCAAGTAATAAAAATAGGAATGCCCCAGACTTTAATATAAGGTAAATTTGTTATGCAATACTATTGGGATTTTAAAAGAGTAGATTGAATTTTGTATTATTCCCATATAGATAGAGACAAAGGCCCAGGGAGCTCAGAGGGAAAAGATGGAGACTTATAGAAAGACAAAATGAAATTCATTCTCTTTTCAGGAATACCATCAATGGGGATCAAGGGAAAAATTGCTAGGGAAAGGAGAGAGAGGTGGGGGGAGAAGGGAGGGATAGAGGGAGGAAGAAAAAGAAAGAAGGCCCATTTTTCTCATACCACAAAAGAGCACACTCTTGTTCCACCTCTGATAATGTGGTCTGTGCCCTGGAGGACCTCAGTATTGTTATCTGTAGTTCTTGTGTTTTGTTTATCTGGAGCTCAGAAAATTTGTGGTGTCAGGATCATTTGAGCCTTCCAGACAGACAGATAAACCATGGCCAGGTTCATGTATCCTGAGATCAATTCTTCATTTTAGTTCCTTTTTCTCTTTGACTCTGAAGGTTTGGTCTGGCTAACTCAGTTGAGATTATTTCTGTGGCTCTCCATAGAACTGTCATTATATTTCACATAGCACTTCCCAGTTTACCAAATACTTTTGTTATGTTATTTCACTGACTGCACTTGGGCCCAAAGTGGTTTTTCTTTGGGCATCTCTTCAATGCTGGTGATAATCAGATAAGCTAATATTTAGAGTGCTATACTGTTATCAATGCTTTATATGCTTGAAATAAGATAGAATGCAATGGAAAAACATTCATTAAGTACTTACCATGTGTAAAGCTGGGGATACGAATAGAAAGGAGAGGAAGTACCTGTATTCAAGAAACTCAAATTCTAATTAATGGAGATGACGCATATGGGAGAGTACAGCTTCAGGGCAGATAGACAGGCCCAGAACCCAGGGTGGGTCATAAGGACTGATTTACCTTGGAAGAACAATGACAAAACAGGAGATCCTTGGCCAATGACTGTAATAAAAGAGACAATGGATCTGAAATTTGGAGTGGAGCTCTGGGTATTACCTCAAGAAGGAACAGGGATGGACAGGAGTGAGCTAGGGTGGAGAGCAGTGTATAAATCTAAGAAGGGGCATCCAGTGCTTGGTGAGAGCTGGGCAATAGGAACTAGTGTTGAGGAATAAAAGGGCTCCCTGAAGCAGATGCCAATTAGACTCTTTGACATCCTTTAATATGCGAAGGGTAGGTGGGCTAGAGAGGGTAAGAAGAAGATGACCAACTCCTGGTAGGATCTCCTCTTGCTTTGCCCTTGGGCTACTGCTGGTTTTCTTAATCCTGCCATTTGGTCCTTATGATAACTCCATGATGTAGGTAATTTTGAGAGGGAAAGAAAGGATTATTTGTGATTTTATTCATGTAGGGACTTCTTGATAATTAAAAAAAAACAACTCCATTTGCCAATGCAAGTCAGTCATTGTAGTCATGGCTGATTCTTTATGACCTCATTTGGAGTTTTATTGGCAAAGATACTGTAGTGGTTTGACATTTTCTTTTCTAGCTCATTTTATAGATGATAAAAGTGAATCAAACTGCATGAAGTGACTTGCCCAGGGTCGCATAGCCAGTATGTCAGAGGATTCAAATTCAGTTCTTTCTCACTCTTAAGTATCACTATACTTAAGTATACTATACTATGCTTCTTAGGAAACAATAATAATTGAATTGTATATAATACTTTAAAGTGTGTAAAGCATTTGATATACTAGACTCAAAGCCCTGTGAAGTGGATTCCATGGTTAGAATTATTTATAGATGAGAAATGGAGACTTTCAGACATAGATAATAAGTGTCAGAGTCCAGACGTGAATCTAGCTCTTTCTGACAGCAAGCTCAGCATGCCCTTTACTATATCTACCCTTCTTCTCTAGGTCATATGAGTATATTCCCCCACTCTTAGAGAAGAAGGGCTGGGGCCAGATTGGAGAAATATTTACCAAGAGTCACATAGCTACTAAGACTTGAATTCGAATTTTCTTATTTTAAGTAAGGCTACCAAAATCAAACCTTTTTTTTTTTTTTTTTTTGCTAAGTCCATTGTGATGTGCCAACAAGAGGCAAGCAGCTACTATGGTAAAATGTCAATCAAGCTAGTCAAGTACTGTCTGGTTAATGATTCTGAATCTAAGTCTAGGACTGTTTCCATCACATTTTACTGCCTCAAAGCTATGGGGCCCCTTCTTGTTGGGCTTGGTGCAATGCAGAGAGAACCTTGGTGTTTTTTTTTTTTTAATGTATGAGGTATTTTATTTTTTCCATTACATGTAAAGATAGTTCTCAACTTTTGTTTATACATGCTTTACAATTTCAGATTTTTCTCCCTCCCACCCCTCCCTCCCCCCTCCCCTAGACAGCAGGTAATCTGATATAGGTTATATCTATATATCTCTATACATATACATATATATATATATACACATAATAACATTAATCCTGTTTCTGCATTAATCCTGTTACAAGAGAAAGAATCAGAGCAGTGATGCAAAACCTCAAAATAGAAAGAAAAAAAAAACCAACAGCACCCAAAACAAAAGAAATAATATGGTTCAATCAGCATCTATACTCCACAGTTCTTTCTTTCTTTTTTTTTCTTGGATTTGGAGATCCTCTTCTATCATGAGTTCCCTGGAACTCTTCTGTACCATTGCATTGGTGAGAAGAATATAGTCCATCACAGTAGGTCAACACTCAATGTTGATGATACTGTGTACAATGTTCTTCTGGTTCTGCTCATCTCACTCATCATCAGCTCACGTAAGACCCTCCAGGTTTCTCTGAACTCTTCCTGCTCATCATTTCTTACAGCACAATAGTATTCCATTGTATTCATATACCACAACTTGTCCAGCCATTCCCCAATTGATGGGCACCCCCTCAACTTATAATTCCTTGCTACCACATAAAGAGCAGCTATAAATATTTTTGTACATGTGGGTCCCTTTTCCCCTTCCATGATTTCTTTGGGCAAAAGACCTAAAAATGGGATTGCTGGATCAAAGGGTATGCACAGCTTTATCGCCCTTTGGGCATAATTCCAAATTGCTCTCCAGAATGGTTGGATCAGTTCACAGCTCCACCAACAATGCATTAGTGTTCCAATTTTCCCACAGCCTCTCCAACATTTATTATCTTCCTTTTTTGTCATTTTAGCCAATCTGATAGGTGTCAGGTGGTACCTCAGAGTTGTTTTAATTTGCATCTCTCTAATCATTAGAGATTTAGAGCATTTTTTCATATGGGAATAGATAGCTTTGGTTTCTTCATCAGAAAACTGCCTGTTCATATCCTTTGACCATTTCTCAATTGGGGAATGACTTGGATTCTTATAAATTTGATTTAATTCCCTATATATTTTAGAGATGAGGCCTTTATCAGAAGCACTGGCCTCAAAAATTGTTTCCCAGCTTTCTGCCTCCCTTCCAATTTTGGATGCATTGCTTCTGTTTGTACAAAAATTTTTTAATTTAATATAATCAAAATCATCCATTTTGCATTTTATAATATACTCTATCTCTTGTTTGGTCAAAAACTGTTTTCCTTTCCAAAGATCTCATAGGTACACTATTCCTTTCTCTCCTAATTTACCTATGGTATCACCTCTTATGTCTAAATCATGTATCCATTTTGACCTTATTTTAGTATAAGGTGTAAGATGAGAACCTTGGTTTTAATCACTACTTGACCATTTAATTATGTGACTTAGGCAAGTTCCTTCACCTTTATGCCTCATACATAAAAAGAGGTTAGGCAGAATGATTTCTATGGTGCCTTCTAGATACAAATCTATGACCCCACGAGCCAATCAATTTGATATTCACCATTGCCTGGGAAATACTGATTAAGCTTTGTAGGGAGGCAGATGTGAAATCCAGAGGTAGTCTGTACTTCTAGATCCTAACAACTTTTGGTAGCCATAAATAGGATGAAGCATATTAATAAGGAACAATCATGTACAATAAGTAGCATAAGCAATATCATCAAAGACGTATAACTAAAAGGAAAGAAGTGAATACCAAGACTGAAGGATAGACAATGTACATTTCCTCTAAAAGAAACTTAACATTACCGGAGGATAATAATATTAAGAGACCTAGAGGAAACAAAGCAATATGTTAGGTGGATCATCAAACCAAACTCAACAATAATAATCATTAAGCAACTACTATTTGCTAGGCACTGTGGATACAGAACCAAATGATAAAAATAGGTTTCAAACAAAATGAGTTTACATAATCCTGGGAGAGATAAAGCATGCATACATCTAAATAAATGTTACATAATGTGATAAGAGAAAGCACTAAAAACTGAGAGGATGAGGAAAGTTTTCATATAGCCTGAGATTAGGTATAAAGGAAGTTAAGGATTCTAAAAAAGAGAGGAAAGCAGGGAATATACTTAAGGCATGAAAGCAGCTTCTTTCTAGACTCTAAGACAGAAGATGAAATGTTGAGTTCTAGGAGCCAGTAGTAGAAGCAAAACAAAAAACAAACAAACAAAAAATGAGCTTGGACAAACTTCAAGAGAAATTGGAGGATAGAAGCACTTGGCATGCTACGGATCATGGGGTTACAAAAAGATGGACATGACTAAATGAACTGAGTAACAACAGCAGCAATGAAGTTGAAAATATGATATTGTCTCAAGGTGAGGGATTAACACAACTTAAATACTAGAATATGATTTGGCAGGAGGTAGTATGGGAGGCCATAAAGCAGGTATATAAGATCCTAGGTTTTGATCTAGAAGAGACTTTAGAGGTCACCTATTCCAACCCTTTCATTTACAGATGAGTTCACTGTATGCCAGAAACATTAAGATGACATAAACCAATGAGTTAGTATATTACAAAAGAAGGATTTGAATCCAGATATTCTAACTCCAAATTCATGGTAAATTCCTTTGCTTTTCTCTTCAAATGGTCTAGGAAAGCAAAGCATTCCTTGAATCTTCTGTTCTTCTTAGCAGACAACATGACAGGTCCCTAGGTGGTTCATAGGATGGTTTTTTTGAATTATAAAAGTGTTATTATTTTGCAGTTACATGTAAAGATAGTTTTCAACATTTTTCATAGGATTTTTAGTTCCAAATTTTTCTCACACCCTCCCTTCCCTCCTGCCTCCCCAAGACAGAAAGCAATCTGATATAGGTTATATATGTGCAATCACATTAAACATATTTCTGCATTAGTCATATCGTGAAAGAAGAATCAGACAAGGGAAAAACCTCAAAAAAATAAAAACTAAAAACAAAAGTATAAACAGTATGGTCCAATCTGAATTCAGAATCCATAGTTCTTTTTTCCAAATGTGGAGAACATTTTCTATCAAGAGTTCTTTGAAACTGTTGTGGAACATTGCACTGTTGAGAAGAACCAAGTCTATCACAGTTGATTATCACACAATTTTGCTGTTACTGTGCACAATGTTCTCCTGGTTCTGCGCATCTCACTCAGCATCATTTCATTCCTTCCAGGTTTCTCTGAAATCCTCCTGCTCATCATTTCTTAGAGCACAATAGTATTCCATTGCATTCATATACTACAACTTGTTTAGCCATTCCCCAATTGCTAGGCATTCCCTCAATTTCCAATTCTTTGCCAACACAAAGAGAGCTGCTATATTTTTCTACATGTGCGTCCTTTCCCCTCTTCTATGATCTCTTTGGGATACAAACCTAGTAGTGGTATTTTGAGGTCAAAGGGTATGCACAGTCTCATAACCCTTTGGGCATAGTTCCAAATTGCTCCAAAGAGTGGTTGGATCAGTTCACAGCTTCACCAACAATACATTAGTGTTCCAATTCTTCCACATCTTCTCCAACATTTATTATTTTCCTTTTTTGTTATATTAGCCAATCTTATACATGTCAGGTGGTACCTCTGAGTTGTTTTAATTTGCATTTCTCTAAGCAATAGTGATTTAGAGCATTTTTTCATATGTCAATAGATAGCTTTGATTTCTTCATCTGAAAACAACCTGTTCATATCCTTTGACCATTTCTCAATTGGAGAGAGACTTGCATTCTTTTTTTTTACTTGCATTCTTATAAATTTGATTTAGTTCCCTGTATATTTTAGAAATGAGGCCTTTATCAGAAATACTGGCTATAAAAATTGTTTCCCAGCTTTCTGCCTCCCTTCTAATTTTGACTGCATTGCTTCTGTTTGTACAAAACCTTTTTTAATGTAATGTAATCAAAATCATCTATTTTGCATTTCATATTATTCTTTCTCTTGTTTAGACATAAATTGTTTTCCTCTCCATAGATCTGAGAAGTAAGCAATTCCTTCCTCTCCTAGTTTACCTATGGTATCACCCTTTATGTCTAAATCTTGAACCCATTTTGACCTTATTTTTGTATAAGGCACAAGATGTTGGTCTATGCCTAGTTTCTGCCATACTATATTCTAGTTTTCCTAGAAGGTTTTGTCAAATACTGAGTTCCAATCCCAGAAGCTGGAATCTTTGGGTTTATCAAACAGTAGATTACTATAATCATTTACTATGGTGTCTCCTGTGCCTAACCTATTCCATTGATCCACCACTCTATTTTTTGCTCAGCACCAAATACTTTTGATGACTGCCACTTTATAATATAGCTTCAGATTTGGATGGCTGGCCCACCTTCCTGTGCATTTTTTTAGTTCCCTTGCTATTCTTGACCTTTTGTTCTTCCAGATGAATTTTGTTATTAATTTTTCTAACTCTATAAAATAATTTTTAGGTAGTCTAATTGGTATGACACTGAATAAGTAAATTAATTTAGGTAGAATTGTCATTTTTATTATATTAGCTCAACCTATCCATGAGCAATTGATATTTTTACAATTATTTAGATCTTATTTTATTTGTGTGAAAAGTGTTTTGCAATCATGTTTATAGAGTTCCTGGATTTGTCTTTGCGGGTAGACTCCCAAGTATTATATTTTGGAATTTATCTATCTCTTGCTGCTGAGCTTTGTTGGTCATGTGTAAAAATGTTGATGATTTATGTGAATTTGTTTTATATCCTGCAACTTTCCTAAAGTTGTTAATTGCTTCAAGTAGTCTTTTAGTTGATTCCTTAGGATTCTTTAAGTATACCATCATATCATCTGCAAAGAGTAATAGTTTTGTTTCCTTCTTGCCTATTCTAATTCCTATTTCTCGTCTTATTGCTAAAGCTAACATTTCTTGTGCAAGATTAAATAATAGAGGTGATAATGGACATCCCTGTTTTATGCCTGAACTTATTGGAAATACCTCTAACTTATACACATTATAGATAATGTTTGCTGATAGGTATAGGTTGATACTGCTCATCATTTAAGGAAAGTTCCATTTATTGCTATGCTCTCTAATGTTTTTCATAGGAATGAGTTCTGTACTTTCTCAAAAGCCTTTTCTTCATCTATTGGCATAATCATATGGTTTTAGTTAATATTGTTATGATGTGGTTGATTATGTTGATAGTTTTCTTAATGTTGAACCAGCCTTTAATTCCTGGTATAAATTCCACCTGGCCATAGTGTATTATCCTGGTGACAAATTGTTATAATCTCCTTGCTAATATTTTATTTAAGATTTTCACATTGATATTCATTAGTGAAAATGGTCTGTAATTTCCTTTCTCCATTTTGGCTCTGCCAGGTTTAGATATCAATACCATATTTTTGTCACAAAATGAATTTGGTAGAACTCCTTCACCTATTTTTTCCAAATAATTTTTATAGTATTAGAATTAATTTTTCTTTAAATGTTGGTAGAGGGGCAGCTAGGTGGCGCAGTGGATAAAGCACTGGCCCTGGATTCAGGAGTACCTGAGTTCAAATCCGGCCTCAGACACTTAACACTTTCTAGCTGTGTGACCCTGGGCAAGTCACTTAACCCCAACTGCCTTACCGAAAACAAAACAAAACAAAACAAAACAAAACAAAACAAAACAAACAAACAAACAAAAAAATGTTTCGTAGAATTCATCTGTAAACCCATCTGTCCCTGGAGATTTTTTTCTTAGGGAGTTCATTGATGGTTTGTTCAATTTCTTTTTCTAAAATGTGCTTATTTAAGAATTTTATTTCCTCTTCCATTAATCTGAGCCATACCACTGAGAAAAAAGTATATTCCTTTCTCTTCCCATTCAATTTTCTCCACACATCCATCATATCTAAGTTTTCTAAAATTCTATTCACCTTTTAAACTTCTTTCTTATTTATTTTGTGGTAGATTTATCTAGTTCTGAGAAGGGAAGGTTCAGATTCCCCACTAGTATAGTTTTGCTATTTCTTCTTGCAATTCATTTAAATTCCCCTCTAAGAATTTGGCTGCTATACCACTTGGTGCATATATGTTTAGTATTGATGTTACTTCATTATCTATGGTAGCTTTTACCAAGATATAGTTTCCTTCCTTAATTATTTAATTTGATCTAATTTTGCTTTTGTTTTCTCTAAGATAAGGATTGCTACCCCTGCTTTTTAAAATTTCAGTTGAAGCATAATATATTCTGCTCCAATCTTTTACCTTTATTCTATGTGTATCTCTCTGCTTCAAACAACATATTATAGGATTCTGGTTTATGATTCACTCTTCTATTCACTTCTCTATTATGGGAGAGTTCATCCCATTCATATTCACAGTTATGATTACTAACTGGCTATTTCCCTCCATCCTATTTTCCCCCTTTGTATTTTTCCTTCTTTCATTCTATTCCTCATCACCTGTGTTTTGCTTCTGATCCCTGCTTCCCCTAAACTGCCCTCCCTTTTATCAGCCCCGCTTCCTTTTCTTTGCCCTTTCCTCCCCTGCTTCTGCCTTCCCTTTTGTCAGTACCACCCTCTTTTCCTTAGCCTTTTACTTCCTTAAAGAGTAAACTAAATTTCTTTATCCAAACGTGTGCATACGTTATTAGCTCTTTAAACTAAATCTGGTAATATTAAGGTTGAAACAATGCCCAACCCTCCTTTCTTTCCCTCTTTTGTAATAGTTTTTTTTGTGCCTCTTCATATGATGTAGTTAATCCCATTCCACCTCCCCTCCCCTTTCCTCTCCTTATTCTCCTTTTATTCTGCTCTTTAAGTTTCTTTATATCATCACGCAAAAGTCTATTTAGTAACCATACCCAAATAGACATAAAGTTCTCAAGAGTTAAAAGTATTATCTTCTTTCATAGTGATGTAAACAGTTTAACTTTATAGAATAACTTTTCCCCCTGTTTATCTTTTTATACTTCTCTTGAATCCTCTAAAGATAAAATTTTTTGTTCAGTTCTGGTCTTTTCTTCAGGAAACTTTAGAATTCCCCTATTTCACTGAATGTCCATGTTTTCCCATGAAAGACAATGCTCAGTTTTGCTGGGTAATTGATTTTTGGTTGTAATACAAGCTCCTTTGCCCTCTGGAATATCATATTCGAAACCCTGCGATCCTTTAATGGTGAAGATTCCAGGTATTGTGCAACCCTGACTGTGGCTCCATGATATTTAATTTTTTTTTTTAATCTGGCTGCTTGCCGTATTTTCTTCTTCACCTGATAATTCTGGAATTTGGCTATAATATTCCTTCGAGTTTTCCTTCTGGGGTCTCTTTCAGGAGGTGATTGGTGGATTCTTTCAATGACAATTTTATCCTCTGATTCTACAATATCAGGACAGTTCTCCTTGATAATTTCATGGAATATGGTGTCTTGACTCTTTTTCTGATCATGGCTTTCAGATTGTCCAATAATTCTCAAATTCTATCTCCTAGATCTATTTTTCCAGGTCAGTTGTCTTTCCAATGAGGTATTTCACATTTTCTTCTATTTTTTCATTCTTTTGATGCTGTTTGACTGATTCATGGTGTCTCATGCAATCATTAGCTTCTATCTGCCCAATTCAAATTTTTAAGACATTATTTTCTTCAGTAAACTTTTGTACCTCCTTTTGCATTTGACCAATTGTTTTCCCAATTTGACTAATTGTTGTTTCCATTTGGAAAACTGTAATTTTTGTTTGTTTGTTTGTTTTGTTTTGGGCCAAGCAATGAGGGTTAAGTGACTTGCCCAGGGTCGAACAGTTAGTAAGTGCCAAGTGTCTGAGGCTGGATTTGAACTCACCTCCTCCTGAATCCAGGGCCAGTGCTTTATCCACTGTGCCACCTGGCTGCCCCCAAGGGCAATTGTAATTTTTAAGGAATTGTTTTCTTCAGACAATTTTTCTGCTTCCTTTTCTGACCTATTGATCCTTTTTACATAATTTCTTCTTACCCCATGGCCAGGGGACTTTCCATTGTTCAATGCAGTGGGTTCATTATTTCTAAGGCCTATAGAACTTTATAGAGAGATTTCCTTACAATAGACCCATGAGGTTGATTCTTGCAACAAGAGTAATAGATAACATTTACATAGTACCTTATACCTGACAAAAATTTTCTTCACAATAGCCCAGCAAAGTAAGTACCGTACATTTTATCATCATCAATCTATCTTCATCCTCATCAATCACCATCTTCATTCGATTATCATCAATCCATCCATCCATCCTCATCATCATCTTACATTACACTTACCTCTGCTTCAAAATGTTTTTCACAGTTACTATTGTTAACTGTTTCCCTCCATCCTATTCCCTTCTCCATGATATTTACTCTATTTTCTATCTTCTTTCACCCTATCCCTACTCAAAAGGAATTTGCTTCTGACTGCCCCCTCCCCCAATCTGCCCTCATTCTTTCACCCCTCCCTCCTTATCTCCTTCCCCTCCTACTTTCCTACAGGGTTAGATAGATTACTTTACTCAATTGAGTGTGTATGTTATTCCCTCCTTGAGCCAACTCTGATGAGATTAAGGTCTTTGAGCCAATTCTGATAGGTGTAAGGCTCATTCACTGCCCTGCTCCTTCCCCATTTCTCCACCCACTCCATAAGCCCTTTCCTGTTTCTTTCATGTGAGATTTCACCCCATTCTACCTCTTCCATTCCCTCTCCCCCAGTGCAATCCTCTCACCCCTCAATTTTACTCTAAAGATATCATCATGTAGTTTACTATATAAAAACATGACGAGCATGAAGTTATCAGAAAAATGTGGAAAGACCTACATGAGCTGATGAAATGTACTACATATAGAATAATAGCAATACCATAAGATGATTTACTATGAATGACTTGGTTATTTTAAGCAATGAAATGATCCAAGACAACTCTGAAGGTCCTATGAAAAATGTAGTCCATCTAGAGAGAGAGAGAACTGATGATGTCTGAACACAGATTGAAGATAAATTTTTATTTTTTGTTAGTTCCTTTATCTGAAGTTTTGTTTTTGTCTGTTTTCTTTCTCAACCTGATTAATGTGGAAATGTTTTGTATGACTGCTTATGTATGGATTATATTGAATTGCTTGAGTTCTTGTGGGGAGGGGAGGAAGAGAATTTGTAACATGAAGTTTTAAAAACAATTGATTCCAAATTTGTATTTACATTTAATTTAGGAAAATAAAATTCTAATGCCTAGCAGGGCAACTTATGAAGCTTTCAGGAAAGTGTAGCTGACCAACATTTCTCCCTCTTCTTTTTTTTTTAGATTTTTAAAATTTTCCCACCCAGAGAAAAGATAGAATGAGAACCTAATAATACTGGTGCCTTAAAACTCCATCTATACATTTGCTCTAATCATGTTATAGACCTTTTTACATGCAATTCTCAGTTTCCCTGAAAGTAGAAGTTACCGTATTCAGTATATTTTGTATTCTAAACTCTCTGCCATATCTGAGGGCCAGTGTTTCCTATCTTTGAGGGATGAATCAGTTTTGAATCAGGCTTATTTTCTCTGCCTTTTTTGAACAGAAAATCAAGTCCACATGTCTCTTTTGGGTCTATTTTTGTTAAGTTAGAGCTATGTTTGGGAGGGATGAATACAAATCCTCCTTCATTCCAAAAATCTAATATTAATAATGATAACTGGCATTTTCATATAATTTTAAGGTTTGCAAAGTGCTATAAATAAAATATATTCTTATATCATCACAATAATGCTGAGAGTTAGGTTCTATTATTTTCTCCATTTTTTGGATGAAGACACTGAGGCAGAGAGAAGTTAAATGACTTGCCCAGGGTCACACAGCTAGCAAGCATTTTAGGTTATATTTAAACTTACACCTTCCTTACTCCAAGTCCAACATTCTCTTCACTATGCCACGTGGAGAAGGTAAGTGGATATTAGTTGAGTGTTGCCAAGAATCACTTGGGGCAGCTAGTTGGCACAGTGGATAGAGTGCCAGCCTGGAGTCAGGAAGATTCATATTTCTGAATCATTTAAACCTATTTACCTCTGTTTTCCTGATCTATAAAATGAGCTGGAGAAGGTGTATCTCTGCCAAGAAAACATCAAAAGGGGTCACAGAGAGTTAGGCATCACTGAAAATGAATGAACAACACCAACAAAAAAAATAGTGAAGTAGGCAGGTTCCAAATAATGGTTAAATAAAGCCTTGCCACATCAAGAACATCAGATTTCAAGTCAAGTGACCTGTGTTCATGTTGTGGCTTTGCCACTTCTCAGCTGTGCAACATTGGGGAAGGCAAACAACTTCTCTGTGGAAGGCTTTCCTGATCTGTGAATTGTGGATGATAATTGTCTGATGACACGGTGTGGCCTAGAGGATTGGGTAATAGACTCAGAATCTAGAAGGCCTGCATTTGTATACTGCCTCTAGTATGTTTTCCCATAGGCAATGAATTAACTTCAATGATCCCCAGACTCCCTATCTGTAAAGTGGGGATGATAATACATGCAGGTTTAGTGCATAGGAGTCATAGTTATGAAGCACTTCTCAAACTCTAAAAGCACCATATAAACATCTATTCTTATAGGTTTGTCATGAGTCTCAAAAAGAACTGAAGCATATAAATAACTGCTAGTAGTAAACATTACATAAAGTCTTATGTAAATGCAATGTATTATTATTTTAATAGTAATAGTGATTATTCTTCTTATGGGTGATATGACAGGATCAGGCTGGCACTTTTAGCAAGCACAAATGGAAAGCAGGATTCACCATCACTTTTACCCTTTTCATCAAAGTCATTCATCAAGTACCAAAGACAGAAACATATTATTCATTCCTACCATACCTAGGACTGAATGAGGTTGGAAGAAAGAATTTGCTGTAGGGAATGAAGGACTTTGAAATCTCATGGCAACAAAGAAGAGAGAAAAGTAGACTCAGCAGAAACATCTCACCAAATTAACAACCCAGGGCTAGCCAATCCACTGGGAAATGCATTCAAATTATGTTTAAAAATAAGTTTTAGTGGCAGCTAGATTATGCAGTATATAGAGCAGGGCTTCTTAAACTTTTTCCACTTGCAACCCCTTTTTCTGGAGAAACTTTTATGCATATATAAAACAGGTATACAAATCAAACATTTACTGCCAATTTTTTTGCGATCTCCACATTCAGTTACATGACCCCTTATGGAGTCACAATCCTCAGTTTAAGAAGCTTTGGTATATAACCTAGAGAAAAATTTGGCAACAATAAAAGGTTATGTATACCTGTTATATGCCTATATACCCAGGGTCACATAAAAATTTCTCGAGCAAAAGGGGGTCACAAGTGGGAAAAGTTTAAGAAGCCCTGGTATAGGGGGCAACTAGGTGGAGCGGTGGGTAAAGCACTGGCCCTGGATTCAGGAGGACCTGAGTTCAAATTCAGCCTCAGACACTTGACACTTACTAGCTGTGTGACCCTGGGCAAGTCACTTAACCCTTATTACCTTGCAAAACAAAACAAAACAAAACAAAAATTAAAAAACCAACCCACAAAAAAGAAGCCCTGATATACAGCACCAGCCTTGGAGTCAGGAGGACTTCAATTCAAATCTGGCATCAACCCCTTACTAGCTGTGTGACCCTGGGTCAGTCACTTAACCCTGATTGCTTAAAAAAAAGAGAAAAGAAAGAAGGCAGGGAGAAAGGAAGGAAGGAAGGAAGGAAGGAAGGAAGGAAGGAAGGAAGGAAGGAAGTTTTTTATTGATGTCTTTCGTTTTGTTTTACTTTGTCTGAATATCACCATAATTTCCTCAGTGTCCTTCCCCAGAGCAGCTAAATAGTGCAGTAAATAGAGTATTGGGCCTGGACTCAGGAAGATTCCTGAGTCCAAATCTGGTCTCAGACACTAGCTGGGTGACCCTGGGCAAGTCACTTAGTCCTGTTTGCCTCAGTTTTCTCATCTGTAAAATGAGCTGGGGAAGAAAATGGCAAACCCTTCTAGCAACTTTGCAAAGAAAACACCAATGGGGTTATGAAGAGTTGGACTCAACTAAAATGACTGAACAACATCAATTCCTCCCTAAACCCCTCCTCCAGAGAGTTGTCACCTATAACAAATAATATTTTGAATATGAAAGAACAAAAGAGGGAAACCTCAGCATATTTAATCAATAAATTGAAAAATTATGAAAATATGTGCAATGTATGAAATGTGAGGACCTTCCACCTCAGCAAAGGAGTGAGGTGGAGGTACCTCCCCATATATCTTCTTGGAAGCCATGCTTTTTCTTTGTAATTTTGCTACATCCACTTTCATTTTTAATTTTTTTTTCTGATGCCTATTCTTCTCTTTACAAAGTTCTCATTGCATATATGGTTTTCTTGGCTCTGTTTCACTTTATATCCTTTCACATTTATCTTTCCATGCTTCTCTGTGCTCATCACATTTGTCATTTTTTACAACACAATTATGTTCCATTACATTAATTTATCACAATTTGTGTAACCATTGCCCATTTGATGGACATGTACTTTGTTCCCAATTCCTTGCTGTCAAAAAAAGGTTTTGCTAAAAATATTTTTGTGTATGGGGAAACATTTTACCAATTTCCTTCTAAGCATCTAACCCTACAAATGGATTCCTAGGGTCAAAGTCTTTGGACATTTTGGTAACTTTATTTGCATAATTTAAAACTGCTTTCCAAAATGGTCGTCCAGAGTCACAGCTTCATCAAGAATGATTTGTGTGCCAATCTTCCCATATCATTCTAACATTATTTCTATTTTTTGTCATCTTTGCCAATTTTCATGGAATGAGGTAAAACCTCAGGGTCATTTTGATTTTCATGTCTCTGATTAGTGATTTACAGCATTCTTCATGTAGTAGTTAATAAGTTTATAATTATTTTGTGAATTCTTTATTAACTTTCTTTGACCACTTATCTATTATCAAATAGTTTTGGTCACATATCTCTATATGTATTGATACATATTTGAATATAAACATACAAGAATATACACATACACATACATGTATTTATTAATAATTTATACATCTTGGATATCAAAACTTTGTTAGAGAAATTTGATATGGATTTTCTTTTCAATTTGACTACTTCCCTTTTTATCCAAATGTTGCTTGCACAGAAGGTTTTCAGTTTCATATAATCAGTTATCTTTTTAATTTTCTGTAATTACTTCTATTTATTGTATGGTTAAAAAATACGTCTCCTACCCTTATGGTGAAAAATGTGTGACATGCTTTTTCTATTTTGTCTATTATTATCTTTAATATTAAGGTCATTCATACATTTGGAATTTATTTTTGATATGTTGTAAGGTATTGGTCAAAACTTAATTTCTGCTAGAATGGTAAACTCTGTTTCCTCATTAGTTTGATTAAATAGAGAGTTCTTTCCTAAGCAGTGAATGTTTTCCAGTTTATCAAATACTAGGTTACTTAGATCCATTCCTACCACCCCATTCAATCTACTCTATTCTGAACCATTGATGTTGCTTTCTATCTCTTAACAAGTCCCCCATGGTTTTGAAAACTGATGCTCTGTAAAAGAGTTTAAAGTCAGGAAGTGCTATAACCTTTCATTGCTACCTTTTTTTCATTATTTCTCTAATTATTAGAGATCTTTTTTAACATATTAATTTTACTATCTTTTTAATTTTGTGAAAAATCCCTACAATAATTTGGTTTACATTAAAATTATAAATGATCTTTGGTTAACTTCTTCTTTTTTTTTGTAATATATTATCATGGTCCATCCATAGTAGGCTTCCACCAGTCACGGACGACATAGTTTTTCTTTATTTAAGGAACACTTTGTAACTTTATCTATACAAGTATTACATGTGCTCTGGTAGATTGATCCCTGTGTATTTTCAGCATTTTTATTTATCTGGAACAATATGTGTCTTTCTCTTATAACCTTTTGGATGTTACTCTTATTATTTAGAAATACTTTTGATTTTTGAGGGTTCATTTTGTAGTCTACAGCTTTGATGAGATTTTTAATTGTCTTAATTAATATATTTATTGATTCATTAGGATTTTTAAAGTAAGTCATCATCAGAAAATATAAATATTTTTATCTCTTCTTTATATTTATATCTTTAATTTCTTTCTTTTGTCCTATTGCTATTGCTAGCATTCCCAAAACTATTTAAAATGATAGGGAGAAGAGGCATTTTTACTTTATTTGTTGGGAAAGCTTCATGTTTTGGGGCATTCTATATTATTCTTACTTTAAGTTTTTGATAGACATTTTATGATATTTAAAAAAAAGTCTTCCTATGCTTATATTTTATGGGGGATTAACAATAAAGGGTATTGTACCTTATGAAAGTCATTTTTTAAAAATTTGATTGAGATAATCATGCAGCTTTGATTTTTTTGCTTTTAATGTGATTAGTTATATTCATTGTTTAGCTAATGTTAAACAATTCTTGCATTCTTGTCATATATTCAACTCTATTATGATAATTTCTTGAAATCACTATAGTTTCACAGAATTTTATTTTTAAAATTTGAGCCAGTATTCATTAATGATATTAGTCTATAATGCTTTGTGGTGTTAGAATTGGAATGACAACCCTTGCTGGGAAAGACATTACAGGGAAGCTCCGCCATGAGGAGAAAGCATATGATGTAGAAACCCTGTGACTTTAGCATCTGGAAGTCACCCAGTGTCTGGAAGTCTGTAGACATCTTTAGAACCACCTGTGGGATGTGTCAATCAGAGCTACCAGAGCTTAGAGCTACAGAGCATAGAGCTGTGTGTGTGGATGGCCCTGCTTCCATTCTCTCAGGAGGCTTCTGGGAGAAGCTCAGGAGTGAGCGGGCTTTTCAGTTGGAGAATTTAGGAGGGGAGCAAGAGACAGGCAGGATAGGGAGAAGAAGCAAATTTCATACTTGATCCACATGGTTCTCTTTACTTACCCCTAATATACTTTAATAAATACTTAATGCCTCCAAATTGGTGCTATATTTTTTCTAATTTAATAGGACCACTCATTAGATTTTAGACATCACAGCTAGAATTTTAGTGCCCTTACAATGGTGTACTAGTTTTGGTATAGAATATATTTGCCTCATAAACCAAATCTGGCAGGATTCCTTCTTTCTCAACTTTTATTGATAATTTGTGTAGTATTGGTACTAATTTTTCTTTAAAAATTTAATGTACTTTTACTGTGAATCCATTAGACCAAGAAGGTTTTTTTTCCCTTTTGTAGTCCCTTTACAACTCATTCTATTTCCTTTTATAAGATTGGGCTATTTAAGATATTTCTGTCTCTGGTTTTCAGTTAGTTTGAGTATTTTATATTTTTGAAAATGTTCCTCCTTTTCTTTTTTTAAAAATTAATAAAGTATTTTTTTTCCTCTTACATGTAAAGATAGTTCTCAAGTTTTGTTTATACAAGCTTTCCAATTTCAGATTTTTCTCCCTCCCTCCCCTTCCTCCCTCCTCCCCTACACAGCAGGTAATCTGATAAGGGTTTTATATATATACACATAATAACAGTAAACATATTTTTGCATTAGTCATGTTATAAGAGAAAAATCAGAGCAATGATGAAAAACCTCAAAAAAAACAAAAACAAAAACACAACAGCACCAAAAACAAAAGAAATAGTATGGTTCATTCAGCATTTATACTCCACAGTTCTTTTTTTCCCCTGGATTTGGAGATCCTCTTCTATCATGAGTTCCCTGGAACTCTTCTGTACCATTGTATTGGTGAGAAGAATATAGTTCATCACAGTAGATCAACATACAATGTTGATGATACTGTGTACAATGTTCTTCTGGTTCTGCTCATCTCAATCATCATCAGCCCACACAAGACCCTCCTCCTGCTCATCATTTCTTAGAGCACAATAGTATTCCATTGTATTCATATACCACAACTTGTCCAGCCATTCCCCAATAGATGGGCATGCCCTCACCTTCCATTTCCTTGCCATCACATAAAGAGCAGCTATAAATATTTTTGTATATGTGGGTCCCTCTCCCCTTTCCATGATCTCTTTGGGGAAAAGATCCAAAAGTGGTATTGCTAGGTCAAAGGGTATGCACAGCTTTATAGCCCTTTGGTCATAATTCCAAATTGCTCTCCAGAATGGTTGAATCAGTTCACAGCTCCACCAACAATGCATTAGTGTTCCAATTTTTCCACAGCTTCTCCAACATTAATTATTTTCCTTTTTTGTCATATTAGCCAATCTGATAGGTGTCAGGTGGTACCTCAGAGTTGTTTTAATTTGTATCTCTCTAATCATTAGAGATTTAGAGCATTTTTTCATATGGGAATAGATAGCTTTGGTTTCTTCATCAGAAAACTGCCTGTTCATATCCTTTGACCATTTCTCAATTGGGGAATGACTTGGATTCTTATAAATTTGATTTAGTTCCCTATATATTTTAGAAATGAGACCTTTATCAGAAGTACTAGCCATAAAAATTGTTTCCCAGCTTTCTGCCTCCATTCTAATTTTGGATGCAATGCTTCTGTTTGTACAATTTTTTTTTAATTTAATGTAATCAAAATCATCCATTTTGCATTTTATAATATTCTCTATCTCTTTGTTTGGTCATAAACTGTTTTCCTTTCCAAAGATTTGAAAGGTAGACTATTCCTTACTCTCCTAATTTAACTATGGTATCACCTCTTATGTCTAAATCATGTATCCATTTTGACCTTATTTTAGTATAAGGTGTAAGATGTTGGTCTATGCCTAATTTCTGCCATACTATCTTCCAGTTTTCCCAGCAGTTTTTGTCAAATACTGAGTTCCTATCCCAGAAGCTGGAGTCTTTGGGTTTATCAAACAGGGGATTACTATATTCATTTACTACTGTGTCTCCTGTGCCTAGCCTATTCCGTTGATCCTCCACTGTATTTCTTAGCCAGTACCAGATAGTTTTGATGACTGCCACTTTATAGTAAAGCTCCAAGTTTGGTACTGCTAACCCACCTTCCTGTGAATTTTTTTTCATTATTTCCCTGGATATTCTTGATTTTTTTGTTTTTCCAGGAGAATTTTGTTATTATTTTTTCTAGCTCTATAAAATAATTTTAGGTAGTCTGATTGGTATGGCACTGAATAAGTACATTAATTTAGGTATTATTATCATTTTCACTATATTAGCTCTGCCTATCCATGAGCAATTGATATCTTTCCAATTATTTAGATCTGATTTGATTTGTGTGAAGAGTATTTGGTAGTTGTGTTCATAGAGTTCCTTGGTTTGTCTTGGCAAGTAGACTCCCAAGTATTTTATATTATCTACCATTATTTTAAATGGAATTTCTCTTTCTATCTCTTGCTGCTGGACTTTGTTTGTCATGTATAGAAACACTGATGATTTATGTGGATTTATTTTATATCCTGCTACTTTGCTAAAGTTGTTAATTGTTTCAAGTAATTTTTGAGTTGATTCTCTAGGATTCTTTAAGTATACTATCATATCATCTGCAAAGAGTGATAGTTCTGTTTTCTCCTTGCCTATTCTAATTCCTTTAATTCCTTTTCCTTCTCTTATTGCTAAAGCTAACATTTCTAGTACAATATTAAATAATAGGGGTGATGATGGACATCCTTTTTTCACCCCTGATCTTATTGGGAAGGCCTCTAATTTATCTCCATTGCATATAATACTTGCTGATGGCTTTAGGTAGACACTGTTTATTATTTTAAGGAAAGCTCCACCTATTCCTAAACTCTTTAGTGTTATTTTTAGGAATGGGTGCTGTATTTTGTCAAAAGCTTTCTCTGCATCTACTGAGATAATCATATGATTTTGGTTAGTTTTCTTATTGATGTGGTTGATTATGTTAATAGTTTTCCTAATGCTGAACCAGCCCTGCATTCCTTGTATAAATCCCACCTGGTTATAGTGTATTATCCTGGTGATCACTTGCTGTAATCTCCTTGCTAATATCTTATTTAAGATTTTGGCATCAATATTCATTAGGGAAATTGGTCTATACTTTTCTTTCTCGGTTTTTGCATTGCCTGGTTTTGGTATCACCACCATATTTGTGTCATAAAACAAATTTGGTAGAACTCCTTCTTCACCTATTTTTCCAAATAATTTGTATAATATTGTAATTAATTGTTCTTTAAATGTTTGGTAAATCTCACCTGTAAACTCATCTGGCCCTGGGGATTTTTTCTTAGGGAGTGCATTAATGGCTTGTTCAACATCTTTTTCTAATGTGGGTTTATGTAAGGATTTTATTTCCTCTTCAGTTAACCTGGGCAGTTTGTATTTTTGTAACTATTCATCCATTTCATTTAGATTGTCAACTTTATTGGCATACAGTTGGGCAAAATAATTCCTAATTATTGATTTAATTTCCACTTCATTGGTGGTAACATCACCCTTTTCATTTTTGATACTGGTAATTTGGTTTTCTTCTTTCTCTTTTTTTAATCAAATTAACCATTATTTTCTCTATTTTATTCATTTTTTCAAAAAACCAGCTCTTACTTTTATTGATTAATTCTATGGTTTTTTTGCTTTCAATCTTATTAATTTCTTCTTTAATTTTCAGGATCTCTAGTTTAGTATCTAATTGGGGATTTCTAATTTGTTCTTTTTCTAGCTTTTTAAGTTGCATGCCCAATTCATTAATCTCCTCTTTCTCTTTTTTATTCATGTAAGCATTTAGAGCTATAAATTTTCCCCTAAGCACTGCTTTGGCTGCATCCCATAGATTTTGGTATGTTGTCTCATTATTGTCCTTCTCTTGGATATAGTTATTGATTGTTTCTATGATTTGTTGTTTGGCCCATTCTTTAGAATGAGATTATTTAGTTTCCAATTGATTTTCATTCTACTTTTCCCTGGCTCTTTCTTACATGTAATTTTTATTGGATCATGATCTGAGAAGGATGCATTTACTATTTCTGCCTTTCTACATTTGACTATGATATTTTTGTGCCCTAATACATGATCAGTTTTTGAAAATGTGCCATGTAATGCTGAGAAAAAGGTATATTCCTTTCTATCCCCATTCAATTTTCTCCAGATATTTAACGTTCACTTATGATCTCAGAAATAAGTTATTCATGGAAACCATTATCCTTACCTATATGGAAGACTATTGAATAAATGACAAGGATAAACACCGAAACCTTACATTTTATTTTCCTTTGACCTGAATCTACCTTTCTCTTTTTGCCCTCATCTTATTCTATGTCAATAAAAATCTTAGTGTAGTTTTAAACTAAAGCTTCAAATTGTATTAAAATTTGATGATACTTTATATAAATGACTTATATTTCAAGTGTTTTATTAAAAAAAAGAAAGAAAAAATACCAGGCCACTCAATAATGCTAATGTCTTCCCTCATCATAACAGGAATATGCATCATTGGGATTTAGAGATGAAAAGGACTTTAGGGACTATCTAGTCCAGGGGTTCTTAAGCATTTTATGCCATGGACCCTTTTAACACTCCATAAGTAAAGCCTCTGGACCCCTTTCCAGTATAATATTTTAAATGACTAAAATAAAATACATAAGGGTAAAAAGGAAACCATTATATTTAAATGAACTTGTCCAACTATTTTTACTAAAAGATTAATGGACTCCAACTTAGAACGTCTTGATTAAGTACAACTACCTTCACTTTCACTCCCCCTCACCCTTGCATTTTATGAACCATTGTTGTTCAGATATTGGCAAGTAGGGAGTGGGAAGTATAGGATCCCTTACTTTGATACTCATTGAGAAGAATAAATAAAAAAAACTACTTTTAACCTTTAATAAGTTGTAATGCACCTCTGCTCAAAGGATGACGAAACTAAGCTAGAGAGAGAGCTAGACCTGTCATTTCCCCCTCACCCTCACCCTGCTGGCAACCATCATCATCTTCCCTGTCATTGGAACATAGACTTAAAGCTGGAGAGGTCTTGAGAGGTTGTCTAGTTCAATATTCTTATTTAACAGACAAGAAAACTGAAGCCTTAGAAGGCTTGCCAGATGTGATACAGGTAGTAATAATTTGAATCAAGTATTTGAACCCAGATCCATTGAATTTGAACCCAGATCCATTGACTCCAATTTCAATATTCTCCCCACTCTCTCATGGTGCCTCCCATCACCATTGTCTTCAGTTTTAAAAACCATTAATACCAATAGCACCCATTTTAATAGTGCTTTTAGGTTCATACTTACATGTCAGAGTGAGGCTCAAAATGCATACGATATGCAAAGTGATCTTATATGCATTAAAGCATTGCATAAATAAAAGCCTCTTTGCTGGCAAGTGGGGATCGAGAAGTGCATGGCCCTACCTTCTAATACTCATTAACAAGATTTTACTTTTAACCTGTAATAACCTGTAATGAAGCTTTGCTCAGTTAAGTTGCTAAAATTACTGGATTTCAGCACACTAAACAAATACATCTGTCTCAAGCCTTCTCTTTCTCTCCATTACTAATGCATTACTGATAAGCTTTCTTAATATTGGTGCCACTGTGCAAACAGGACTGTCACTTGGAGCAATGTTCACCTTTGTAAACAAATGATTCAATTAATAAGCTTCACCAGGGAATAGTACTTTTGACTTAAAGGTTGCCTTTCCCAGATTGCTTTATAAAGCAGCTTTCACTTTCCAGGAGCCTATGACCTATGAGTATTCAGGATTTGCTAATGAAGTTCACTGGCACACTGATGTTGAATAAATATAGACCATTTCTCTCTGCTACTCTCACACCTCTTAAGTGGAGGCACTACCAATTGGTCTGATTGAGCCTGCTTTTCTCTGTAACGAATGTGGTCATAAGAGCCTGGTGCAAGGCACATGAGGCAGGAAATATCAATTTGGAGGACCATAGGGTTGCTTTAAATTGTTCAGGACAAGGATTAATAGGTCATGAGTGACATGATCGATTGGCTTGAGAATTACATCACAACCAGAGCAAGTTTTAAATTGCAAGATACTGTGATGGGAAATAACATTATTGCAACAGTCTATGTCTGTCTGTATTTCCAAAGCCATTTTTTTCAACATAGGGTTCATAGTTACATCCCCAAGGATGTCAAAGAGCTAGCAAATTATTATAGCTTGCCAGCACAATGCCTCTCTTGCAGTTTCCTAATCATCCTCTAGCTTAATTTCCTCTTAATACTTTATTCTAGGCATGCTTATCTTTACCTTATGCCTAACTATCACATTTTCTCTCTTCAGGATTAAAAATGTGATTCTTTTCTCTCTTTCTAACTCAACTTCTTGGACTCAGAGAAATAACCTAGAGCTTCTAATCTTAGCTTTTCAGATTCCTTCCCTACATAAGTTCTTGGATTCCAGCCTCACTGGACCAGCTGATATATAATTGTTGCTCCCTTCAACCAATAGAGCATTTATGAAAACATGTTCTAGCTCTGTCACCCCAGCAAATACATAATAAAGACTGACTAGCCCTTCCCCCATAGTTTAACTCAATTAGTGGCCAGACTAAGAACCTCTAGGAATACAGGTCTTACTTGATCTCTACAACCCGGTAGTTTCTTGCTGGTTTTGTCAGAGATGTCTATGGGAGACTGCTGCATTAATCATGGCAGTCTGGGTCAATGTTTAGGTTTTTAAATGTGTAAGTACATAGCCATAATATTTTAGTAGATAATCATACTAAACAGAAAACTATGCATACATGAACATTTGGAGTTTTCAGAAAGAACTCATTTAACCACAAATCACTGGTGATATTCAATTGCCTGACCCTATTTCTTGAGGACTATGGGTTGGCAATCATACAATAACATTGGAAATTCTGCACTCTAACTAATAGTAGCCAGAGTTCCAGTGGAAATGAGAAATTCTCTTCTTCTCAAAGAGTTAATTATAACTCTTTGATAACTCTATAATATATCCCCTAACTCTGACACTTACATAAGTGGCAAAATTTGATTGAATAGTCTAGAATTCTAGCACATATGGATTTATTCAATTACTCTCTTTGCTCAATCCCTAACTGCTTGGAAACTTCAGTCCTTTTCCTTCCTTATTGCATTTCGCTGGGCCACAGACACCCAAAAATAACATTATGGAATTGATTGAATGAGCAAGGCATGACTACATACAGTGTTTTACTTATTATCATAGAAGCTAAAGAAATAAAATCAAACATATTAAAACAATTGCTGTGAGAGTTATATGTCTGTAGCTCCTCCCAGACCCAAGTAAATCTTAGGTAACCTACAGGAATGTCCAAATTCCATAGCTCCAGAAGCACAGTTCAGTGGCTTTAACTCAGATCTCCACTTTAGCCTCTGGAAATTCTATCCAATACATTATATGGTCCATTCGTTGTCTCCCATAGGATCAATATCCATTCAGTTTAGTTAACTTAAGCCCTGGAATGTAAATCTTCCTCCAAATGCTTTTCCTTATTTACTGCCCTTTCTCTGTCATCTCCAGTACTGACAATGTTTCCCAGTATGGGCCACCAGTATGACCCTGATAACTTCTTGTTTATCTTTATTAGATCAGTGGAATGTAGTCAGTGGCAGACACAAGGATGAAAAAACTTCTCCCATGCTTGACATTTCTCCATATAGTCATTCACTCCTCAAATGATCTAATTCTCTATCATCCACTTTGTCAGGCTCACTGGTAGACAAAGACTGCTAGGTATACCCTTTCTCTTAAACTGTCTTCAATCCTATTCCTCTTGACTGTTAGGCTAGTCCATTCCTTCCCAATTAGTTACAGTAAGAAACTTAGGGGTAAATGAAAGAAGCAACACAACGTAATACAGTCATAATGTTATCCTAAAAGCCATTCCCATGGAAATGCAGTGTGGTGGTTGTCCCTATGGGTGCTATAGTCAGCACTATTGAAGAACCAAAAAACAAGGTTTTTGATACTAAAGGCCTTGATATTTTCAAATGGTTCAACAATAGAAACCTATGATTTTCTCAATAGAAATGCCATTAAAGAGGCATGACCACATGCTTTGTCACTGTACTCCTAAGGCTCATAGGACCTTTTCATTTGACTTATAGCTGAATTCTTGAATATGCAGTCTTCTCTATTTGATTATTAATTCCTTGAGAGTGGGGACTATACTATTTTCCATTCATACTTCCATAACTTAGCATAGTGCTTTTCACATAGTATATACTTAATAAATGCTTAATTCACTTATTCATTCCTTCATTCCTTCATTCCTTCATTCCTTCATTCATTCATTCATTCATAGGAATAACGTGAGCTGTAGTTTTAGATCTCCACACTGAACATAAGTAGAAATCATTCAATCTTGGGAACTACTCAATATTTTTTTTTCAATAATTTTTCAATTTTTCCCATCTTCCCCTTCCTATTTCATATTACCCTGTAGTCAATCTCCTTTAAAGAGTCTGGCATACCATTGAGGAGACAATAAAAAGATGAGGCAAAGAAAACCTGTTAATTTTCACCAAAGAGTGGGCCTGGGGTTTGAGGATCCTGGTAGTCAATGAAAATGGTGCCACCTTGAAACCTAAAAGGATAATCAGTAAGCTAATGTTTTTTTCTTATGGAGGAAATATAATGGATTCATGGGATATTGCCACCCATCATACTACTGCATGACTGAGTTTGGAATAACTAAGTATAAATAGCTGACATTTACTAATTGCTTTGAAATTTGGCAAGTACTTTACCTGTATCTCTTTTGATCCTCCTAAAATTCCTGTGAGGCATATGCTATCTTTAGACTAGTTTTACATATGAGAAAACCATGGTTCAAAATGTGAAGTGAACTTCTCTGGGTCCTGCAGTTAGTAGGTGGCAGTCTCTAAATTTCTAATCCTAGTCTTCTGATGCCAAATTGAACACTCTATCTACCATTCTTGCTTGATGCTGAAATTTTATACCTGTCATTTATTAGCCATCATGCAGTTGAAATAACACAAGCTAGGATAACCAATAATGTTCTGAAATGAAATACTACTCTGAGCTGCTTTTGGTTGTATTGTTTCCTTCCCTGGATATCTGGATTGCATTATAGATTAAGAATAAATGGGGCAGCTAGATGGCACAGTGGATAGAGCACCAGCCCTGGATTCAGGAGTACCTGAATTCAAATCTGGCCTCAGACATTTAACACTTACTAGCTGTGACCCTGGGCAAGTCACTTAACCCCAATTGCCTCACCAAAAAAAAAAAAAAAAAAGAATAAATGACAGCTGGGGTACCCAAGCAGGTGTAGATAGCCATGAGGAAGGTTTCTATGATCCTGAGACTTGCAAGAATTTCCTTTATTTGGAAGTGTTATCTTGACCCAATTTTACCATTTTTCTTTAATTTGTTGCTCTTTATATAGATGTAACTAAGTTAAATATAAAAATTATTCACACAAACATTTACACCCCCCCCTCCCAAAACATAGATTCCCAAAAGCAAAATTTCAGAGACAGAAAAGAGAAGACTGTATTATGTTTCTCTCAGGATTACTGCTTCGTTTCTCTTAAGGTTTATGATATTTTCCTTTAGGCCTGACTGCGATATGTGGACATATGCTAATTTTCATGGTGGTTATAAGAAAACAGAGATTCTACTGTTGTAATACCCAAAGCTAAAACAATATTTGACTACCTTAATAGAAGCATAGCAGTGTTACAGAATTTTTAAGTTGGAAGGGAACTCAGAGGTCATCTGCTCTAAATCATAAGTGAGTACAATCTTCCATATGACGCTTCTGACAAGTAAGCATCCAGACTTAGGATGAAGATCCTCAAAGAAAGGAGACTCTCTATTCTGAAGGCAGCCCTTGGACAGCTGTTGACATCTCAGATCTGGAAGTTTGCTGTTCTTTTATTTGCTAAATTTGTCTCTTTGCATGTTCCAATCCTTGCTTTTAGTTCTGCCCTCAAGAGGCAACCAAGCAGGCCAAGTTTAAGCCTGTCTTGCTGTAACAGCTGACCAAATACTTAAGGACACATCATGACTACCCTTGCTCTCAGTCTTTCTCAATAGAAGAAGGCTCTACTACTGGCCCATCTTGGAATATTCCTCAGCATATGGGACTTTCTCACCCTGCAACAGTTTATGACCCTGCTTCCATGTCAAAAGGTTATATCATTCCACAAGGCTTGCTCCCTTTCTCCCTTTGAGTCTCCATTTTGTGGAAGATCTTAGGTCTGTCTGTTTTCATTTTCCTTCTAGATCTATTTGTGGCTTTCTGGATTTCTGGTAACTTAGCTAGGTACCTTTACCCCTTACTCCCAGCTTTTCTTTCTTTTTTTTTTGGGGGGGGCAATGAGGGTTAAGTGACTTGCCCAGAGTCACACAGCTAGTAAGTGTCAAGTGTCTGAAGCTGGATTTGAACTCAGGTCCTCCTGAATCCAAGGCCAATGATTTATCCACTGTGCCACCTAGCTGCCCCATTCCCAGCTTTTCATCTCCTTGTTGTGAATTAACTCCCCCCATGGTAATATAAGCTCCATAAGAGAAAGGACTCTTTCCTTTTTGCTTGTATTTGTGCACCCAGTGTGTGGCAAAATACCAGGCACATAGTAAGTCAGACACGGAATAAATGCATCTATCCTCTCTCCTTCCCTCTCTCCCTTCTTTGAACCATGGGCCAGCTAGGTGGTACAGTGGATAGAGCACTGGCTCTGAAGTCAGGAAGGCCTGATTTCAAATCTCACCTCAAACACTTATTAGCTGTGTGAACCTGGGCAAGTCGTTTAACCCCCATTGCCTTCAAATATCTGGGGCTGTCTCCAGTCATCTTGATGTATATCTTGCCACTGAACCCAGATGCTTCTGAAGGAAAAAGTGAGGTTAGTGACCTTACACAGTCCTCTCTCACTTAAATCCAATTCAATCCAAGTCATAACATCACCCCCATGGCATTTCCTTGTTCTTTTTCCTCTTTGAGAACAAAGGAAAAACAACAACAACAACAACCTACCTTAAAATACTAGAAAAGGTGGGGTGAGAGGGAACCAAGTCATGAAAACCAATTGACATATGGAACAAATGATATTGTATGTAATGTTCTACACTCATGGTGTAAAACCTCTGCAAAGAAATAGGGGGAGGTGCCTTCTCAGCTGTCTAATTTAAGGTCAAGTTTGTGATATGGTCCATTATCGATGAAGCTATATTATTTCTTTGTGACAAATACTATCCTTCTGCTTAAACCCTATTCTGCCCCTGGCTTTTCAAAGATTTTGCTTTAAGGTACAAGCTCTGGCAGGTCTGATTAAGCCGAAAAGACACTAGTGATGAACTGATAGCCTATCATTCAAGGACCAGCCTAGCTAATTGCAGAAAGTCTCATTCCTAGATGATTGACTAATAGGAGATGGATTGTTTTGGCCACACAACTCAAGAAACTATCACCTAAAGGATGGAAAGCCTGTAATGTGTATTGATGGAGGAATCATTGCCACCAATGAAACCAAGATTATTATGAAGCATCTAATTAGTAGAGGTATAAAGTTCATATTACTTGAAGTCATAGCTCCACTGCATTCTACAGTGCTAAGATCATATATAAAGTATTGCATTCAAAGCTACATTTCAAGTATAACAATCTAAAATGAATTTAAAAGGTGGGGCATAATGTTTTTTGTGTTGTGAACTCTTTTGGCACCCTGTTGAGGTCTGATGAATCTCTAATCAGATTAATGTTTTAAATGTCTTAAATAAGATACATGGGGTTATTCAATTATATTGAAATATTGTTATTGATTTTATTTTTAAAATAAATTCATGGATCCCAGGTTAAAAAATATAATACAGGGGCCAGCTAGGTGGCACAGTGGATAAAGCACTAGCCTTGGATTCAGGAGTACCTGAGTTCAAATTCAGCCTCAGACACTTGACACTTACTAACTGTGTGACTCTGGGCAAATCACTTAACCCTCATTGTCCTGCAAAAATAAAATAAGATAAAATAAATTTTTAAAATGTAATACAGAATGGCGACTCGTTTAAACCAAGTTCTGTGACAAAATTTTGAAAGAACTCAAGGTGTTTAGCTTGGAGAAGAGAAAACTTAAGGGTGACACAAACATTTTTCAAATATTTGAAGGGCATTCTTGCATTAGGAGAAGCAGGCTTGTGCTTTTGTTATTGCAGAAAGTTAGATTAAAACCAATGTGTGTGAAGTTACAATGGGGTAGAATTCAGTTTGGACTTAAAAATAACTTTTTAATAAACAGAGGCATCATCATCCATGAGGGGAACAAACTCATTTGTGATGGGGAGAGGGGCTGTAGATGGTGAATGTTCCTTCAACAGAGGCACTAAAAAGTCACCATCAGAACAACATAACCTGGGAGCTTTGTTTCCTAGTAGTGGGGATTGATTGGGGTTGATGAATCCACACCCTTCTCTTGCTCCATGTAATCCATGGTATACACATGTGAGATAACTGTCATGTTCAGGATTAAAGCCTAGGGTCATGGAACAGAAGTAGGCTCAATGAAACCCTTGTCTCTTACGCAATCATGGCTACTGATGATCTAGTCAGTCAACCAATAAATAAGCATTTCTTATGTCATAGGCACTGTGCTAAGTGCTAATAAAATTGAAAACACAGAGACACTCCATTTTTCAAATCCATGCCTTTTTTTTGTTGGTTATCCCTAATGCTTAGAATGCTCTCTATTCTTGCCTCTACTCTCTGTCTTCCTTTGAAAATCAGCTCATGCTCTGCCTTTGGCAAAAGATATTGCCTGGTCTCCCTCCTCCTTGCTAGTTCCTTCCATCTGAGATTATCTCCTATTCAAACTGGAGATCCCTTGTGTCATATTTGTCTACATTAGTTATCAATTAGATTTAAAATATTGTGCTGATTACATGACTTCCAAAGAACTTGTTCATTCTTACAGGACTAATTCAATTAAATTCATGCTCAACTGAACCGTACTTAACAAATTGAATCATATTTATAACTTCAGGGTGCTTACTATGTGCATTGTAGGTGTCAAGAAAGCCTAGTAGCTCTGGTATGAGGGCTGTGAAGCCCTTCTCAGGGCTGCTTTCCATGTTTGGTGTCCACCTGCTACCCAAACTTTTCCTTGGGCTTCAAGAAGCTGTAGTATGTGCAGAAGCTACACCCTGGTAAACCATTTTGGCAGATGAGATAAACTGGGTTGAAGATAACTGATGGTCCTCAAACCCATTGGTGATTTAGGGGGGTATCTGCCCCAAGCATGCATGTGAAGATTTCCTTTGTGGCATGAGCAGGTATGAACAATTTGTTCCTATGGTCCATGAAGGTGGCTGAAGCAAATGGAGTGCTTAGAGTGTAATTAGACATCAAAGATGCAAAGATCATCCCCTGAATCCCCAACTATCACCAGTCATCTTGACTTTTGTCTTGCCACTAAATTCCAATGACTCTGGAAGAGAGAGAGAGAGGTTGATGACTTCATGAAACTCTGCCTCACTTTAATCCAATTTATGCACAAGTCAAAATATATTTCATACCATTTTGCAACTGTCCTGTGGCAATGGGCAAATGATGAAGCAGCAGATAGAGAAACACCGAGAGCTGTAGTCACAACCTGCACATAGGTGGTCCTTACTACTGAAGATGTGCATGTTATGACCTCATCACCAACACTGTCTTCCATTTACTTGAATACAATAAAACTTCACTCATGTACCCTCACAGCAAACTTTGGCATTTAATGAACTATGCCACTGTAAGGATGACATAGTAAGGGTCAGACTGTGACATTATAAGGAACAAAGAAAGACAGGATATGGGAATAACAAAGGCAATATGTGGTGCATAGTGCTGTACTGATCATAGATTTATCCTCTCTAAGCTAAACATTCACATTCAACAAAAGCAGCAGCCTCAAGGCAAGATGACTATAGCAGACTTAATGTCAATAGATTAGAGTACTCCTCCCAGCAGGGATAGTTTGTTGCTAACTTTGAGGGAAAATTTAGCCAACACACAGTTGCAACAGAGAAGCAGAAAAGGAGTGGGCATCTTTCAGAGATTGGTTGTACAGCATTATCTTTACTGATCTGGGCCAGAACACTCACAAACATCAAGATTAACTTGGTAAAAATCATGGAAAATTTAGATGCTGTTAAATAAAAAATGAGAAATTCACAGGCTTTAGCAGCAGGATAGTTTGCTTCTAAGAAGGCAGCATTTAACACCATCAAACAAAAAGTGCAATTGAATCTTAGAGAAATGTAGGATTCTTGGCTCAGTAAAAAAATGTAGATGATATTCTGTTTTAAGCTAATAGTAACAATCCAAAGCATTTTTATGATGCTCTGAAGGCTATTTATGAACCAGATACCAATGGTGCATATAAACTACTCAGCACTGATGGAGCCATATTTACTAGTAATAAGGACAATATCCTGGATAGATGGACGGAGCACTTCCATAGTGTTCTCAACAGACCATCATCAATCAATGGTGAAACCACTAAACATGGACTTCAGGTTGAAGTCAATCCATCCCTAGCTAAACTTCCAACTGAAGATGATGTTTTAAATGTCATTAGATTCTTTTCATGTAATGTTGATTCTATTCTAGCTTAGATTTGCAAGGCAGGGGGTCCACTACTCACACACTAGCTGATTGAAAGTTTCCATGTTTTATGCCAAGATGAAATTATCCTCCAGGAGTTCAAGGATGCCTCCATTGTCCAGATCTATAAAGGAAAAGGGAATAGGTTGGACTGTCACAATCACAGGGCAAGGGGATGATCATTGTCAGCAAGATTCTTTCCAGAGTACTCCTTAATAGGTTAATTCTTCACTTGGAAAATGGCCATCTACCCAAGAGCCTATTTAGAAAGGACCACGGAATGGTCAATAAGGTATTTACTACCTGACAACTCTAGGAGAAATTTGAGGAACAAAATAGAGGTCTGTACATAATGTTCACCAATGTGACTAAGGCCTTTGATATTGCCAATTGTGAAAGCTTGTGGAAGAATATGGTTGTGTGGAAAAGTTTATAAATATTCTATTTCACTTTCATCATGGGATGCTTACATGGTTACTGAATAATGAATGATGTCCTCTTACTTTCCCAGTCACCAAGAAAGAGAAGCTAGGCTGTGTGCTTGCTCCCACACTTTTTTGCATGATGTTTTGTAGCGATATTGTTGGATGCCTTCAAGGAGGATGAAATCAGTATCAAGGTAAGCTACCACATTGATGGTAAATTATTTAACTTGAAAAGGCTATAAGTCCAGACCAAAGTGGAGGGAGAGTTGGTGCATGATGTTTTGCTTATGGATGATTGATTGTGCACTTGATGCAGCCTCTGAGGCTGAGATGCAACAAAGTATGGATCAATTCTCTGCTGCTTGTGCTAGTTTTGGCCTAGCAATTAACACCAAGAAAACACAGGTTTTCCACTAGCCAAAAGTGCACCATCTACATATGGAGATAGCAAATGGAGAATTTTTTAATGCTGTGGATAAATTCACTTGCCTTGGCAGTATATTTTCCAGGGATTTGCACAAAGATGATAAGGTTGATGCATGCATTGCCAGAGCTAGCTCAGCGTTTGGGAGGCTCCAAAGGAAAGTGTCAAAGAGAAGAGGTCTTAGACTGCCTACTAAACTGAAGGTCTACAGAACCATTGGGCTGACTTCAATGTTGTATGGCTGAAACCTGGACAGTATACCAGCACAATGCCAGAAAATTGAATCATCTTAGGAAGATTCTGAAAATTACCTGTCCTGTACTGGACACTAATGTCCTTTCTCAAGATGAAGTGCCAAACATCCAAACTCTACAGAAGAGGGCACAACATTTGGTGGTCTGGCTACATTATTTGAATGCCAAACATATGTTTGCCTTCAGAGAACTCACAGAGGGCAAGTAAGCACTCATGTGGAGGTCAGAAGAAACAAAATGAGTACACCCTTAAAATCTCTTTGCAGAACTTGGAAATCTATTGTGAGACATGCAAGACACTGGCAGAGGAATGCCTAAAATGACATGCCCTCATGAAGGAAGGCACTGTGCACTGTATGAGCAAAGCATAATTGAAGTAGTTCAAAAGAAACAGATGTGCAAATTGAGAGATATCTGCACCCCAAAAATTCATATAGACTATTTGTGCCTGACCGGTGATGAAGCCTTTCAAGCTCATAATGCCACAATGGAACACATTCACTGTACCTTGATCCCAACATTTTGGTCCTCTTCAAGAACCAAGGAAGACAACCAACTAACCAAAAATGTGCACTGCACTAGGTGGGGACACTAAGAACTATCAGATATGCTCTCTGCTTGAGATGTTGGAAATCAGCTTAAAGTATTGTTTGTTCCTGGCTAGATGAGTCTATTGGTGGGCTGAATTCTCTACTTTTTAACTAGTTATTTGGTGTCATAATTATATCCTTTGAGGATCTGTTTAAAAGATGCTGTCACACATGGGGTTGAATTTGTGAACTGAAAGAGGCTCATCTCAGTTAACTATAGCAGTCCTTGTATTCCATATTATTCTCCATTGTTCACTCTCACCATGGATCCATTGAAAACTTTATAAATAGCTTAGTAGTTTGCTTTATATTCTTTTCAAATGTAAATATAGGCCTGGGAGATGCGCTTTTAAAAAGCCATGTTGCCTTTAGGAACCTCTACACTGCAGACCTTAAGAGATTTGAGAATGACACTGCTGTCAAATGAAAGTTGCCTTGAGGTCAGCAATACAATCACTGTAATGAATACCTTAGAATTAAGAGCTCATCACCATTAGTACAGTGCAACACTGAATAGATTGAATTATGTACTTCAAGAGATGGATTGAGGGCAATTGGCAAGCCCTGCAGAGGAAGCTATCTTGGACAAATAATAATAATAATAAATATTCCAAGACAACAGTAGTTTTTCAGAGATACTTTCCCCCTCATGGGATATTTTATTTTCATAATACAGATGCTGGAACCCTAGTTATTCTCCACATGACCACAGTTGGACTTAGTGTTTTACTTTTTTGCAACAAACATTTATTTGATTTTTTCCAGTTACATGGAAGGGTAGTTTTTAACATTCATTTTTATAAGATTTAGAGTTCCAAATTTTTCTCTCTCCTTTGCTTTCCTCCCCCCTCCACAAGACAGCAAGAGATATGATATAGGTTATATATGAACAATCTACAAGTGCTCTTTTAATCAGTTCTTTCTATGGGAGTGGATAGTATGCTTCATCATTAGTCCCTTGGGATTGTCTTGGATCATTGTATTGCTGAGTGTATTTAAATCATTCACAATTGCTCATTGAACAATACTGCTATTGGATTTAGTCTTAATGACCTTCTAATATCTGACTATTTGAGGACTTTCCTAGCATCATCTGTGACAAATTGATAGTGTTCTCTCTGCTTCAAGAATATGCACCCTTTCTCCTAACCAAGTTCAGTAATCTGGTTGTTTCTTGATAAATAAAAACTAAAGAAAGAGTTCAAAGTACTGAGGAAATATGCTATTCGGGTGTCCTCAGAGCTGTTTAAAATATCTTTCGTGTAAAATGGAACATCAATTTAATTCTGAGTGTGGAGAGGGGGCATGGCAAATCCAATGTAGCTGCAAGGCAGTTTACATTGTATCTTACCAATGTTCAATTTAAGAGAAGATTGAAGAACATCAGGCTGCTATAAAAACAATTTGCACAGAATAAATTTGGTACTAGCCAACAATTTCTCTGAGAATGCAGTTCTCTCTAGGAGCCAGGATGTCATGCAAGATGCTCTAGTTTTACTCAGGCAGGATGGTTATTAGGCATGAAATTGCTTCAAAAATAGATTTACAAATTTCCTAAATGTTGGAATCAGAGCAATATCTTCCAGTTAAAGGGTATTTGAACTCTGTTGAGTTGGAATGGATGCCATACTTTGGCAATATTTTGATCTTTTCTGTGTGTGTGTGTATTTTCCATCAGAGTTAAAGGTAGGTAGCAGCTATCCACAGGAAAAGGACTAAAACATGAAACCAAAAACCAAAAAAGGTTTTTTAAGTACCTACTGTATGTGCTTTAAGGATTTATAAAATTACTCACCAGTGCTAGAATTAAGACCAAAATGGCTATGGGTATTCATAGAAGCAAGGGATCTTCGCAAACTAAGGTAGTCAAGAAGTACTTCATGGTTCATAGGATTGTAGTTGTAGATCTAGAAGGAACCTTAGGAGTCCATTTTAGTCCAACCCCTTCATTGTACCAATGAGGAAACAGGTGCAGGGAGGTGATTCTTAATCATAACAAGTAATTGTGTGACAAAGCCAAAAATGGAACCTAGGTTTTTGATCTCCAAATCTAACAACTTTGTATTACAACATACTGTCTGCCACAATGTCTGAGCTAAATAAGTGGTGCTATAAACTACAGTATATGGCAACTGAAATTTATTTCCATTAATTATTTTTGGATTTATTACAAGGACATACCTGGCTTTTAAAATTCCTGACCAATATATGTTTATAGAAAGGTAGGGCTATATTTTTAAATTTCATATTTAGTTTCAATAGGGGCACCTAAATGGCACAGGGGATAGAATGCCTGACCTAGAGTCAAGTATACCTAAGTACAAATCCAACCTCAGATACTTACTAGCTGTGTCTCCCTGGGCAAATCACTTTGTTAGTTTTCTCAGCTGTAAAATAAGGATAATAATAGCACTTACTGCCCAGCATTGTTGTGAGAATCAAATAAGATAATATTGGTAAATTCTTTGCAAAACTTAAAGCATTGTATAAATGCTAACTATTATTATTATTTGATGACGAGGCAACCCATACATATGGAATAAGCATATACAAAATATATACAAAATAAATAAATACAGGGTAATAATTTTACGGGAAGGAGGAGGGCACTAGAAACTGAAGGGATTAGGGAAGCTGTCTCATGCGGAAGTTGATATTTGAGTTTTGAGTTTCTTTTTATATTTCTTCCTATTTTTATTTATTTGTTATTTAAAAATAATTATTACTTATTTTTAACATTCTTTTTAAATTTTGAGTTCCAGATTCTCTTTCTCCCTTCCACTCTCTTACTTACCCACTGAGAAGGCAGGATATAATTTATATATATGAAATCATGCAAAATAATTCCATATTAGTAATATTGCAAAAAAGCAAGAAAATTATACTTCAATTTACACTCAAAATTCATCAGTTCTCTCTCTCTCTCTGGAGGTTGATAGCATTGTTTTCATCATGAATTGTTTGGAATTGTCTTGTATCATTTTATAGATCAGAGTAGCTAAGTCTTTCAAAGTTGATCATTGTTACAACATTTCTCTTGCAGTATGTCATAATTTCCCAGTTCTCACTTCACTCGTCATCATTTCATATAGCTCTTGCAGTGCTTAATTTCATTCTTTTTGTTTTCTGAAACAACCCAACTTGCCATTTCTCATAGCACAATTGTAGTCCATCAAAATCATATGCCACAACTTTGTCAGCCATTCTTAATTGATGAGAATGCCCTCAATTTCTAATTCTTTACCCCCCACAAAAAGAGCTGCTATGAATATTTTTGTAAATTTAGATTCTTTTCCATTTTCTTTCAACCCTTTGGGGTGCAGACCTACTAATGTCATTGCTGCATCAAAGGTTACACACAGTTTTATAGTCCTCTGGGAGTGTTTCTGGTTTGTTCTGCAGAATGATTTGACCAGTTCAATACTACAACAAAGCTCATTACTGCACTTAATTTCTCCAATCACTTCCAGTATTTGTCATTTCTGATAGGTGTGAGATGATACCTGAGGGTTGTTTTTATTTGCATTTCTCTAACAGTAATTTGGAGCACTTTTTCATGTGACTACAGTTTTTATTTCTTCTTCTGAAACTGCCTATTTCAACCCTTTTCCCATTCATCAAATGGGGAAGGGGGTATTGTTTTTATAAATTTGACTCAGTTCCTTATATATTTTAGAAATAAGGCCTTTATCAGAGAAATGTGCTGTCATTTTTATATTACTTCATTCTCTCTAGTGCCTTTTAGCAAAATGTAGTTTCTCTGATTATCTCTTTCAATTAGGTCTAATTTTGCTTTTGCTTTATCTGAGATCATGATTGCCATCCCTGATCTCTTCAGCTGAAGCAAAATAGACTCCCCTCCATCCCTTCATTTCAATGTATGTCTTTCTGTCCCAAGGGTGTCTCTTATATAGAACAGATTCTTGGATTCTGGTTTCCTATTCATTCTGCTTCCATTGTACAGGTTAGATCATCCCGTTTACATTCACAGTTATGATCACTAAATGTGTACTACATCCAATTTCCCTCTGTTTATCCTTCTCTCTTTTTTTATCCTGTCCCTCCTCAAAGGTCTGTCATTTCCAACCACTGCTTCTTCTAATCTCCACTTCACCTTGTCATTCCTCCCCAATACCTTTTATCTGCTTCCCCTTCTATCTCCCCATTGGGTAAGAGAGATTTCTATATCCAGCTGAGGGTATGTGTGTGCATACTTCCCTCTTTGAACCAATTCCAATGAGAGTGAGGTTCAAGCATTGCCTGCTACCACCACTCCATTATTCCCTCTACTATAAAATGTTTTCTATGTGCACTTTCTTTTTCTAAGAAACTTTGCCCCCATTGTACTTCTCCCTTCCCCCTTCTCCAGGTGCATACCTCTTTCTCAACCCTTAATATTTTTTTGGATATCATCACATCATAGTCAATTTATATCTATGCTCTCTGATCATCTAGACTTCTTCAAACTGCTCTAATGATGATAGAGTTCTTATGAGTTATATGTATCATCTTCCCATCTAGGAATGTAAACAGTTTAACTATATTGAGTTCCTTATGATTAATTTTTTATAATAAATATTTTATATAAAGTTTTGAGTTCCAAATTCTACCCCTCCTTCCTTCCCTCCCCTCTCCCTTCCCTGAGGTAGTAAGCATTCAAGTATAGGTTATACATTTGTAATTATGTAAAACATTAACATAGGAGTCATTTTATACAATTAAAAAATGGAAGAAAGAAAGTGAAAAATAGCATGCTTCAGTTTATGTTCAATCAATGTCAGTTCTTTCTTTGGAGGTGGATAGTATGCTTCATCATTAATCCTTTGGGATTGTCTAGGATCATTGCATGGATGACAATAGTTAAGCTCATTCATAATTCTTCATCAAAAAATATTGCTATTACTGTGTACAATGTTCTCCTGGTTTTGATTATTTCGCTATACATTGGTTCATATAAGTCTTTCTAGGCCCTTCTGAAACAATCCTGCTTCTCATTTCTTATAGCACAATACTATTCCATTACAATCATATACCACAGCTTCGTTAGCTATTCCCCAATTGATGGACATTCCTTTGATTTCCAATTCTTAGCCACTACAAAAAGAGCTGTGAGAAACATTTTTATACAAATAAGTCTCTTTTTGGAGTATCTTTTGGATATAAACTTAGCAGTCATATTAATGGATCAAAGGGTATGCACAATTTTATAGCCTTTTGGGCATAGTTCCAAATTGTTCTCCAGAATGGTTGGATCAGTTTACAACTCCACCAACAGTGAATTGGTATCCCAGTTTCCCCACATCCTCTCCAACATCCAATACTTTCCTTTTTTGATATATTTGCCACTCTGATAGGTGTTAGGTGGTACCTCAGAGTTGTTTTAATTTGCATTTCTCTGATCAATGGTGATTTAGAGCATTTTCTCCTATGACTATAGGTAGCATTAGTTTCTGAAACTATCTGTTCATATCCTTTGACCACTTATCAATTTGGGGATAACTTGTCTTTTTTATATATTTGGCTCAGTTCTCTATATAATTGAGAAATTAGGCCTTTATTAGTCATACTTGTTGCAAAAAAAAATCTTTTTCAGTTTTCTGTTTTCCTTATAATTTTGGTTACATTGGTTTTGTTTGTGCAAAAGCTTTTTAATTTTATATAATCAAAATGATCTATATTACATTTTGTAATGTTCTCCATTTCTTCTTTGTTGCTAAATTCTTCGCCTTTCCATAAATCTAACAGATAATGTATTCCATGCTCTCTTAATTTGCTTATGGTATCATCTTTTATGTGTAATTCTTGTACCTATTTTGACTTTATTTTAGTATATGGTGTGAGACGTTGGTCTATACCTAGTTTCTTCCATACTATTTTCCAATTTTCCCAGCAGTTTTGTCAATAATGAGATTTTGTTTCATAACCTTGGCTCTTTGGGTTTACAATAGTCATTTACCATAGTGTAATTTATACTTATTCTATTGCAAGGATCTACCCCTCTATTTCTCAGCCAGTACAAGAGTGTTTTGATAATTAACATTTTGTAATACAGTTTAAGATCTGGCATTGCTAGTTTACCTTCTTTCATATTTTTTGTCAATGATTCCTTTGATATCCTTGGGCTTTTGGTCTTCCAGATTAATTTTATTATTTTTCCAAATATATAAATATTTTTGATAGTTTGGTACTAAATAAATAGATTTATTTAGGTAGGATTGTAATTTTTATTATATTAGCTCAGCCTATCCATGAGCAATTAGTAGTTTTCAAATTGTTTAGATCTGACTTTATTTGTGTGAAAAGTGTTTTATAATTGTGTTCATAGTTCATGGGTTTGTCTTAGCAGGTAGACTCCCAAGTATTTAACCTTATATGCATGATTACTATTTAGTGATTACCTTCTTATGCTTTTTCTTGAGACTTCTGTTCGAATGTCAAATTTCCTATTCAGATGTAGTCTTTTCTTCAAGAATGCTTGGGGGGGGGGGCAGCTAGGTTGCACAGTGGCTAGAGCACCAGCCTTGGAGTCAGGAGTACCTGAGTTCAAATCCAGCCTCAAACACTTTAAACACTTACTAGCTGTGTGACCCTGGGCAAGTCACTTAACCCCAATTGCCTCACTAAAAAAAAAAAAAAAAAGAATGCTTTGGGGGGGGGGGACAGCTAGGTGATGCAGTGGATAGAGCACCAGCCCTGGATTCAGGAGGACATGAGTTCAAATCTGGCCTCAGACACTTAACAATTACTAGCTGTGTGACTCTGGGCAAGTCACTTAACCCCAACTGCCTCCACCACCACCCCCACCAAAAAAAAAAAAAAAGAACGCTTGGATGTTCTCTATTTCATCAAATATGAATCCCCTCCCCCCAGGATTATATTCAGTTTTGTTGTCTTGGATGTTCTTGATTGTAATCCTAGTTACCCTGACCTCCAAAATATAATATCCCAAGCCTTCTGCTTCTTTAACATGGAAGCTACTAAATCTTGTGTGACCCTGATTATGGCTCTAAAATATCTGAATTGTTTCTTCCTGGCTATTTTCTCTTTGACTTGCAAGCATATTTGACTATGCTATTCCCAGGAGTTTTTATTTTGGGATCTCTTTCAGGAAGTAATAAGTAGATTATTTCAATTTCTATTTTACTTTTTGGATCTAGCTTATTGGGACAGTTTTCCTTCATAATTTCTTGAAATATGATTTCTAGGCTCTTTCTTTTTTTTTATGAGATATTTTATTTTTTCCGTTACATGTAAAGATAGTTCTCAACTTTTGTTTATACATGCTTTACAATTTCAGATTTTTCTCCCTCCCTCCCCTCCCTCCCCCCTCCCCTAGACAGCAGGTAATCTGATATAGGTTATATCTATATATCTCTATACATATACATATATATATATACACACACATATATATACACATAATAACATTAATCCTATTTCTGCATTAATCCTGTTACAAGAGAAAGAATCAGAGCAGTGATGCAAAAACTCAAAATAGAAAAAAAAAAACAACAGCACCCAAAACAAAAGAAATAATATGGTTCAATCAGCATCTATACTCCACAGTTCTTTCTTTCTTTTTTTTTCTTGGATTTGGAGATCCTCTTCTATCATGAGTTCCCTGGAACTTTTCTGTACCATTGCATTGGTGAGAAGAATATAGTCCGTCACAGTAGGTCAACACTCAATGTTGATGATACTGTGTACAATGTTCTTCTGGTTCTGCTCATCTCACTCATCATCAGCTCACATAAGACCCTCCAGGTTTCTCTGAACTCCTCCTGCTCATCATTTCTTACAGCACAATAGTATTCCATTGTATTCATATACCACAACTTGTCCAGCCATTCCCCAATTGATGGGCACCCCCTCAACTTCCAATTCCTTGCTACCACGTAAAGAGCAGCTATAAATATTTTTGTACATGTGGGTCCCTTTCCCCCTTCCTTGATTTCTTTGGGCAAAAGACCTAAAAGTGGGATTGCTGGGTCAAAGGGTATGCACAGCTTTATTGCCCTTTGGGCATAATTCCAAATTGCTCTCCAGAATGGTTGGATCAGTTCACAGCTCCACCAACAATGCATTAGTGTTCCAATTTTCCCACAGCTTCTCCAACATTTATTATCTTCCTTTTTGGTCATTTTAACCAATCTGATAGGTGTCAGGTGGTACCTCAGAGTTGTTTTAATTTGCATCTCTCTAATCATTAGAGATTTAGAGCATTTTTTCATATGGGAATAGATAGCTTTGGTTTCTTCATCAGAAAACTGCCTGTTCATATCCTTTGACCATTTCTCAATTGGGGAATGACTTGGATTCTTATAAATTTGATTTAATTCCCTATATATTTTAGAGATGAGGCCTTTATCAGAAGTACTGGCCTCAAAAATTGTTTCCCAGCTTTCTGCCTCCCTTCTAATTTTGGATGCATTGCTTCTGTTTGTACAAATTTTTTTTAATTTAATATAATCAAAATCATCCATTTTGCATTTTATAATATACTCTATCTCTTGTTTGGTCAAAAACTGTTTTCCTTTCCAAAGATCTGATAGGTACACTATTCCTTTCTCTCCCAATTTACCTATAGTATCACCTCTTATGTCTAAATCATTTATCCATTTTGACCTTATTTTAGTATAAGGTGTAAGATGTGGGTCTATGTCTAATTTCTGCCATACTATCTTCCAGTTTTCCCAGCAGTTTTTGTCAAATACTGAGTTCGTATCCCAGAAGCTGGAGTCTTTATGTTTATCAAACACCACATTACTAGTGTCATTTACTACTGCATTTCCTGAGCCTAGCCTATTCCATTGATCTACCACTCTATTTTTTAGCCAGTACCAGATAGTTTTGATGACTGCCGCTTTATAGTAAAGCTCTAGGTTTGGTACCACTAACCCACCTTCCTGTGAGTTTTTTTTCATTATTTCCCTGGATATTCTTGATTTTTTGTTTTTCCAGATGAATTTTCTTATTATTTTTTCTAGCTGTATAAAATAATTTTTAGGTAGTCTGATTGGTATGGCACTGAATAAGTAAATTAATTTAGGCAGTATTGTCATTTTTACTGTATTAGCTCTGCCTATCCATGAGCAATTGATATCTTTCCAATTATTTAGATCTGATTTGATTTGTGTGAAGAGTGTTTGGTAGTTGTGTTCATAGAGTTCCTGGGTTTGTCTTGGCAAGTAGACTCCCAAGTATTTTATATTATCTACTGTTACTTTAAATGGAATTTCTCTTTCTATTTCTTGCTGCTGGACTTTGTTGGTCATGTATAGAAATGCTGATGATTTATGTGGATTTATTTTATATCCTGCTACTTTGCTAAAGTTGTTAATTGTTTCAAGTAATTTTTGAGTTGATTCTCGAGGATTCCTTAAGTATACCATCATATCATCTGCAAAGAGTGATAGTTTTGTTTCCTCCTTGCCTATTCTAATTCCTTTAATTCCTTTCTCTTCTCTGATTGCTAAAGCTAACATTTCTAGGACAATATTAAATAATAGGGGTGATAATGGACATCCCTGTTTCACCCCTGATCTTATTGGGAAGGCCTCTAATTTATCTCCATTGCATATAATACTTGCTGATGGCTTTAGGTAGATACTGTTTATTATTCTAAGGAAAGCTCCCCCTATTCCTAAACTCTCTAGTGTTTTTATTAGGAATGGGTGCTGTACTTTGTCAAAAGCTTTCTCTGCATCTATTGAGATAATCATATGATTTTGGTTGGTTTTCTTATTGATGTGGTTGATTATGTTAATAGTTTTCCTAATGTTGAACCAGCCCTGCATTCCTGGTATAAATCCCACCTGGTCATAGTGTATTATCCTGGTGATCACTTGCTGTAATCTCCTTGCTAATATCTTATTTAAGATTTTAGCATCAATATTCATTAGGGAAACTGGTCTATAATTTTCTTTCTCTGTTTTTGCTTTGCCTGGTTTTGGTATCACCACCATATTTGTGTCATAAAACAAATTTGGTAGAACTCCTTCTTCACCTATTTTTCCAAATAATTTGTATAATATTGGAATTAATTGTTCTTTAAATGTTTGGTAAAATTCACCCGTAAACCCATCTGGCCCTGGGGATTTTTTCTTAGGGAGTTCATTAATAGCTTGTTCAATTTCTTTTTCTAATATGGGTTTATTTAAGGATTTTATTTCCTCTTCAGTTAACCTGGGCAGTTTGTATTTTTGTAAATATTCATCCATTTCATTTAGATTGTCAAATTTATTGGCATACAGTTGGGCAAAATAATTCCTAATTATTGATTTAATTTCCACTTCATTGGTGGTAACATCACCCTTTTTATTTTTGATACTGGTAATTTGGTTTTCTTCTTTCTTTTTTTTAATCAAATTAACCAGTATTTTATCTATTTTATTGGTTTTTTCATAAAACCAGCTCTTAGTTTTATTGATTAATTCTATAGTTTTTTTGCTTTCAATCTTATTGATTTCTCCTTTACTTTTCAGGATCTCTAATTTAGTGTCTAATTGGGGATTTCTAATTTGTTCTTTTTCTAGCTTTTTAAGTTGCATGCCCAATTCATTAATCTCCTCTTTCTCTTTCTTATTCATGTAAGCATTTAGAGCTATAAATTTTCCCCTAAGCACTGCTTTGGCTGCATCCCATAGATTTTGGTATGTTGTCTCATTATTGTCATTCTCTTGGATAAAGTTATTGATTGTTTCTATGATTTCTTGTTTGGCCCATTCATTCTTTAGAATGAAATTATTTAGTTTCCAATTGATTTTCATTCTACTTTTCCCTGGCTCTTTCTTACATGTAATTTTTATTGCATCATGATCTGAGAAGGATGCATTTACTATTTCTGCCTTTCTACATTTGACTATGATGTTTTTGTGCCCTAATACATGGTCAATTTTTGAAAATGTGCCATGTACTGCTGAGAAAAAGGTATATTCCTTTCTATCCCCATTCAATTTTCTCCAGACATCTATCATGTCTAACTTTTCTAATAATCTATTCACCTCTTTCACTTCTTTCTTATTTATTTTTTGGCTAGATTTATCTAATTCTGAGAGGGGGAGATTCAGATCCCCCACTAGTATAGTATTACTATATAATTCCTCTTGTAAATCATTTAACTTCTCCTCTAAGAACTTGGATGCTATACCACTTGGCGCATACATATTCAATATTGATATTACTTCATTATCTATAGTACCTTTAAGTAAGATGTAATTTCCTTCCTTATCTCTTTTAATGAGATCTATTTTTGCCTGCACTTTGTCTGAGATAAGGATTGCTACCCCTGCCTTTTTTACTTTAGCTGAGGCATAATATATTCTGCTCCAGCCTTTTACCTTTACTCTGTGTGTATCTCTCTGCTTCAAATGTGTTTCTTGTAAACAGCATATTGTAGGGTTCTGGTTTTTAATCCACTCTGCAATTCGCTTCCGTTTTATAGCAGAGTTCATCCCATTCACATTCACAGTTATTATTACTGACTGTCTATTCCCCTCCATTTAATTTACCCCCTTTGTACTTTTCCCCCCTTCTTTCACCCTACTCCTCCTCACCGACGTTTTACTTCTTACCCCTGCCTCCCCCAATCTGCCCTCCCTTTTTATCACCCCCCTCTTTTTTCTTTACCCTTTTCTCCCTAGCTTTTGTCCTCCCTTCTATCAGTCCCCCCCCTTTCCCTTCCCCTTTTGTTTCCCTAAAGAATGAGTTAAGTTTCTTTATCCCAATGAACGTATATGTTATTCCCTCTTTGAGTCAAATCTAATGAGAATAGGGTTGAAACCATGTTCCCCCCTCCTTTCTTTCCCTCTATTATAATAGGTTTTTTTCCACCTCTTCATATGATATAATTCATTCCATTCCACCTCCCCTTTCCTCTCCTCCCCATAGACTCCCTTTTTATCTCCTTAATTCTTTTGTATCATCACATCAAAGACAATTTATATTTATACCCTCTATATAAAGTCCTTCTCTCTGCCCAAATACATTTACAGTTCTTAAGAGTTATGAGTATTATCTTCCTGTGTAGGGATATAAACAGTTTAACCTAATAGGGTAACTTTTTTTTTTCCCCTCTGTTTACCTTTTTAAACTTCTCTTGAGTCTTGTATGTTGAGATCAAATTTTCTATTCAGTTCTGGTCTTTTCACCAGGAAAGATTGAAGGTCCCCAATGTCATTAAATGTCCATCTTTTCCCCTGAAAGAAAATGCACATTTTTGCTGGGTAATAGATTCTCGGCTGCAATCCAAGCTCCTTTGCTTTCCGGAATATCATATTCCAAGCCTTGCGGTCCTTTAATGTTGAAGCTGCCAGGTCCTGAGCAATCCTGACTGTGGCTCCATGATATTTAAATTGCTTCTTTCTGGCTGCTTGGAATATTTTCTCCTTCACCTGATAATTCTGGAATTTGGCTACAATATTCCTTGGAGTTTTCCTTTTGGGGTCTCTTTCAGGAGGTGATCGGTGGATTCTTTCAATGATGATTTTATCCTCTGATTCTATGATATCAGGGCAGTTCTCCTTAATAATTTCCTGGAATATGGTATCTAGATTCTTTTTCTGGTCATGGCTTTCAGGCAGTCCAATGATTCTCAAATTGTCTCTCCTGGATCTGTTTTCCAGATCAGTTGTCTTTCCGATGAGGTATTTCACATTTTCTTCTATTTTTTCATTTTTATTATTCTGCTTGACTGATTCTTGGTGTCTCATGGATTCCTTTTCTTCCAACTGTCCCACTTTAATTTTTAAGGCATTGTTTTCTTCAGTGAGATAATGCACCTTTTTTTCCATTTGGCTAAGTGAATTTTTTAAGGTATTGTTTTCTTCAGTGATATTATGTACCTTTTTTTCCATTTGGGTAAGTGAATTTTTTAAGGTATTGTTTTCTTCAGTGAGATTATGCAGCTTTTTTTCCATTTGGCCAAATGAATTTTTTAAGGCTTTGTTTTCTTCAGCTTCCTTTTCCAAGCTGCTGATTCTTTTTTCATAGTTTTTTTGTTTTGCTTTCATTTCTCTCCCCATTTTTTCTTCTACCTCTTGCAATTGATTTTTAAAATCCTTTTTGAGCTCTTCCAGGAAGGCTTTTTGTTCTTGCGACCAATTCACCTTCCCTTGTGAGGCTTCAGATGTAGACAATTTGAGGCTATTGTCCTCATCTGAGTTTGTGTTGGCTTCTTCCCTATTGATACAGAAGCTCTCAATGGAGAGGGCTCTTTTTTGCTTCTTACTCATTATTGCAGCTTATTTATTTATTCTTTAAGTTGAGGTCTGCTCTGGGGGCACCAGGGTTCCTGTTTTGGGCTTCTTGTGCAGGTGTATAGGTGCTGTGTGACCTAGCTTTTACTCTGAGGCCTTTATGGTGTGTGGAGATGCCCCGCCCTGCACTTCCTGTATGATTGTGCTCGGCCAGCCAGGTGCCAGACCCCAGCGTCTGATCCCGCCGTTCGTGGCGGCCGGTGCAGGTAAGTTTTTCCACTGTCCTTCTTGGCCACCAGATTTTTGAACTAGGTTCCGGGAGCCTCAGTTGTTCGGCTGTGGCCCGCAGCTCCTGCTGACTTGCCCCGACCCCCTCGGCGCTGGGTTGCTGCCCTGCGCTGGGCCTCCCTTTTGCCTGAGTCAGACCGACCTTTTCCTGAAGTCTTCTAAATTATCTCTGGTTGGAGGACTGTGTTTCTCTGTCTCTTTGCAGGTTCTGTAGTTTCAGAATTAGTCCAGAGGCTTGATTTAATGTTTGTTTTGAGGGAACAGAAGGAGAGCTCAGGCAGCTTGCTGCTTCCTCTCCGCCATCTTGGCTCCGCCCCCTAGAGCTCTAGGCTCTTTCTTGATCCTGCTTTAAGATAGTCCTATAATTCTTAAATTATTTCTCATTCTATTTTCCAGGTAAATTGCTTTTCCATTGAGGTATTTCATATTTTCTTCTATTTTTTTCATTCTTTTGTCTATGTTTTATGTTTTCTTGATATCCCATTGAGTCGTCAGCTTTCAATTGCCCAGTTCTGATTTTTAAGAAATTATTTTCTTGAGTTAACTTTTCTATCTCTTTTCCCAATTAAATAATTCTATTTTAAGGGAGTTTTTTTTTTTCTTCAGTGAGTTTTTGTGCCTTTTTTACCATTAGGCTAAATTTTAAGGTGTTATTTTCCTCAGCATTTTTTGTTTCTTTTACCAAGTGCTTAATTCACTTTTCATAATTTTTTTGTTTGCCTCTCATATCTTTCCCCAATTTTCCCTCTACCACTATTACTTATTTCTTTAACTGTTTCAAGAATTTTTCTTGATATAGGATCAAATCAGCATTTTTCTTTGAGGCTTTCCTTGTAGCAGTTTTCAAATTGTTCTCTTCTAACTTTATGTCTTGGTCTTCCTTGCCACCATAGTTGCATTTTATGATCAAGTTATTCTTGTGTGATTGATTTCTTGCTTTCCCAGCTTATTTATTTGCTTAAAATTTATGATAACGTTGATATTTGCTCACTTTGGAGTGGGGAAGAACTAGGCCAAGCTTTAGGCTTTTGCCTGTTACTGTTTTCAAGGCTAGTTCTGGGGGTCTGCAAGTTTTTGGTGTTTGTAAGGTGGTGTGATCCTAGGAGATGTGTGGTCATTGCTTTCCTTGTATGAACTATAATCTTTGCCTAGGAAGAATTCCTGCTCCCCTTGGCACTAGAAGCGGGACCAAGTCCGTTGCTCTTCTGCAGGTGCAGGCTCTATCACTTTTCTTGGCTCTGGTATTGTGAACAAGGCCTTTGCTCCTTTGTGACCCCTCAAAAGCACTCCTCTCTATTTTGGACCTGTGATCCCAAACTGCATATGGGCAATAGAGTTGCCAATAAGCACCAGCTGCACCTAGTCCTGGAAAAGGACTCTGTTATAATATTTTTCTGACCAATTGTTTGACTCCCTTATTTTCTTTTGACTGAGAGCTCCCATAGCTGTTGCTGTTGCTACGGCCACCTCCAAGGCTCACCACTGGTGGTCCTGCTGCACTTCAGATGTGCACCCACTCCAGTGTTACAGACCCCTCCTGTAAGACCTCCTAAGTTGTCTTAAGTTGGAAAAATGTCTTTCTGTAATGTGTTTTTGGCTCTGACACTCTAAATTTTGTTTTGAGGCATTATTTTAAAGTTGTTTGGAGGAGAATATTCAGAGAAATGAGCTGGCTTCCAGCCTACTGTACTCTGCCATCTTGGCTCTGATGAGTTTTGAGTTTCTAAGAAGTTAAGGTGATGAGAAAGTGTGTAACAAGCTAGAGAGTTGGTCCTTTCAAAGGAGCAGAGGTGCAAGATGCAGTGGCCTCTGTGACTAAAAGTAAGAATGCTAGTTTGGATAGATATAAAGTTTGTGAAGGGGAAAACCATATAGTAAGGCTGGAAGAGTGGATTTTGAAGAAATGTAAATACCCAACAGAGGAGCTTTTATTTTATTTCAGAGGAAAATTTATTGAATCTACATGCATAGAGACAGGACAGTGTTTCCTAAATCCAAATTAAACTCTATAGAGGTAAAATGACTAAAATCTCTACTTCAAACTGTTCAGTCATCTATAATGTATGTCCAAGGACTTGACAAAACCAAAGGGACAGAGGTAGAGAGCATGGAAGAAGGAGAGAGTCCCAAAAGGTCTCTGTTTTCATTTTTTTCAATATTTCCACCTTTCAGGTTTTTTCTCCTGGTTATCATTATTTCTCCTTACTTCATCTTGAATTCCCATTTGTTAGTCATTTCAACTCTACACTATATTCTTATTCTTGTCTCCTTATTCTATCATCAATCATGTTTTACCAATCTATAACCCTGAATTAATTTCACTATCTGCTAGTTCTGTTCCTATTCTTTTTTTCAAATCTCATTAAATATTTTCCAATTATGTATAAAAACATTTTTAGCCTTCATTTTTAAAAATTTTGAATTCCAAATTCTTTCACTTCTTCCTTTCCTTCACCCACCATTAGGATAGCAATTGTAGCAATTGAAGTAATCTAAAACATGCTTCAATATTAGCCAACTTGCGAAAGAAACCAGATTTTTTAAAAAAACAAGAAAAATAAAGAAAGTTTTAAAATGTGTTTCAATATGCCTTCAGAGTTCATCAATTTTCTCTCTAAACATAGAGAACATTTACCATAATGGGTCCTTGAGAATTATATTGGATCATTGTCTTGATCAGAGCATCTAAGTCTTTCACAATTGATAATCCTTACAAGATTGCTAATGTACAACATTGTACTGTGTACAATGTTCTGGTTCTGCTCATTTCACTTTGCATCAATTAATATGTCTTCCTAGGATTTTCTGAAGGTATCCTGATCATCATATCTTATAGCACAATAGTACTTCATCACAATAATATATCACAACTTGGTCATTCGTTGCCCAATTTATAGGCATCTTCTTGATTGCTAATTCTTCTTTGCCCCTCTTCTTGTTCTACTGAATGAAGATGAAGCAAATCACAAAACCATGCTGCTTGGATCCAGTACTGAGTTGTATTACATAAATTCACACAGAAGGTTTTCTAAAACTTTCCATTTTTCCTCAATCCTATTATGGCTCTCCTTACCTCTATGTTATCAGGTAAGGACCTTGCCTAATACTTCATTAAAAATTGAGACCATTTGATGAGAGCTCCCTCTTCTCCTTTTATCATCTTATGTAACACATGTTTTTGAGAGTCTGTGGCTTTTCACTGGCTATCCTGCATACCTGGAATGTTCTTGATTCTTCCTTTTGGCTTTCTCAGCTTCTTCAAAAGGCCTTTCCCTTTTCCTCTTAATGCTAATGTTTTCTCTATGAGATTACCTCCAGTTTACTCTGTATGTAACTTGGTGATACGTGTGAGTGTGTGTATGTGTGTATATAATATGTTATTTGTGTATACACACATACATGTATGTATGTGTATAGATGTATGTATGTGTATTTGTCTCTCCCATTAGAATGTGAACTTCTTGAGAGCAGGGATTATCTTTTCCTTTAATTTATATCTTCATTGCTTAACCTAGGTCCTGGCACATAGGCCAATAATAATAAATAATAAATAAATTATAATAAAATAAAATTATATTAAATAAATAAACTTAATAAAAGTTTGTTGATTTTACTATATTGTTCAAATAAACATGACATTTCTTTGAAGAGGTAAAATTTTAATAATAAGTTCATTGTCATCTTTCTTTTTGTTGTTTTGCTTCTTACCAACCTAAAGTGGACATGCGAAGAGATCAGATCTCAATGAATATTTAGATAATAATGAATGTCACTTGATTTTGCCAATCTATTTTAGATAATAATGACCATCATAGCCACTTGGATCACTTTTTTCATTTACTTATGCTTTGCCCTCAATATTTTTCCCCTTCAGTAATCAAGGAACTATCTCTCTCTTGAAGATGAGGGTTAATGAATTTGAGAGTTGGGATAATTAGCATATCATCAACATTTAAAATTAATTAAAATATTAAAGCAGCAGAGATATAACTAACACATTTTACCTCTGAAGCAAGTGGAACAAAAACTAAGCTATGGTGAGTAGTATGAAATATATATAGTTCCCTCAGTTCATTTGGGGAGGAAGCAGAGACTCTAATATGGCAAGAGTTCACTTTCAGGAAAGTTTCTACAGGGTGGGAAGAAGTAACTACATAGTAGCATAACATTTTTTTTTTGCAGGGCAATGAGGGTTAAGTGACTTACCAAGGGTCACACAGCTAGTAAGTGTCAAGTGTCTGAGGCCAGATTTGAACTCAGGTCCTCCTGAATCCAGGGCCAGTGATCTATCCACTGTGCCACCTAGCTGCCCCATAGCATAACATTTTAACTATTTTTTCTTAATTAATCTATAACTGGCTGCTAAGTTTGGTTGTTTTTATATAACTAAATGAATGATAGTGTTTTCAGTGCCCCTATAAATTTTCAGCACTTAGAATAATGTCTCAGTCACCCCATACTAGTTACATTTCTGTAAAGCAAGTTAAAATAAAATTACTTATCAATCTACAACCATTAACACTTGCCTGTTTTGTAATTTCAGAAACAAATATGGGAAAATCACATAACCATGTAAGCACTGTATAAATGTCAGATATTTATTGTTTTTATTATCTTGTTATCCTCATATTTTTCAATGAGTTTCAGATACAAATGATCTTCAACAAATCATTATAGTGATATTTTCTTTTATATTTAATGTTGTGTTGGGTTCTACAGACATCTATACAAAATAATGGCTTTTTTCAATGTAAAACGATCACATAAAACAAGAATAATTCTTATTATAGGAGCATCATTTTCTATTTTTTTCTCCAAGACATGACACCTTCATTTGAAGAAATGGAAATAGGCACTGATTGAACTCCCCAAGACTTGAAGAAACATCCAAGGGAATGATCAGACAAGTTTAATTTGATGGGATATGTATTAAAAAAATGATACTACAAATTCTCCATTAACATAACAAACCTTTAATTTGTTTTTTCTAGTACTGTTGATGGATAAGGACTCTCCTCTTGTCCCTTGCAATCAATGATACTCATTTGTGAAATGACTGGTTGAATTCAGAAAGATTAAGGCCTCATGGAAAATAGCAAAGGTAACTGAGTCAGATGCCGGTCAAACCTGTGTCCTTGAACTTATTACAAAATGAGTTAATCAGTGACAGGAGGAAAAAAAGCTGAATTTTTAATATTGCTGCTGTTGTTTTCTTCTTTTATGATGCTTTACTGTACTGGACTTATTTTTATGGTTTTTGTATGTAAGTGAGAATAAGAGATAACTGACAACTTCTGTGCTTCATTGCTACACATGAAAGTTATGACACTGAAAACAGCCCCTATATATAGAAGTAACATCCTTTGGAAGATTTGTAGGAAGACACAGATAAAAGTTATAGAAAATGGATGGATGGGGTAGTTTGAAAAGATTAGAGATTTAACTCTGGAAGGGACCTAGTTGTCATATAGTCTTCTAATTTAACAGGTGAGGATACTGAGGGAAAGAGGTTTTGACTTGCTGATGTCTAGCATTTAATATAGTCCTTTGAGGTTTTCAAAGTACCATATATATTATCTTTTTTGATCCTTACAACAGGGCTGTGCTCTTATTATATTCATTTCCCAGAGGCTGAAAGGTTAAGTACATGCCCAGGACCACACAGGTATTGTTTGAGACTGAATTCGACTTAGGTTTCTTGACTCCAAGTCAAGGTTGCTATCTATAACGTTGTACTAAATTTCCAGTGAGAAAAGCTGGATTTGATATCTGTCTTTCCTCCTTGGTAATAATAGCTATTGAACCTTGGGCAAGGTATATACTTTTCAGAGCTACAACTGACATCTTTAATGAAAGAATTGAATTAGAAGGTATCTGAGGTATCTTTCAGTTCTAAATCCTATGTAAACACTAAGTAAAATCAACAGTGAAGCTCACATTAAAAATAAAAACTTATAAGTTCTATGTGATAAAATATTCCCCAAGGGATACTATTGGAATTCTACCTCCAATTAACCTTTTCTTTCCTACAGGCAGAAATTTATTTTAAAATAGATTTTTATTGCCATCTTTTGTTTTTATATCACCTAAATTTCCCCTTGCATCTCTCTTTCCCTCCCAGGGAGTCATCCCTTATAACAAAGAATACTATTTTAAAGTAAGAAGAAAAAATTTTGTAATGTCAATCTACACATCAAAGAAAAATAATGTAATATGTAATGTACTCCCTCCCCTATTTCAGCAAAGGTGGAAGGGTAGAGAAGGTGTCTTCTCATATCCTTTCCTTGGGGGTGGGGGGTCATCTTAGTCTTTATAATTTCATGACATTCATTTTAGATTGTTTAGTGGTGGAGGTTCTTTCCATTTGCATTGTTGTAGGCATTGCGTAAATTGTTTTCCTGGTTCTGATTACTTCATTTTGCATCAGATTATGTAGATCTTTCCATGCTTCTCTGTATCCATTATTTCCATCATTACTTGCAGCACAGAAACAGTACATTATATTCATGTAGTGTAGTTTGTTTACCCATTTAGAAAATAAATTTTAAAATTCTATATGAGGACATTATGAGTTATGTAATCCTGGCTTTTTATAAGTAAAAAACATTTCATAAAAGCAATACCTACTCCTAAAAGAAGAAATGGCATTTAAAAATATTGCTTCTCAAATTACATTTACTCTTTGTCCTTGTAATGCCCCCAAGAGCTAGAGTTATATAATAAGACATCTTATTGTTTCCTTTTTGTTAATATATTGAAATGCACCAGGAAGGCCAAAACAGAATTAGGTCTTCCATTTAGAAGCATTAGTCAGGCAGGAAGTTAATCACCTGAGTACAAATGGAAGCCCAGACCTACTTCAGTGGGATGATATTTACTTAATCTTTTTTCCATCATTATGAAAGCATAATTGCTAAAGAAAATCAAGGTGGACAGGCTTGGAGATAATCACACTTCAGAGTTTTGGTTGATACTTTTCTGTTGCAATCTTTTAGCTCAGGGGGTCAAAACTTTTTTCAGGGAGGACTGGTGGCTTTGAGATTATCCTGAGAATATACTTGTATGCTCCTCGTACCTTTTTTTGTTTGTTTGTTTGTTTGTTTTTTAGTGAGGCAATTGGGGTCAAATGACTTGCCCAGGGTCACACAGCTAGTGAGTGTTAAGTGTCTGAGGCTGGACCTGAACCCAGGTACTCCTGACTCCAGGGCAGGTGCTCTATCCACTGTGCCATCTAGCTGCCCGCTCCTCGTACCTTAATGGGAAGAATAGGAGTAAATACAAAGCAGAAAGAATGAGCTCTCCCTAGATTGTGAATACCTTGAAGGCAGGGAGTCTACTTCAAATATTTTGACTTTTGTTGTGTCCCCAGAGTTTAGCACTGTGTCTGGCACATAGCAGGTACTTAATAAATGCTTGTTCAGTGATGAATTAGGTGGAATAGGGAGACCATAATCCCTCTACCATCTCATCCCCCACGCCTGTCATCCTCACGATTCTCTCTCCCACCATGCTGGCATTTAAATGAAGGTAATACCTGGCAGTGACAACTACTAACCACACATCCCTCTTTACAATTTAGCTAAAATGTTGGAAGGTTACACAGAAGAAGCTATTGTACACAAAGTCAAGCCTTATAATCATCTAGAAGTAATGAAGCTTAGACATGGATAGATATGATCAATTATGAGGAGAACCATTTCTTAGTATTAGTAGCCGTGCCAGGTAGGCTTTTGGGCAGGTTTTTTTTGCTGTTGTTGTTGTTTCTGATTTGTTTGTCTATTTCTATACCAAAATAGAGAGTAAAAACAAAGCACTTAAGGAAGGAAAGAATAAAAGTGGATTTCAATCCAACAAATTCAACTCAATAAATACTCATTACATACTCATTATATGCAAAGCAGTATTCCAGGCACTGAAAATAGATATGTAATAATCAAACAACATCCAAAGAGTTTGTATTATATAGGGGATATACAGCAGGCATAAGTAGGTAAATAATACACACACACACACACACACACACACACACACAAATACAAATAATTTCTAGAGGGAGAAAGTATGATTGAAAGACCAAAAAAGCTTTTTATAGAAGGTGACATATGAGCTGTTCTTTGAAGGAAATTGGGGATTTTAAGAGGTTCTGGTGAGATAAAGTAGGGAGAGCATCCCATACTTGGGGGAACAGCTGTACAAAGGCATGAACTTGAGAGATAAAATGTCATGTTCCAGAAAACAACTGAAAGGCCAGTTTGACTAGAATGAAAAATGAATGACAGCCTGGCTAGACCTGCATGGTAGAGGGCTTTAAATTAAGGCTGAAGATTTTCTCTTTTATCTTAGAGACCATAGGGAGCCATGGAAGAGTTTTGGAGTATAGTGGAGGGGGGTAACATTCTCAGAACTGTGTTATAGGAATATCAACTTGACATGTTCTTACTTCAGAGAATTCTGGCAGCATAGCACAGTAGAAAAAACCACTGGACTTGGATCTCAATTCTACAAATAGCTCTGCCAGTAATTAATTCTTTATTTCTCACCAGGCTGTTTTCCAGATGTCTCCAGTAAGACTCAGAAACTTCTTAATCCTAGAAAATCACTTTGGCCCTAGAATTTACACCTTAGATGAACTTTCCACTCTTGAGGCCCCTCATTCATCTTCAATGGATCCCCCAGAACCTTCATTTATTTAAGGAGGACATCCAGACCAATTATCTCTTCACATGTCACCAGGTATACTTTGTGATTCTCTATTATGCCCTGTTTAGTGCAATTGCTGCCTCTTTTCAGTTTGCTTTTCATATTAGAATTTAACCTTCTTGAGGTCAAGCTCCCTTACTTTCTTACTGACTTATGCCCTTCACATATCTGAGCCTCAGTTTACTAAACTATAAAATGAAATGCTTGGATTTAGATTGCCTCTTACCTTGAGCTGCACCCCATTCTCATGCTCAGTAAATTTACTTCAGATCTGGTTCTGGTTGATGTCTAATACCCCTAGATCCTGCCCCATGAACCTATAGGTCTTGACAAACAGCTAGTTCCAGGTAAACCAACATCTTCTCCTCAAATGATGTTCCAACCTTCTTCTGGAATACCTCCTGTGGCTCAGTGAATTTAACTTCTTTTTGTATCTCTACTACTTAGCACAGTGCCTGGAACTTAATAGGGACTTAGTAAATGTTTATTTATTGACTGGTTATCTGGTAAACCAGCTGATACTGCTTGTCTTATACTCTTCCACATTGTACATGACATACAGCTACTTCTCTGCCACTGGCTGTATCCCAGGAAAGAAACTAGGTCTTGAACTTGGTAGTTCAACAACTCTGAACTCACCAATGTTCCCATCCCCACCCTTTTGTCTCCTTTAACCCAATCTAACTCAAAATTGAGTCCTGCCCACAGTCCACCACAGTTGTAGCAGATATGGTACGATTGATTGGGACCTGAACTTGGAGTTAGGAAGATATGTTTTCAAATCCTCCCTTTGATGAGTACTATCTGTGTGATACTGGGCAAGTCACTTTACCGCTCTAGGCCTCAGTTTCCTTATCTGTAAAATTTGGGGGAAGCAGAATTGAACTAGATACTTCTGACACTAAATCTATTTTTAATTCCTGTTCCTAGCTCCACCCACTTTTCCTAATTTGCCTCTGACTTCTAGAATCCAAACATTAAACTAATAACAGAGACAGTTTCTAACACCAGCTACTGACAGAACTTTCTGTAATAGAAAATAATTTCTGGACCCAGTGGATAAATAACAACACATGGTTTAAATTTAAGGGTGAAAAAATGAAATGCCTTGATACAAGGTGGAGAGATAGGTGACTGTTACAGGAGGCTATGCTTTGGTTAAAAGGGAAGCATGTACAGGGTGGGGCAAAAGTCATGATGATTTAATAACGTTTTGAAATTGTTTTCATTATTTTTTCCATTGGCAATATTTGATTTTTTACATGTAATTTTGTATAGGTAATGTAAATTCATTTCCTATATATACTATATATGATGCTATGAAATTGTACATTAAAAACAAAAAAAATTAAGGAGTTGTGAAATATTGAATCCCTTTGTGACTTTTGGCCTACCCCATAGCAATTGCTGTAGTAAGCATATATATATATATATATATATATTTGTAGGGCAATGAGGGTTAAATGAGTTGCCTGGGGTCACACAGCTAATAAGTGTCAAGTGTCTGAGCCCAGATTTGAACTCAGGTCCTCCTGAATCCAGGGCTGGTGCTTTTATCCACTACACCACCTAGCTGCCCCCTGTAGTAAGCATATCTTAACAAATCACTTTTTATCATGAGCCAATAATTTGTAAGTTATTTTATCCAATCAATTCCTGATTAATAAAAAAAAATGTGACTGCTACATGTATAGCACTTTTCAAACATTAAAATGATCTCTAAATAATAGACATATATCAAATCTTTGTTGGTGGATGAATTATTATTAAGATATCTAGTCAGAGATTAATATTGATAGTATGATTACCAATGTTAATCTTTGGGACAAAGTCATAAAATGTGCATTGATTATGCTCCTTGTAAGCTATTTGGGAGATGGGGACCTTTGCTTGTCTTTGTATTCTCAGAACTTGCCACAATTCCTGACACAGAGTTAGTGCTTAATAAATGCTTATTAATTGTTTAATTTATTGCTAAAACCAATATAGGGGTTTAAGAGTAGAGTACATAGGTCATTTATGGCTCATTCTCTCCCCAACAGAGAGAGAATGAATAAGGGCAAAAAAGCATCCCCTCTGCATGCTACTCATCAATCACAAGGGATCTTTAGATAGAATTGGAATAGCCTGGGGATGAGCAAGCATGCAACTTGGTCAGGAAGTCAGAGGCTTGTAATTTTATCAGTGTGATAATGGCCTTTTACCCCTCAATTGCTTATCTGAAGCATAGTCTTAGGGAGTTATCAGAGGTTTAGAGGGGTTAAATGATTTGCCCATGGTAACACAGCTAGTAAATGCCAGAAGCAGGGTTTGAGCTCAGGTCTTCCTGACTCCAGATCTAGAAAACAAAATAGAACAGCGTGCTGCCTCTATTGTCAATTGGTCCACAGGCAAAATTCAGCACTTGGTGGTGAAAAATGATATAGTAAGATAAATGCAAGAAATCATTACAGAATTGAAGGTAACATAGATCTTTCAAGTCAAAAAAGACAGTATAGATTTAATCACTGAAAAACAGGACATTGAATAGAGTGAACATGTTCTTTCTTTACAATGATTGGTGGTAAGTACTGTCTGGTTAATAGGTCATATGCACAGTGCATGGAACATAATAAATATTTAATTAATAAATTATTTTTCACTGATTCATTCATTCATCTGGGGCGAAAAAATGAAAAGTGAACAAAGCTGTGTTCTAGACACAGGTATTTGGTTAATAACTGTGTTACCTGAGTGAGGCATTGAGTCCATCTGAACATTCACATCCTCATCTATAAAATATGGCTAATAATTTTTATTCTTTCAATGTCTGAGCTGTTGCCAGGAGCCAGTGAAATAGTTCATGGGAAAGCCATTTGGGGACTATGTAAGTATTGCATAAATATTAGCTACTGTTATTAAAACATCAAAAAATTAGCAAATGAAGAAATGTCCCTTGAAGTGCTCATATCTTAAACAAATCTCAAGCTCCCATGACAAGCTAAATGCAGTGGGGAAAAATAAAAACAAACAAGCAAAAAACCCAACAAACCAAAAAGGAGTACATCATTGACTTTTTCTTCCATAAGTTGATGGTTTAAGGTGACACCCTTCAGCTATCAACCAGATTATACCATGTAATTCATATGAAAACATGACTTTTTATGAAATCTGAAGGTTTTGAAAAATATGTTGTGTATAAGTTGAAAGTGAGCCAATATTAATTATACTGCTCTTATTTAGTAAGAACTCACAATAGTAGGAAATATGTACATAGTATTTTGGGCATTTGCAAAGTGTTATATGGGTGCACACATGTATATAGTATGTATATGTATATAGTATGCAGATTGGTTTCTCTTGATGTATGTTTATACTTAGAACTACTTTTGCGACTTTCTGTATAATATATGTATATATACATATGTGTATACCTGAGGGAAATGTCTTAGGTTATTGAAAGAAAGATGTAGGTTAGCAAATCATAGGATTATTGATAGAGGGACATTCATATACCACAATGTGTTCTACTATTCCACATTCAATGACCTTCCAGTTTGTTTCTGCAAAACAAAACAATGTTGTTGTATATAATGTAGTCTATATGGGACTTTCTTTGTGTCTGACCTCCAATTGGGATTCCATTACTTTAGGTTAAAGGAATGGACAGTTTAATGACTTTTCCAATGAATTCCAAATTATTTTCCAGAATACTTGGACCAATTCAGAGTTCTCTCAACAGTATATTATTGTGCTTATCTTCTCAAAGTCTTTCCAACATTGATAATTTCCATTTTTAACATCTTTGCCAGTTTAATGGATTTAAGGTCATCAGAGTTATTTTAATGTGAAATTCTCTTGTTAGTGATTTGTAGCATATTTTCATAGAGTTACTGATAGTGTGTTATTTTTTCTTTGAAAACTGTTCATGTCCTCTAATTAAATGCCTTTAATCTTATATAAATGTATCAATTTCTTCTACAACTTGAACATTTATTGGAGATATTGATAAAATGTTTCCCCCATTCAGCAGTTTCTCATCTTGTTTTAACTGCTTTGATTTTGTTCAGTCACTAACAATTACTTCCAAAGAGCCTTCTGAAGCTTTTATTTGGGGGGGGGGGGGGGTGAGGCGATTGGGATTAAGTGACTTGCCCAGGGTCACACAGCTAGTAAGTGTCAAGAGTCACTAATAATTACTAAAGGCACTCAAAAAAGTGTGTCATGGGTTCTGAAGGCTATTCTAAAATAAGTTTAAGCAATACTAGATATGATGGTAGTATAGTGAGTATTCTCTGACACAATATCACAAAGTTGGGCTGGCTAAACATGCATCTCAGATTTCTAGGGATATCCTTTGTAACACTCATTTCTATTGCCAATAGGTTTACACACCTCCATCAATTGTTTGCTCCCCACTATTATAAACCATTGACCAACTAGTGCTCAGCTCTATTTAGTAAGAACATAAAATCAATTAGCTTTTAGAAAGGAATTGAAGATGTAGCAACCAATAAAGTGAAAATATTTTCTACCAACACCTCAGGAATACACTCTCTTTTATACCATCTCAGCTTCTTGGTAGATTATGCTCACTCATAACTGTTTGTACATAACATTGGGAGCATTCATGTACAGATGTGGTTTTACTGCTAAATGAGTCTTTATCTTTGCTACCTCTGGAATAGGTCTGTAACTTCATTCATTGGTGATTGGGATGTTAATGTTGGACTAGCAATAAAAATGGGACATTGTGATACCAAGGTGCCCAGAAGAGCTGAGGCCATATATTAGCCTCAGAGAGAAGAAGTCTCTGGGTATCCAACTGTATAGGATCGTCTCTCCCTGGATATCATCAACAAAGGTGTCAAAGAAAAAGACAACATCTGAAGAAAGAATGGCAGAGATTCTGTACACTGGAACTTTTGGAAGCCCTGCCACTCCAGTTCCAACTGCAAAACCAAAGTCTTGTAAAGGCTTTCACTAAACACATGGCTAACAGACGCGACCCAGTTTCAGAATGTCTACTCATGCTTCTATTTCACTGCAAGGCACTTCTACCACGTGCCACTACTTTCCCAGAAGCAAGTTTCTAGCCATTCTCACATAGTAAATGGCATCCTCTTTCTCCATATGCTAGTACCCCATTACTTTAGCATCATTAAATATGTGAATAACTTCCCAAGGGGACTACTTTGGAGAGGACAACACTTATGTAGACATGTAATTTTTTTATTGAAAAATCACTCATCCTATTATCTGTCTTACCTGATATACCTGAACAGACTGTGTCAGTGACAAGACTATAACATTTCTTATGATATTTATTGGCACCAATTTTCTCATGACTTTATTTGCATTATTTAGAAATTTGCAACATAGGAAAAATGAGTAGAGACATAGAGTGGATGCAGCAAGAAGTTATTTATGGAATCTGGTTCTATGCAATTTGCAGTTGCACATTTATAATTATAACAGGAAATCATTTTTCTAAATTGGAAACTTTAGTTGGAAAACTAAAAAGTCATTAGAACCCATGTCAAATTACCTGTGTAGTGCAGCTTAGGTGAAAATAAACAGAGGTCAAAACTTGAAGGGTCTTCAAAATTTAAAATACATCTTCTTTTCAGAAGCTCTCCAGGGAGATTATACTGCACCACATTTTGCTATTTTGTGAATGTTAGAACCAATTTACAAAATTCTTATAAATATTGATTTTATATGACCCTTCCATTAGCTTCTCCAAGTAATATAAACATTGTATGAGCTTTCTCCACAAAATTTAAAAGTGAGACAACAGAGGATGCTGAGGTAATATCTGCATGTCTATTATACACTGAGAGACAATGTGATAGATAGACTTAGAATCAGGAATTAATGGCTTCAAGAACATGGGAGACATGAATTCCTGCTTATGACACATAGAAGGGTAACTTATGACCATGGGTAACTTATCTCTCAGCACCCTCAGTTAATTAATAATGATGATGATGAAAGTAATATATAATTACATATATACATATGTATGTGTATGTGTGCATCACTTTTATATAGTGCTTTAAGACTTACGAATCACTTTACATATATTTTCATTTGATCCTCTCAATGACCTTATGAGGTATGAAATTATTCCAATTTTACAAATGATTAAACTGAGGCTAAGGGAGATTAAGTGACTTGTCAATGGTCATACAGCTACTAAGCATCTCAAACAGAAATTAAATTCAGGTATGATTAATTGGTTGAGAAAATTTGCATGCTTCAAATTGCTTATACCAATGAAATCACAAGTCCAGCTTCGAAAGGTTATAGAATATTCCAGATTTGATGCTCATATGGCAATTCACAGGATCATGGATTTAGAGCCAGATGCATGGATCTAAAGCTTGATAGGAAAATAAAAGAATCTTATCCAAGTCTTTCATTTTACTATGAGGGAAATTGAATCCCAGAGTAGTTGAATGACTCTCTTAAAATCTGACTACTAGGGGCAGCTAGATGGCACAGTGGATAGAGCACTGGCCCTGGAGTCAGGACTACCTAGGTTCAAATCCGGCCTCAGACACTTAACACTTATTAGCTGTGTGACCCTGGGCAAGTCACTTAACCCCAATTGCCTCACTAAAAACAAACAAACAAACAAACAAAAAAATCCGACTACTACTAAGTGGCAAATCCAGATTTAGAACCATAGTCCTTAGATTAAAAAACATAATACTTGACTTGTATCAATAACCATAATATTATCAACTCCAGTGCCAGATAAGTTATACTCTTCTTTGGAACATAGACCTTCAAAATTGAAATTGTTCTAGTCAACCCGTTTACTTTACCAATCTGGAAAATTATTTTTAAAGAGGTGAGATTATAGTACAAAAATCATATTACTGTTTAAGTGTGCTGGAGTAAAAAGAGGAGTGAAAAAAAGAGGAGTAAAAAAGGAGGAGCGAAAAGCTCATCTACATTTCTGGTTAAAATTATGATGTTTTTCATTAAAATAACATTACACAATATGAAGCAGGTATAAGAAGAGCCATTTATACTTACAGCCAGGTGTTGCAGTGGATAGAACACTGGTCCTGGAGTCAGGAGGACCCTGAGTTCAAATCTGATCTCAGACATTTACTAGCTGTGTGACTCTGGGCAGGTCACTTAACCCTATTTGCCTCAGTTCCTGATCTGTAAAATATGTTGGAGAAGGAAATTGCAAATCACTCTGGTATTCTTACCAAGGAAACCCCAAATGCAATTGAAAAACAAAAAACGCCATGATAATAAGAGAATTACAAGTGTACTTAAAACAATTTATTTTCTTATTATAAGCTGGGAAGCTAATAATAAAGTTTTGAAGGAATTTAAAACAGTTTTTGCAAGACTGCTGATTTTCCATGTTACATTTCTCCTTTGTACTAAGTATTGTTTGACCAAAAGCCAAGCTTGAGTTTTCCAGTGGTCTCCCTCTAATCCTACATCTTCCCCCAGTGTCAGCCCACTCTTGCCACTGCTTAGGCATCAGATCTTGCAATGCTTATAAAGTCTCTGCTAATAGCAAGGTAACCCAGAAGAGATGACTGGTAGCAGAGATCTTAATAAAACCCAGCTAGCTGAGTCTGTGCTCAGTATGGGAAGCAATGGACATCCAGCACCATTATGTGAGAATAAAGAAGGGCTAGTCTTCACCCCTCCATGAAATATCTTTTCAAATGTAGAATGTGTCCATGATGGCCACTAGCCCCAAACTGGCTTTTCTCTCAAGTGAAGCACCCCACATTGTCTGTTCTTCAGGCCTAGCAGCTAATAGAAGATTTAAAGTGGCTCAAAGCAGGCCACCAAAGGTCTCTAACATTTGACCAGAAAGGTATGTTCTAGGTTAAGGGAGAGGGTGCCCATTACATAGACCTAGACCACAGGTACAGGAATTTACCAGAGTATAGGAAATATGGGGGATAGCTAACACCCACTTAGACTTGAATGAAGGCTAAAAGCATGAATTAAGGGTTGATTTTGTATTTCTGTGGAATGAAGAAAAACTTCTATATTCCAAGTTCTTCATACAACAGAATTCAATAGTAAGAAGGAATCTCACTGATTACCTCTTACAGGTGACTCATTTTAGGGGTAAAGATACTGAGGTCAATATAAGTGAAGTTATCAGCCCAAGACTCCATGAATTGTCAATGGTAGACTTAGATAAGAACTCATATCTCTTGATTTCTAGTTTTGTAGTCTTTCCTACATACCATCACAACACTTAGCTTGAAGACTGAGATCATTTCTAACTAATGGAATTCTTATCAGCAAAGAGCCAAGGGTTCCTCAGAAGTATCTAAATGGGGGCAGCTAGGTGGCACAATGCACAAAGCACTGGCCCTGGATTCAGGAGGACCTGAGTTCAAATCCAGCCTCAGACATTTGACACTTACTAGCTGTGTGACCCTGGACAAGTCACTTAAACCTCATTGCCCCACAAAAAAAAAAAAAAGAAGTATCTAAATTACTCAACCACCAGATATATTGCGGGTAGAGCAGATGAGAAGAACACATCCATCCTCATGCTCCAGCCCCTGCACTAAGTATAGGTGGCCCAGTTTATATGACAAAATGCCTATTTTTAAAGAGCTGGATTAGGGAACAATATCACCAAAAGCACACTAATACAGAAATACAATGGCAGAACTTAACATAAAAATTTCAATTCAATTCAATTAAACAAATATTCATGAAATATCTACTGTATACAGGATACATTGGCTAAAGCACAAGATCTAGAGTCAACAATAGAATTGCATTTGAATTCAGACTCTGACATCATTTAATTTTACCCTCCACCTGTCTGTCAATAACTTGTATATTGTTTTTCATGTCTCCTCCATTAAAATGTAATCATTGGGAGGACAGGAACTGTTTTTGCTGTTCTTTTTATTTGTTCCTAGGAATTAGAATTGTAGTTGTTACATAGTAATCATTTAATAAATGTTTGTCAAGTGTCTCACTGAGTCTTAGTTTCCTTGTGTGTAAAAGAGGAATAAAAATGTCTCCCATACTTATCTCTCAGGGTTATATTTCAATTGAGATAATATATGTAAAATGTTTGATAAACTTTAAAGCTTTATATAAATGTCAGCTTTGGGGGGCAATGGTGGGAGTAGGGTGTATCTCTGGCCTTAAAGGGCTTTTAATTAGAAGGTTATTATTATATAAATAAAAAGCTATAGTGAACCATAAAATACAAATGTATTAGAAAGGTTCGAAACAAATTGAAGTGTGAGATTAAAGAGGAAAGAGGTTGCCTCTGCCTGGGGAAATACTTTGAGCTTTAAAGTCTGAGTGAGAATTTAACATGTCAAAGAAAGGAGAGGTGGAGTAGGGAAGATTTTTTTAGGGGTAGGATACATAGCATGAACAAAAGCTAGTAGGTGAGAAAGCACAAGGAATGTATTTCATTGGCAGCTGATAGAAGCATTCCATGGGAGGAAGATTCGAAAGGAGGAGTATAAGGCTACAGTTTTGTTCAGTCATTTTTTTCAGTTGTGTCCAATGCTTCCCCATTTGTCATTTTCTTTTTAATTTTTTTAGTGAGGCAATTGGGGTTAAGTGACTTACCCAGGGTCACACAGCTAGTACATGTTAAGTGTCTGAGGCCGGATTTGAACTCAGGTACTCCTGACTCCAGGGCCAGTACTCTATCCTGGCTTTTTCTTGACAAAGATACTGGAGTAGTTTGCCCTTTCTTGGTCCAGCTCATTATACAAATGAGGAAATTTAGGCAGAGTTAAATGACTTACCCAGAGTAATACAGCTAGTAAATGTCTGAGCTCATATTTGAATTCAGGTCTTTCTGACTCTAGGCCCAGTGCTCTGTCCACTGCGCCACCTACCTGCCCCTAAGGTAAGTCTAGGATATGAATAATATGAGATAAGTCTGGAGTGATGAGTCATATTATAATTCAGAATTGTTGAAATATTATGAAAGACAGGATGATGAGAAAGGACATATCTGCATTCTGAAAGGTTTGTTAGGAAGTGTTTGCGATAATACAATCAATCAATTATCCAACAAGAATTTATTAAGTACCTCCTATGTGCCACATAAGATGACAGGTCCTAGAATACAAACACAAAAACAAAACCATCTGCCCTCAGGGAAGCTAAATGACAAAATGGATAGAGCAGCTGGGCTTGGATTCAGGAAGACAAGAGTTCAAATCTGGCCTCAGACAGTTACTGTGTGACCCTAGGCAAGTGACTTAACCCTGTTTGCCCAAGTTTCCTCATTCATAAAATAATCTGGAGAAGGAAATAGCAAACAACTTCAGTATCTTTGCCAAGAAAATCCCAAATGGCATCATGAAGAGTCAGAAACAACTGAAACAGGGGGCAGCTAGGTGACTCAGTGGATAAAGCACCAGCCCTGGATTCAGGAGGACCTGAGTTCAAGTCTGGCCCCAGACACTTGACACTTACTAGCTGTACGACCCTGGGCAAGTCACTTAACCCTCTTTGCCCTGCACTAAACAAACAAACAAACAGAAACAACTGAAACAAGTGTAGAACAATAATAAGAATGTTTTTAGGGGAAGGAGGAGTGAACTAGTTGCTGAGGCATTTAGGAAAGATCCCTCATATAGAAGGCATCCCCTAAGTTGAGCTTCCAGTTCTAAGAGGTGGAGGTGAGGAGAAAGTGGGTACCAGACAGAGGAAATGCCCAGTACCAAGGAACAGAGGTATTAAATTTCTCGCCTGTGAGAGGAACAGTAAGAAAGATAGCTTGGCTGGATGTAAAGTCTGTGAAGGGAAATAACATATAATAAGGTTAGAAGATTGGGTTTTCTAGCAATGTAAATGCCAAACAGAGAAGCTTATATTTGGAGGCAAGAGTGTGCTTCTAGAATTTATTGAATCCACAGACATAGTGACAGGACAGTGTTTGCCAACTCCTGTCATACTTTGGAAGTAAAATAACTAAAATCTCTATTTCTAACTGCCCTACCATCTACTTCCTAAGGACAGGAACTTGACATCATGCAGAGAGCAGAGCAGAAGAATAGAACTTGTGGGGTGAAGAACAGGATACAGGAAAAGGGATGAATTAATTTTAATCCCTGATAGGCTTTGAGAAGGATTTGTTTTGGTACTAAAATTTCTGCAGATTGATACAAACTTGTCACAGTTCAATACTAGTCATCATTCAAGCTGTCAAGAGATACTGTTATTCTTCCTTTATTTTTGAAGAGAACCAATTATATCATAAGGTAATATCTTGCCTCATGCATCCATTGGATTTGTGAGGCAGAATTGCACAGTCTTTTCCTCCCTTTCTTTTCTAGGGTCATTTAAGCCCAGTGGCAGGACAAAAGTCAAGATGACTGCTGATGGCCCAAGATGCATTGGATTAACTCTGCATCTTCAAATGCTTGGGGTAGACATCCCCTTAATTCACCAACATGTTTTAGGCCTGTCAGTTACCCTCTCCTTAGATTAGCCCTTCTGCCAAGAAGATTTGACTGTGGTGTGGCTACTGACCATGCAATAGCTTTTTGGAATCACAGGTGAGAGTTAAGTGACAGGTGAATCCCGTAGGTTAAAAGCACTGAAAAAGGGCTCAGCAAGTCCTCATACTAAAGTGCTAGTGCTCCTTGAACACCCTAACCACCTCAGAGATCCCATCTAGATCATGAATTAAGACAAACTGTATGGTCTTAAATAACATATCTATATAACATTCAGGTAGCAAAACAACAAAGATTTAAATATCACATAATTCAGTAAAGAAATATTTTTAAACATGTAGGTCAATTATAAGAGATGATTATGGATTGCTGGTAAGAGTAAAGAAACTATGATAGAAATTGGGAAGCCAGCAACTATGAAGGTAACACATCTAGCAAGATAGGAGAAAAGGAAGCCATCAGACGTCCTTTAATTAATTTGGTAAGTCTTAACTTATAGCAAAGTGATAATAGCTGCCTCTTCCTTAACACTTTGTCCCTGCAAACTTAATCAACCATGGAATGGTACTACAGAAGATAGCTAATTTTTTAAATAGCAATTAGCTTTTTTATTTTTATTTTTTAAGCATAGGTGGAATATAGTGACTCCTCGGGTTCATATAATTTACTTGAATGCTTTTTTTTATATTGATATCAATAATGCCTTAAAAATACAATCACAATTGCTCATAGCCCCCAATTAGGAAAATTCATAATCTCATAATGACTCTCTTCTTCTGTTCTGTCCTCTTCCCCTTTCCCATGGCTGTCAAGTCACTGTACTTAAGATATAAATGATAGGGGGCAGCTAGGTGGCAAAATTGATAAAGCACTGGCCCTGGATTCAGGAGGACCCAAGTTCAAAGCCAGCCTCAGATACTTAACACTTACTAGCTGTGTGACCCTCGGCAAGTCACTTAACCCCCATTGCCTCTCAAAAAAAAAAAAGATATAAATGATAGATCAGTTTGAAGTAGACATTTTTGCTACTTTACTTTCCCAAAATATGACTGAAGTTGGCAAACGCAGTTCTGTCACTTTGTTTGTGGATTAATAAATTCCAGAGGTTCCCTTTTGCCTGTAAGATCAAATATAAGCTCTTCTTTTTGACATTTACAATTCCTTCAAAACCCAATCTTCCAGTCTCATTATATGTTATTTCCCTAACATTTAAGCAGAAGTTTGGCCCTCTGTTCTAATTTAAATTTATGTTTATTTCTTGTTGCTGTTGTTGTTCAGTCATATCTGACTTTTCATGATCCCAATTCTGAGGATATGACTTCTTCCTCAGACAAGTCTGCTTGGTTTCCCACCTCTGTCATCACAGACATACAGATGCCTAGTATTGGCTAGCTCCATAGGTAGGACAAGGAAAGGGTATAGACGTGTTTAGAAAAGGGCAGGAGGAGGAAGCTAATATCTAGTGTGGTGCATGAATGTCTTATAGGTCTCAATGAGGCCTTTAGGGTCTAGTATTTTTTTTAATTCTATAAGACTATAAGTTAGATAGCTTAGATTTATACAGAACTTAACAAAATGATTCCATACATTATGTCATTGAATCCTCACAGAAAACCCATGAGATGGGTTGTACAACTATTACCATCCCATTCTACAAATGAAGAAACGAAGGCTCAGAAATAAAGTAACAAAGCTGAGAGAGCTATTAAGTCAGAAATGGACTTGCTTTCTGGCTTCAAAGTCAATGCTCTTTGAGCTTCATTCTGTTGCCTCTCAATATGGTGTACTAGATGAGTAGGAGAAGTTCGCAAATACTATATAGGCCATCAATGCAAATACAGAGAGTCGAGATCAATTTTTATGGGCTGATGCTTAAACACTATTTGTAAGGCTTGATTAGAGCTGCAAAAACTATATACCCAGTTCAGTTAATTGCTTGAAACCTCATTAATTTGGTGAAGGCATGAACTATCTGAAGTGCAATTAGTTCTGCTACATAATTGTCTACATCATAATGGTGGTGATGGCACAATTTGAATTCATAACTTTCTGATTTTTAGCTGTATGTAATGGGAAGAAAAATATTTCAAGTTATATTCTATGAAGATATTATTGAGTGTGTACATTGCAGACCCCACATTGCATTATTTTATGAATAGTTTCTTAAGAGCAAAGTAAATGAAGATTTCCATTTAATGAATTATGGGGGGAAATTATAAACAAAAAAACTGTATTCTTTGTTCAACCTTTTTTCAAATGCATATAGATTCTTGGGAGGATAGGGTTTTTTTTGTTTGTTTTTTGTTTCTTGTTGTTTTTTGAGGGGCAATGAGGGTTAAGTGACTTGCCCAGAGTCACATAGCTAATAAGTATCAAGTGCCTGAGGTGGGATTTGAACTCAGGTCCTCCTGAATCCAGGGCCAGTGCTTTATCTATTGTGCCACCTAGCTGGCCCCTGGGAGGATAGTTTTAAAACCAAAACCAGCAACATGTCCAAATATAAGTATAGGACTCAGCTCCACCAAGAGAATCATTTCCCATCCAAAGCTATGCCTTAGCACCCAGTTTAGCCTCCAATTTTTATCCACATTTAGATACATGAGCATTTAACCAATATATATGGGGATTTGTATCTCTTTCTTTACATCTAGAATGTCAGCTTTTTGAGGCCATGTTCTATTCCTACCCACACTCAGTAAATCCTACAGTGCTTGTGTAATTCTTCCTTGGTCCTGGGTTTTTTTAGTCAATTTAAATGAGAATGCTGTTAAAGTTCAGAATTGAAGCTAAGGAAAGAAAATTAATGTATTGAGCAACAAGCAAGAAATTTCTCAAGAAAAGACCTTATGAAATATTCAGAATTTCCTGCTTTAATTGGGCCATTAATATTTAAGAACTTCATCTATTTACTCTAATCCTAGGATAAATGGTGTTACAAATCATCTTCAACCATGATTAGCAGCCTGTCATTGTCTTCTGTATTCTGACCGTGATTGCTATCTGTATCCATGGTTGTGGCTACTAATCGAAAATTCCCTCCACACTGGGTAGCTAAACATGGTCTTTGGTCTGTGGCTATCTCTGCAATGGACAGAACATGGCTCTTTTCACACCCCAGCAGCTGCTTACATCTGATTGCTGCACTCTATGACAAATACTGCTTTTTTTTTTTTTAAACAACTCACTCCAGAAAAGGGTTCAGTGATAGAGTGATAGTTTTTGTCCTGCCAGTGAGCTAAGAATGTTTTTTGCATTTGACAATAAAATTTTATTGTATTTTAAAATGTGAAAAATAGTCCTAGCTCTCTGACATACAGAAACAAGGTACTCTTGCTCCATACTAGGCCCTATAGATTCAGATTTGGAAATCTTCTCATGTAACTTCTACCCTGATTACAGACTCCACTTCAACTGGATGTCCCATTGGAAAAGACTATACCCCATGTACATAAGCAAGAGAGATCCATATTTGGTGCTAACTTCCTACCCTTTCACTCTCACTGGGGCAATCTTTTACTGGTGTGTCCGTTGCCTGCTTTGCATATGACAGAAATACTTCAAACCAAATCCTGACAGCATAGTGGAGTCTATAGATAACTAAATTTGGGGTCAGAAAGATCATAAGATTACATGTTTTATTCCGGAAGCAACCCAAGAAGATACTGATTTCAATTGCTTCCTTTGACAGTAGATGGAGCTCAGGACCTGAAGTAAGGAAGACTCTTCCTGAGTTCAAAAATGGCCTCAGACACTGACTAGCTGTGTGACCCTGGGCAAGTCACTTAACCCTATTTGCCTCAGTTTCCTCATCTTTAAAAAAACTGGGGAAGGAAATAGCAAACTACTCCAGTATCTTTGCTAAGAAAACCCCAAATGGAATCACAAAGAGTAAAAAACAACTGAAAATGACTGAACAACAATACACACGAGGCAACCAAGACTGAGAAAGATTAAGTGACTTGCCCTGGGTAATACAGCTAATGAGTATCTAAGGCAAGATTTGAACTCAGGTCTTCAGGACTCCAAGTACAATGTTAGGTATTCAAAACCTTCCCCAGACACTTACTAGCTGTGTGACCCTGGGTAACTCACTTAACTTGTCTGCCTCAAATTCCTTAGTCATAATATGCAGATAATAAGAGCACCTACCTCAACAGGATTGTTGTGAGGTCCAATTGTAAAGCATTTAGTATAGTGGTTGGAAAATAGTAAAGGCTTAATAAAAGTGTGTTCCCTTTATGGACAAGGTAAACACACATAAGCACTTAATTGAAGATATTGTGCTGTCTCCAGATTTTTCCCTCTTCTCTACTTCCAGGCTCTTTTCAACAAGCAGTTCCAAGATGCACCCTTTGCCCTAGATAGATGGCTGAGAGATTAATCATTTCTCCTTATAGTACAGTTTCCCTTTTAGTCATCAAGCAGGATTAACTATATAATCTCAGTCTTTCTGGATGTCCACAGAGCTGGTCTTCCACTTATTGGGCAGGAGGGCAACAATAACGTGATTATTAATATTCAGGGAACTTAATGCCCTAAAAAAACACCTTATTTCCTTCCTCTAGACTAATGGAGCACAGTGTGGTGAAAAGAGTACAGGAGTTAGGAAATTTTAGTTTAAGCCCCAATGATTATATTCATTACCTATATGACTATGAGTAAGCCACAGAGCCCTGGAACCTCCGTTTTCTCACCTATAAAGTGGAGGTGATACTAATCATTCTTTTTCCAAGCATTGATATTTTAAGAAAAGTATTCTGGAAACCTTAAAACTCTTTTTAAATATAAGCTATTCTTTTTCTCCTCTATAGGAAATAATCACATTAATATGGTGTTTTATAAATAACCTCTATGGAGCTTATTTGTAAGACTTTTGTATCAGAACTCAAATTAATGGGCCATACTTTAGTTCTAACATTCTATTATTCCAGGATTTATCTTATTCTGGTAGTAGCTGAAGCAAACTTAAGGAAGGAATGTTTTGTCTTTGAAAAACTCTTTAACTGCTGAAGCTCCACCCTGCCTGCAGGGTGTGGCTGCCATTGCCCTCATGGTAGATAAAACCTCTGACCAGGTCTTAGGTAACCCTCTAGTCATACAATGCCCTCATGAATTTGAAGATCTCTTACTGCATCATAGGACTCAGACTTTTTCAGATCAAAGGCTCACTAGGTATGAAGTAACCCTGCTAGAAAATGAGAGAAGCACTTTAAAGCATTGTACAGTCTTTGACCCAGCAACACTACTTCCTGACTTGCCATTCTCAGGAGAGCCTTTGCATGACTGTACCTCCCTAGTTGACATAGCTGAGAAACTTCATGATGATCTTTTTGACACACCCTTAGAGAACCCTGATTTTATTTTCTTTACTGACAGATCCTCTTTTATTTGTGAGGGAATCTGCTAGACAGGTGCTACTGTAGTTTCTGATTATGAAACTGTATGGGCAATTTCTCTGACCTTCCATCTTAGTGCACAGGCTACTGAACTTGTGGCTCTCACACAAGCTTATCACTTAGCCAGAGGAAAAAGTGCTACTATTTACGCTTAATCCAGATACGTATTTGGTGTCTGCCAAACTGTAGGAATGTTGTGGCTGCAGAGAGAATTTTTAACCTTTACTGGCAAAATCATTGCTAATGGTGAATTTATTAAAGATCTTCTATCTGCCTTGAAGCTCCCCTCTGCTCTAGCCATTGTTCACTGCCCTACCCATACAGGGAAGAATGACCCTGTCTCAAAAGGGAATGTACTAGCTACTGCTGCTGCTAAGCTTGCTGCTTTGGAACCCCCTGAACATGTATTTAACCTCTCATCTTCAGATGATGTTTCCATTTCTCTTGCTTATGATAAGTCTGAAGTAGATAAGTGGAAAAAGAAATTCAAGGCTAAAGAGGTCATTGGAGTCTGGGTGACTTCAGAGTTTCTACCACTAGGTATGCCTATCTATTCACAGGAATGGACACTTTGGCACACAAGGAATTGTGGGCTCAGTAAAAAAGGGCTTGAATTGCCCCTGGGGTTACTAATGGAGCCTCTAGAGTTTGTGTCTCTTGCCCAGCCTGTCAGACTTATAATCAAAATGCCTTCCTGGGCTAAAGCTTATGGAGGGTGTCCTCTAGCATATACACCTTTTGAACATCTACAAATTGATTATATTACAATGCCTAAGGCAAGACATTATAAGTTTTGTCTTGTTATTGTTGATCATCTTACTTGGTGGATAGAGGCATCCCCCAGTCCCTGAACCACTGCTGCAATTATTGCTAAAATTCTCCTTAAAGAGATTGTCCCTCACTTTGGTCCACCCGCTCACATTGATTCTGACAAAGGCACACATTTTACTGATTCTATTCTATCCCAAATCTACTCTTTCCTGAGAGTAACTCCACAGTTCCATACAACCTACCACCCACAAAGCTAAGGTCAGGTGAAAAGTATAAATAAAGGGCTTAAGAGCATGACTGGCAAATTGTGCACTGAAACTCATTTGAAGTGGCCTGATGTTCTAATCTTGGTACTTTTCTATCTGCACAGCAGGCCAAGAGGGGAACTACATATATTGCCTTTTGAGATACTTTTTGGCCACGCCCCTATTGAAGCAAAACCTTTTCCCCCAGGATATACATCATTAGTGGGGGGAGATAGCTCTGTTGCTTCCTATATACAGCAATTACAAGCCAGGCTACATGAATTCTGTGAGGCAGGAGCAACACTACAGGATGACCCCTTGGACTTCTCCTTATATGATTTGAAACCAGGAGACAGTGTATATATCAAAAATTTCCTGCATACCTAGTGGGACCCAGCCAGTTTGGAAAGGTCCTTTCCAGGTATTTCTGACAACTCCAACTGCCATCAAAATTGGAGAGAAGGATTCTTGGATCCATTGCTCCCATGTAAATCCAGTAAAAAAAAACAAAAACAACTTGATGTGTAATGCATTCATGGAAATTATGCAATAATGAATAATAATGTCAGTTAACATATTGCATAAGGGTTTCTTTTTTACGCTATTACATCTACATTTTGAAATTAATAATATGGGCTTATTTTCATAGAGATTTTCATTCTTTTAAGATTGTGTTTTAACTTGTATTAAAATATGTTCTGATTTTTCACAAAGGTAATTGTATACTTAGCTTAAAAACAAACAAACAAGAGTTATTTTTTGGAATTACTGAATATTGTATATTATATTCTGAGTCAAAGCAAATTCATATTTTTGGCTGTTATCATTGCCCTCAGCTGTTAAATCCATATAAGACTTGGATTATAGGAATTTACCATTTGAGATATTAATTGGCTTTATTCTGAGTTATCAGATCCTGGGCAGCAAAAATACCAGCCACCTATGAGAGGAATACATACAAGAACAGGCATTGAACTGTCACAGAAGGGGAGACAAGCACAAAGACCCTGTACTGCACTGCCTTGGGAAAGGCCAAGAGAATGTCCATTGGCAAGAGGTGAGGTTAGATTACCTTGGTTTAATTTCCCCCCCCACATAGCACTGAACCACCAGGCTATGCCATCTCATTCAACGCCTGACTTTGATTCCACCTTCTATATGCCTGATGCCATGGACATCTCAATCCCATTCAACTGATTCAGCCTGACTCAGTTTCCCCTCAACATACTGCATTGGTTGTCTGCAGAGCCATGAAGTTAGGCAATGCTCATTTCTCTTCCTTCTCTGTTCTTTTATGGTAATCCCATAATTATCTCAGATGTCATGATGGATACAATTTTGGATTTGGCCTTGACATCTGTTACCAGTTATATTAGATTCTTTAATTTCTCATAATAGCATGAGGATAATTGGGTAGATGATGCAAAAAGTGATGAAACAAAGATAAAAATTATTTTCTTAATTAATATCACAATTGTCTTAGCCCTGCCTTAAAGAAGGATATACCAACATAATTTATAGACTCTCTTGCAAGCAAATTAAGGAGACGTCCATTTTTGTTAGAAAATATCATAATTGAAATTAATCTGACAACCTTTATATTACATCTTCTCAATTTATTCTCCACAAGGGGGTTTACAGTAATATTATTTTTTTAAGTTTCAATTTTAATTTTTATTATATCTCTAAAAGATTCTGAATTTCCTTAGACATATGTTTATGGGAACTCTCATTGTTTAATTTGGTTATTGCAAAGCTAATTAATTTGTGTTAAGATCAATTTTGTAGGAAACTTTCCAGCTGATCATCAGTATCTGAAACACCAGAGACTTCTCTACAGCCACACCCAAACCTCTCCAGCTGAGACTTGCTAACATTATCAGCATCCACACCTGAAAGACTTTAACTCTACAACTACACCCAGATGACATCCCAAGAATCATCTGAGAAAAGACTTCCAAAGACTTAAATGTATATTTTCCTGTTTTCCTTTTCCCATTGCATACACTATTTGTAATATTCACCTCCTAAAGGGGACCACCCCCTTTAGTTTTTCTTTGTTTGTAATGACCACCTCCTAAAGGGGACTGCCCCCTTTAATTTTTGTCAATGCATCACTCAATTTCTTTTCTCTCTTTTCATTCCCTTTATATTGTTAATCATAAGTATCTGTAATGCTATTGCTTTATTTAAGGAAACTAGGTTTCTTAATGAACCCCGGGGATGGGGGAGTATTGTGAGAAAATTATTAATAATAGGGGTTTAAGGACTTCCAGTTGCCACCTTGCTGAGAGAGCCCAGCTAACCTTTTGGTAAGGTCAGCTCAGAATCAGGAAGTTACCTCACAAAGCCTTGTTCCCACCAGAGGAACCAAACTCTGACATCAGCACGTTCTATTCATGGACTTCCTTCAAGTCATGTCAATCAATGGTCTTGAATGCTACCAACCAGTTAGCTTGGAGCAGTGTGTAGGGACAGCCTGTCTTTTGACCTGCATGGAGCTTCTGCTCTGACAGGGACAGGGACTTCCTCTTTTGGGGCCTGAGACTCGTAGGTGAAGAGGGCTTTTTCTCTTCTCTCTCCCTTAGATCCTAGCTAGGCTTCCCTATCTTTCAGAGGCACATGTTCTCTCTTTACTAACATCGAATATACTTTAATAAATGCTTAATGCCCCAAACTGGTGCTAAAGTTTCTCATTTATAAGTGAACTCTAGCTAATTTTCCTTATACTTGGGACAGGGATAGACCACTACACATTAGATGTTAAATGTCACAATCCCCATCTTATATCCCTTCCCTCCTTTATAATTCCTCCTGGTCAGTGTTGTCATGTTCTTGCTCTCCTACCTCTCAAAAGTTACTTTCAGGAAAGAACATGATTTTAATTATGTATAACAGTGTTAATTTAATTTAGCATTTGTATTGCATAGCATTAATTCTGAAATAAAAGTCTTTATGGAAAGACCTATGAATTGCTCAGAATTAGAAAGTATGGATGAGGTAAGAAACTGACTCAGTGAAATTCCATAAAAGAATTTCAGCAATTAGGCAAATAGGTAAGGCAAAACTGGGAGGAGCAGAGGGTAAATAGAAGGCTTTCTTTTTCCAAAATCATTCTATGTAGGCCTAGATACTGTTGTGCTGACCATAACAGTGGGAAGTATGTAATTTTTCCTGTGATGTAGATTTGTTTCCTAGTCTTAAAACTGGAGGGGAAGAGCAAAGAATGAGTTCTCCAGTGAAGGAATAATCAGTCATGAAACAGGAAAGTATAGCCCCAGAGTGGGAGTTTCTCTGGGGCATGGTCTCTGGATTGGGCTGATCATTATTTGCCAATTGTTGAGGAGACTAAGCAAGAGGTAGTTGGAGGGAAAGTCATACTTGTTAATTTTGTCATTCAGTCATTTCCCTATTTGGGGTTTTCTTGGCAAAGCTACTGGAGTGGTTTGCCATTCCTTTTTCCACCTCATTTTACAGATGAGGAAACTGAGGCCAGCAGGGTTAAGTGACTTGCCCAGGGTTCCACAGCTAATCGGTGTTTGAGGCCAGATTTGAACTCAGGAAAATGAGTCTGTGTGACTACAGGTCTCATAGTCTATCCACTGGAACACCTACCTGCCCTATATTTGTACATAGTGATTTTTTTTGTTACTTCTGTTGCAGAAGTCATAGTAAGTAATATTCTTCAGTGACGTTACACTTGCCATTGATCTTTTCATTGTCTTTTGGATCATTTGTAATAATTGTTTTCTGTGATTCATACTCATATAACTGCAATAGGAGAAGCCTGGTGTTTAAAAGATGGGTTTTAGTAATAATGAGCATCTGAAAGCATTGCACACCATTCTCCAAAAGCTACTCTATCCAGGCTGCTTCCAATGCTGACTTTTGGGTCCATACCACACTGTCCATCTGTACTGCTGTCCAAGACAAAGAATTGCCCATCAAACTATAAGTTCTACTCTGAACATTTGCATTTCTCACATTCTTTCTATAAGAAAGTTCTAAACTTCTAAATGTATTTGAATGAAATAATTATAAATGAAAGAAAACCATAAAAATTGGGAGAAAATAAGGTAAATATATCATGTTGATTTTGCCTATTTTTGTGACTGGAAAAAAGAAAAACAAAACATCACTCTTAATGGCTGCATCTAAAGTCCTTACTAGATTGCGCTAAGAAAGGGTATTGGTAGAAATATTTCTGCTGTAGCTACTACTATTTCTTATTCTAGATTGGTTGTATCAGCAGAGATTTCACTTGAGTTGTTTATAAAAAGAAAAAAGGAAAGAAAAATAAAGATGTGAGATGGCATTGAACTCTCAATCTTATCTTTCCCTTGTCTCTGTCACCTTAAGGCAAGCTTGATACAGTGCCTAACAGAGCAATTGTGCTATCCATAGTCAGTGATCAAGATTTCTATGTAGAGGGCACCTGGGAAAGACAAATGCTGTGACCCCATCTGTTTGAATCACAGATTTCGAGGGAGATATTTACATCTACCATTAGTGGCCAATGTGACTTTTACAGCTGTGTTAGTCAGACTCGTTCTAGAATTCAGATGTTGCATAAAATCAAGTTCATTTGACAAAAGGCACAGTGTGATGATAGCTTGCTGCAGTGAAACAGAGAAGATGAGAAAGTAGCTAAAAGGGAGAGCAGGAAGATAGAAGAAGCAGAATATATATACAGAAGAGGAGGTCTTATATCAGCCATCCATTTCTCAATGGACATCCAAGCTGTCACTAATGCTTATTTATCTCTTTAATATTCTAAAACCTAGATATTTATTATTATTCAGCTGATTATTTCAGCTAGGTTTTGGTCCTTTCTTTCACTTGCTTCCTGCTACTTCACCTCTAACTTGTGCTCACATACCACATCAAGGGTTGTCCCAACTACATGGTATCATTTAACCCTGTACCAAAGCTTTGTTGTCTTCCATATAATTTATTGCATCTCCTTCTCTTCACTCACATAACTACTGCTAATTTAGGTGCTTTTCATCTTTCAACCTATACTATTGCAAGAACCTCCTATTTGTCTCTCTGCATCCAGTGTCTACCATCAGCAAACCACCCTACACACAGTTGCCAAATTGATGTTCTGAAAGTACAAGCTTCTGTCATATCACTTCTCTACTTATAAAGCTTTGGTGGCTCCCTATTACCTGGAGGATAAAATGCAAACTCTTTTGGTTGGCTCCAGCTTCTCATTCTAAACTGATTATATATTTACACACCCTATTTTCCAGTCAAACTTGCCTACTGGGAATTTCCCATAACAGTGGTATACTGATTGTTTGTGTGTGCATTGTTAAATTTTCATTGTGAGCATTTACACCTCAGAAATCGTCAGACTCTGCAGATTGTATTGTTTTGTTGATTGTCTGACCTTTTGAAAGTGATAAAGAAAATAGTAATAAGGCAAATTATTAACTAAAGGTTTATAAACTTATAAGTGTGCCATGGGTATGCTTCCCCTCACCACAGCTAGTTGTTAAGTATTCACCATCGGGGCAGCTAGATGGCGCAGTGGATAGAGCACCGGCCCTGGAGTCAGGAGTACCTGAGTTCAGATCCGGCCTCAGACACTTAATACTTACTAGCTGTGTGACCCTGGGCAAGTCACTTAACCCCAATTGCCTCACTAAAAAAAAAAAAAAAAAAAAAAAAAAAAAAAGTATTCACCATCTCACCCCTGCTTATATAGAATATTACCTCTGTGACTTTGCATAGGCCATTTCTGCCCCGCCCCCGCCCGCCCCCTGTCCCCCATATCTACTATGTACTTTCTCTAGACTTTTGCCTCTTGGAAGTTTTTGCTCCTCCTAGTCCTCCAAAGAGCAGCTCAAGTACTAAGAGGAATTTCCTGACTCTTCCAGTACCTCACCCACCTCCTGAAATTATCTTCTGTATTATTATTCTGTATATATTTTATATTTATTTATGTAACATATTGTTTCTCCTAAGTAGAATATAAAGTCCTTAAGAACAGGAATGATTTTGTTTATGCTGTTCTATTCCGAGCAAGTAGATCAGAGCAGATGCTTAAATCAATGCTTGTTGAATTGAACTAATTTTAAATAAATTCAGAACTACATATTACTTCCTTTTTACCCTTGCATATCCTTATTTACCTAACTTGTCCCTTGTCCACATAATTTTAGAAATTATCCTTTCATCCTTCATGGGAAGGAGGGACATTGTTTTCATAATGTTCATACTCCTGAAATGACTTCTTGTTCTACCTATTAGCTCCATAGATAGAGATTTTCCTCCAAGCTAGCCTTAGATGTAAACATAGCTGTGATTTCAAGCATCAGAATATCTCCATAATATTTCCCCTATCTTTTCATAGGGGCCTGGTATTCCTTAAAGAAGGAAACACAGACAAGGCTTAAAGGATAAATGCCCTAGAAGAAATTTGGTTCCTTTCATATGTCAATGGACCTATGATACTATTACTTAGAGTGTTCACCCCAGTGGGGCTGAAACCTGAGGTGATTTCTCATCCTGTAAAATTGATATTGTTCCTTTTCTGTGCACAGAGGCTCTGCCCAATCCACTGGGGACCTTCCTCTGTATATAAATAATTAGATATGTTACTATGTTATTATAGTAACATAATAGTAGTATAATACATATATTACTATTTTATAGTGTTATATGTGTATGTTGTAGAAAGGATCATTAATCTACAATGGAGGCCCCAAGAAGCTGCCCAAGGTCACACAGTTAATAGATGGCAGATATGGGATTTAAACTCCAGGATTGTGCCTTCAGAGATTTTTTTCCACTGTACCATGCTGCCTCTATCAGAGCTGTTGTTCCTGATCTATCTTATTTTTGATCACACATGTTGTTCCTGATGTCATTGACACTGTTTCTCTTTTCCTAAACCCATTTTTCACTTCCATAATGACTTCTAGTCCCTCTACATATGATCACTTTCTCAGACCATTATCCTAGCTTTTAATTCAATGTCCTTTCTTCCCAACATCATTTAACCAAATCACCTCCACACTTACTCTGCTGCCTTATCTTTTTCTTTCCTTTTATTGTCATTGGTCTCTTGCAAACAGCATAGCTGGTCTGGTGCCATTATCTGCCTCAATCTCTTCTTCTCATGAGCAGCTAAACAGAGCTGAAGAAATTACTAAAATGAATTTCCTGCATACACAGTTATTATATGTTTTTAATCTCACTGAAATAGCTCAATATTTTTACTTCTTAATTGATTTCTAATTCTCCACAGAAACTGTTCTCTGTAACCTCTTTTCTTCTCAGGCTTGCCATACCTTCCCCTTCTATCACTCTCTCTTTAGGCACCTTATTTCTTACTTTATTTAGAAAATTGAGGCCATTTTCCATAAGCTCTCTTTTCTGTCCTCATCTCAAAATCCCTTGGGATCATTACCTATTCTCACCTCCTTTCTCCACCTCTTACCAAAGTTATCCCTTTTACATGTCCCCTTTTGCTCCCAACTATCCTTTGTTTTAATCTTAAAAGTATTTTATGGGACAGCTAGGTGGTGCAGTGGATAGAGCACCAGCCCTGGATTCAGGAGGACCTGAGTTCAAATCCAGCCTCAGACACTTGACACTTACTAGCTGTGTGACCCTGGGCAAGGCACTTAAGCCTCATTGCCCTACCTCCCCCCCAAAAAGAGTATTTTATTATTTTTCCACTTACATGTAAAGATAGCTTTCAATATTTATTTTTATAAGATTTTGAGTTCCAATTTTTTCTCCTTCCCTCCCTCCACCCCAAGACAGAAAGCAATCTTATATGGATTATATATGTACAATCACATTAAACATATTTTGGCATTAGTAATGCTGTGAAAGAAGAATAAGAACAAAAGGGAAAAACCTCAAAAAAGGAAAACAAAAAAAATTTAAATAGTAGAAACAGTATAGTTCAATCTGCATTCAGACTCCACAGTTCTTTTGTCTGGATGTGGAGAGCCTTTTCCATCAGGATTCCTTTGGAATTGTCTTGGATCATTATGTTGCTGAAAAGAGCTAAGTCTATAACAGCTGATCATCACACAGTGTTGCTATTACTGTATACAATGTTCTCCTGGTTCTGCTCACTTCACTCAGCATCAGTCCACTTCAGTCTTTCCAGGATTTTTTTTTGAAATGTGCCTGCTCATCATTTCTTATAGCACAATAGGATTACATTAAATTCATATACCACAACTTGTTCAGCCATCCCTCAATTGATGGGCATTCCCTCAATTTCCAATTCTTTGCCACCACAAAGAGAGCTGCTATAAATATTTTTTGTACATATGGCTCCCGTCCATTCTGATCTTCTCCAGCAGATTTCACCCACAATCTCCCATTTCTGGTCTTCCACCTATCCCTATATGTTTCCTTCTCTATTGCCCTTAAAATATGTCAAAATCTCACTATCCTCAAAAAACCCTAACCAGACCCCATCATTCCTTCAAGTTATTAAGTCATACCATTACTTAATTTTTTAAAAAGTCTTATGACAGTACTTCCTTTCTTAATCAGACTTCTAGCTATAGCTTGTTACTTCTACTCCCTTCCCTCTCACCATTCAAGCCTTTGTCATCTGAATTCCAACACCATCCCTCAACTGAAAGTTCTCTTCAAAGTTGCCAATGACTTCTTAGATTGATTGGATGATGTTTTCACAGTGTTCATCCTTCTTGATTTCTTTGCATTATTTGACACTATTAGTAACCCTCTCTCCCTGAATACTCTTCTTGCAGATGGAAGCTAATGACTCAATGAGACATCAAGAAGAAATGAAGTAGATTAAAACAAATGTAAAAGTAGAAGAAAACATGAAATACCTCTTCAGAAAACCAACAGACCTGGAAAATAGATCCAGGAGAGACAATTTAAGAATTATTGGACCACCAGGACCTCCATTGTGAAAAGTTTTAGAAAGAGGAAGATCAACTTTTGGTCAATGAATCCACAATGTCATTAGGCTGACTGTTCTCCCCACTAGTTCACTACACAAACCCTCTCATCCTGTGCAATTTATATCAATTTCTGTCTTTGTTTTAATCCTTCATAGAAGATTGGATGTTCCTCTGTTTTAAAAATACATACAAAATCCTCTGACACTTACTAGCTGTATGACCCTGTGCAAGTCACTTGATCTCTGTTTGCCCAGTTTTCCCATCTGTAAAATGAGGACACTAATAGCACCTATTATCCAGGGTTATTTTGAAGATCAAATGACATAATATTCGTAAAGTACTTAGCACAGTGCCTGGCACATATTAAGAGCTTTATAATGTTATCTACTACAGTATCATTATTATTATTATTTATTATTATTATTATTATAGTTCATGTCCATACCAGTGAATCATTTGGACTGTCCATTGTTATTCCATGTGTGCACTTTATAATAACAATAATAACTAGCATTTATATAATTCCTTAAGGTTTTAAATTTTCATTTTACCCTCACAACCACCCTAGGAAATGTGATATTATTATTTCCATTTTACAAATGAGGGAATTGAAGCAAACTGAAGTTAGGTGAATTCTCCAGGGTCACAGAGCTAGTAAGTACCTAACATCACATTGGAATTAATGAATTCCTGATTCCAAGTTAAGATGACCCATTTTTTTTTCTGGTCATAGATATATTCAGTGATATCTTTTATACAGCTCTTCTCTCATGCAAGTCATCAGTGGTAATCTGCTCTAGAGAGAGTGGCTATATATGACCTACATTCATTCTGATGCATCACATCCATTTTTGAGAGTAGCTTTTAATAAAGGGAGCTTAGAATCAGAAGATAATGAAGGATGGAAGACACCTTGGAGGTCATGTAGTTTAACCTTATCATTTGACAGCTGAAGAAAATGAGGCACAGAGAGTGCATTAGGTACTTGGATGGAGAATCAGGGGCTAAACCAGAGGAAGAAACACAACCCAAGACAAAATTCACACTTTAATGTTGAATTGGTTCCTTTTTCTTGAGGTATATTTGCCTGAAAAAGAGAGATTTTAGAGGGTTTTTAAAAATTGTTAACACTTTCTAAAGATAAGGATCTTAGCTGGAAACCTCTTACAAAGTACTGACATTCATGAAGCTCCTCTGTTCATTTTTTCTTCCACCCAGAAAAATACATCAAAGAATCTCTCATATCTTGGAAATTGGACTACTTTTACTCATTCAAATTAAGCAAACCATGACATAACAAATAAAATATTACCTAAAGTTAATAAGCTTAAATAAAACTGGTTCCCATAAATGTTATGCTGTAAAAGAAATTCTAAAAGAAGTGGATATTTAAAAAATCATTTTTGTAAATACCTACTGCATACAGAGACTCAATCTTTAGCTCTATATGAAACCATACATCATGAACTGAATGTGGCTTTTGCTTGTCATTATGATGTCTATTCTCACAATCTATTCTACTAATCAAATGACCTCAAAGAACATGGTTCATTATGAGAATAAGGAAAATTATCAAGTGTTAATGCAAAATGCTAAAAGCCTTGTGAGGAATACCAGTTCAACTGATTATCTACTGTTTCTTCTAGGTAAAAAAAGTCTTTTATTGATATTTGTTTATTTAGCAACCTGCACTGCCACAGAAAAAGGCTTATATTAACAAGCAATATGTGAAGAAGTAAAAGTTTGGATGTCTACCAAATCCTATGTTTGAACAAAACAGTCCCACATTCTAGTTAGAGGCTAGAATTGGAGGAATGTTTCTTCTGCAATCACATGTTAGTTATCTGGATATATCTACATCTAGATATCTAGATTTCTATGTATCTATGTATCTATCTATCTATGAACATTATGACCCAAATAGATGGAGAAAATGTCCTTTTATGTTAACTGAACTATTTTTAATGGAGTAAAATGAAAAATTTCTTACAACCAAAATGGGTTTTAGGTTAATAGCTTGGTAAAAATATAAATGCAAAAATTATATAAATGTCTTCTAAGGCTTTAATTTAGTTTTTAAAAAAACCCACATTTTTCCTGCAACAGATGTTTTACTTGTGTTTTCTGAGATCTTCTTTTAAAAACATATCATGTATTCTGAATTAGTTATTCTATGATACTATAATTTGCAATGAGACTTGAATAAATTAAAGGAGACATAATCCACTGAAGATGATTCATTAAAAAAAAGTCTTTACCTTAAAATTTCATAAGAAATAGGAAAAATCTTAGTTGGGTGCTTCCTGATTGCAAACTTAAAGCTACAGAATCATTAATAGCACCATTTCATATGTTTTATTGGGAGCCTCATTTAGAACTGCTTGTAGCTAGTGTCTTCTCTCTATAATTGTTATTCACTAATCTAGCAATAATACCACTTTTAAAGCTTGAAGACAGAACAAAAGGGAAAATAAATGACATTTCAAGGATCAAGAAAAAGCAATAATAGCACTAGGGGTAATACTTATTCCAAATCATGTTTTGAGCAGGAAACAAGTGTTTTGTTACATAGCTTACTGAGCAGAAACATTATTCATCATAATTCTTTAAATTCTTATCTACTTCCATTGAGAATTTGCATATCTTTTATATATCAATTTCAAATTTGTAAAAAAAATATATAAACACAACAGTTTTCTTTCAGTATTATCACATTTACCAAAACAGCATAATCAAAAAGTGATACATTTTTTAAAAAGTAACAGTTAAAGTAACTTTAAAAAGTAACAGTTAAAATTGTTAGGAAAATATATGTAGTTATTTATTTAGCTACTATCATCAACCTGGAAATTCAATACTAAAGCTACAGGGATAAATGAGGGCAAAGGAAAAAGAAATTTAGGAGTCACCTCATCAGGGGAAATAACTGAAACCTTGGCAATGGATCAGATCTTCAAGGGTGTGTGTGCATCTAGAAATGAGAAAAGGACTGAGGACAGAGCCCTTTGGAAGGACTAATTTTAGGGAGTGAAGGGGGCCAAAAAGTCATGAGGTCATGAGGTATGGTTGAAAAACCCAATTTAGACTTTGAAGATTTGGGTTTAAATCCTGGCTGCACCACTTTATTACCCTGTGACTCAGGGCAAATGACCTAACTTCACTCAGTTTTTCCCTCTGCAAAATGAAGAGGTTAGACTAGATGGCCTCTAAGTCTGTGAACCTATAAACTTGGAAGGATTGAGACAACTACAACTTAGATTGCTAATATGGAACATCTCCAAGTAAAGTATAATAACTTCTGAAGTTGAGGTTCTCCTAACCCTCCCATAGTGCCCTTTATCATTCAGTCAATTAATAAGCTTTGCTTTGCAATCATTTTAGCACTAGAAAACACACCACAACATTTGAACACCTAAGACAATTGAGTGACAATCCTCTCCACCCAACCTCCATAACCATCTCATAATGAATCTTTAGAAAGCCCAAAGAAATGGAACAAATAGAGTAGGCCAAAGGCTCATAGACCAAAGAGACGCAGATCCCCAGTGAAAAACATCAAATTGGCCATAAGAATGATGCTTCCTTACCAAGTGTGCCAGTCCAACTACCTGTGTGATGAGAAAAGTTGCACCTCACCTGCCTGAATACTGATTATTTGCTGCATCATGTGGACTTTTAACTATGTTAAAACTTCTTTGGTAAAGCAGGTGGTAAAGGAGAAGGAGAATGAGGAGAAGGCAAAGAAGGAGGAAGAAGAGAAGTGAAACAGGAGGAGGAGGAAGAAGAAGAGGAGGAGGACAAAGAAGAGAGGAAGAAGAAGAGGAAGAGGAGGTCGAGAAGCAGAGAAGCATCAAGAAGGAAGAAGAGCAAGAGGAGGAGGAGAACAACAGCAACAACATCAACAAAAGGAGAAGGAGGAAGAAGAGAAAAAGGAAAAGTAGGAGATAGAGGAAAAGGAGGAAGACTTAATTTTAGGACAAAATCTTCAAGTGATATCAAACAGGAAATATTTTAGACCTCTTGCTTGCCCCTTTAGACTTTCAATCATGTAGCTCAGATGAATGTTTATTCATCAGAAATCTTTAGCAGCTGTTCAGTCTATTCTGTGGCCCTGGGTTTTGTGCCCACGATGTTGATCACATCACCACCTGTTCAGTGCCTTTCCTTTAGTTTACAGGGACACTTTGTCAAAACTCTGAGATTATTTTGTTTTCATTTGACATACACCATTCTTTATTGGCAGAAAAGATTCCATAGGGTCCACATGCCCTGCAACCCTGCATGAGGAAATCCAAGAATTTTGTTCACTGGCATCACCTGCTCTTTATTTTTCTTGCTGCCACCACCATCTCTTCAATCTAAACTGGGTTCATTATGACTCTGATTAGCAAGGCCATTTTCCCTTTCTCCCTTGCCATGCTGCCTTAGAACACTGCCCACAAACTTTCTTTAGCTTTTCTAAAAGGGTTTATTATTAAACACAACTCATGTTGGGGGGAGTAGAAAAAACACAGAAAAAAAGAGGGAAAAATAAGTTTACAATGATTTGGAAAAAAAAAAAGAATGAATCCTTGGTCTTATATGTCAACTGTAGAGCTATTCTACTTAAGTCTCTTTTCCCTCCTGAGTTTATTTTTCTAGCTTCTCAATTGATGGATTTGGTTTGGCAAAGCTAATGATATCTCAGCTTTCTAGAATTTACTACATGTTCAGTTCTCAGTTCTTGTGGGTCCCTTTAGCAGTCCATTAAAAACCTATGGATATCTTTTCTTTTTAAAAATTTTTTTTCAACATTCATTTTTATGAGATTTAGAGTTCCAAATTTTTCTTCCTCCCTCCCTTTCCTCCCCTTCCACAAGACAGCAACCAGGTTTTACACACACACACACACACACACACACACACACACACACACACACACACACACACACACACATACACACACACAATCCACAAGTATTCTTTCTATGGGGGTGGATAGTAAGCTTCATCATTAGTCCCTTGGGATTGTCTTGGATCATTGTATTGCTGAGAGTAGTTAAGTCATTCCAGTTCTGCTCACTTCACTATACATCAGTTCATATGAGTCTTTCCAGGTTTTTCTGGGATCATCCTGTTTGTCATTTCCTATAGCACGATACCATTCCACTACAATCATATACCATAGCTTTTTCAGCCATTCCTCAATTGATGGACATTCCCCTTATTCCCAATTCTTAGCCGCCACAAAGAGTTGCTATAAATATTTTGTTGTACAAATTTCCCCCCTTTTCTCTTTTTCATCATTACTACTGTTAACTGTTTCCCTCCATTCTATTCCCTTCCCCATGATATTTACTCTATTATCTATCTTCTTTCATCGTATCCCCCTTCAAAAGGGATTTGCTTCTCTCTGTCCCCTCCCCCAATCTGCCCTCCCTTCTTTTGCCCCTCTTTCTTTATTCCCTTCCCCTCCTATTTTCCTCCAAGGTTAGATAGATTACTCCACCCAATTGAGTGTGTATGTTATTACCTCCTTGAGCCAATTCTTTTTTTTTTTTTTGTTAGGCAATTGGGGTTAAGTGACTTGCCTAGGGTCACACAGCTACTAAGTGTAAAGTGACTAAGGTCAGATTTGAACTCAGGTCCTCCTGAATCCAAGGCCAGTGATTTATCCTCCTTGAGCCAATTCTGATGAGATTGAGGTCTTTGAGCCAATTCTGATGAGTGTTAGGCTCATTTACTGCCCAAATTAAATAGATTACTCCAGCAAATTGGGTGTGTGTATTAATCCCGCCTTGAGGCAACTCTGATGACTTTAAGGTCTTTGAGCCTTTTCTGATGAGTGTAAAATTCATTTACTGCCCTGCTTCTCCCTATCTCTTCTCCCACTCCATAAGACCTTTCCTGTTTCTTTCATGTAGGATTTTACCCCATGTGCTTCTGCCCTTCCCCAGTGTATTCCCTGTACCCTTCAAATTAAGCCTAAAGATGTCATCATGTGGCAGCTAGGTGATACGGTGGGTAAAGCATCCACCCTGGACCCAGGGGGATCCCAGCCAAAACCCAGCCTCTGACACAAGACAATCACGACTGCAGGTATGTCCCGCAACTCCAATTTTTTATGGTTCTCTAAGGTCTTGTATTTGAAAGTCAAATTTGCCATTCAGTTCATGTCTTTTCATCGCAAATACCTGAAAGTCCTCCTTTTCATTGAAGTTCCATTTTTTCTTCTGAAAGATTATGTGCAGTTTTGCTGGATAGGTGATTCTTGGTCCATTAATGTAGAAGCTGCTAGATCTTGTGCTATCCTGACTGGGGCTCCACAGTACTTGAATTCTTTCTTATTGGCAGCTTGCAATATTTTCTCCTTGACCTAAGAGTTCTGGAATTTGGCTATAATATTCCTAGGAGTTTTCCTTTGGGGATCTCTTTCAGGAGGTGATTGGTGGATTCTTTCAATTTCTATTTCACCTTCTGCTTCTAGAATATCAGGGCAATTTTCCCTGGCAAGTTCTTGGAAGATGATGTCTAAGCTCCTTCCTTGATCATGATTTTCAGGTAGATCAAAAATTTTCAAATTATCTCTCCTGGACCTATTTTCCAGGTCAGCAGTTTTTCCAAAAAGATATTTCACATTGTCCTCTTTATTTATTCATTTGGATTTGCTTTATTATGTCTTGGTTTCTCATAAAGTCACTAGCTTCCATTTGTTCAATGCTAATTCTTAGGCAATTATTTTCATCAGAGAGCTTTTGTACTTCCTTTTCCGTTTGACCAATTTGGCTTTTCAAGCTGTTGAATTTTTTCTCATGTCTTTCCTGTATCACCTTCATTTCTTTTTCCATTTTTTCCTCTACCTCTCTAACTTTATCTTCAAAGTCCTTTTTGAGCACCTCTATGGCCTGAGACCAATTCATATTTTTCTTGGAAGATTTAGATATAGGGGCCCTGACATTGATATCTTCCTCTGAGGGTTCACCTCGATCTTCCTTGTCACTAAAGAAACTTTTTATGATCCTCACCTTTCTCTGTCTGCTCATCTTTCCTTTCTTTTACTTGACTTTTAGCTCCTTAAAGTGGGGCACTGTTTCCAGGCTGCAGTATCCCAAGCTTAAGAAGTCCCAGGTGGTATGATTTAAGGAGGATCAGGTTCTTCACTCACCTGACCTGTTTCCTGGTCCATAGATGACCCCAGACCAAGTTGCTAATCAACCAGCTTTGTGTGTTGTGGTTGTCAGCTCCAACGAGCCTGTGCCCCTCCCCCACCTGGGCCACTGCTTCTCAAGTCTACCTCCTGGTTCCCAGCAGGGGTGAAAAACCCCAGTTCTGCCTCAGCACCAACATAGACCCCTGTAGTCTCCCCCCTGCCAGGGGCTCAGCCCTCTTACCAGACTGTGTGCTTAGTTCCAGATGACATTAGTGCTGCAAATAATTCAGCGGCTCTGGGGGTCTCTTTCTCTGGTGAGGTCTTCCTGGGACTGGATCTGTGTCAGTGTGACTGTGGGGTTGGGCTTCACTCCTGTCTCAGCACAGCAGCTCGCTTCTTCTGGCCTTCCAAGCAGTCCTTGGTTAGAAGATGATTTCAGCACATTCTTCTGTGGGTTTTGCTGCTCCAGGAATTGTCCTATGGCATTATTTGATGTTTTTTTGAGAGATTGTGTCATGATTTTGAGAACTCACTGCCTTTCCTCCGCCATCTTGACTCTGCCCCAGAAGTCCTATGGATATCTTCTTATAATGTTTTTTAATACTTAAAAAATACATAGGATTACAAAGGAAACCATTTATATTGAAATATGGTTTATGTTTTTAAATGGAGTTCATTGACTCCATGTTAAGCATCTCTGCAAAGCAAAATTGAACTCTGCAGGCAGATATTTTCTTTCTTTGTTTGTTTTTAAAGCAAGGAGGGGGATTTTTTTTTAATTTGGGCATTTGTATGAATTGGTCATTTAGATGGAAACCAGATTTCAAACATCGAATAATTTAGAGTTAGAAGAATTTTTAGAAGTTATCTTGGACAACTCCCTCTTATCTTATAGATGAATTAAAGTGTCCCAGATAAGTGTCTTTCCCACATTTATCTGATCAATAAGTAGCAGAGTTACAATTTGACTGTAGGTCTCCTGACCCCAAATTCAGGTATTTAAAAAATTCTCAATTGCACTGCATTGTCTCTCTGTCACTTGCAAATATCATGTCAGAAGGCTCATCAATATAGTCCCCTTCTCAGATACATGGTCTTCTAGCTCCTTAATCCCTATCACAACCTCTTTTTTCAGTATCAAACAACATGGCCATGATCACTCTGTTTTTCCTCAGCACAGTAGAGGGAGTGGGATATGTTACTTACTTTTAAAAATCTGATAGAAAAACTCATGACAGTATTAGTGGCTATACTTTGGCATATTGGCACATATTTTAGTCTAGCATCTTGACTTTCTCTTCACAGGAAGTGAATGATGGTCAAAATTCTAGGTTGGTCTTGTGATTGTTGCTTATCACATTGGCAAAAAATAAGATATCACAGCTTAGAATGGAGTTTTCATTTTCCTTCCATTTCTCACAAGCTAATGACTTTCTCTTCTCCAATTCCACATCTCCTTTCTATTATGTTTGCTATCACTTTTCAAAATTTCCCCAAATGAGATACTCTTCAAACTATAAATTCATGCATCATCTTTTGGAGTATATTGTTCCAAAAAAGAAAATAGAATCTGTGCCCAATCCCTTACACAAATTTAGGATTTTAATCTTATCTGAGGGCTAGAGCTAAAGCTCATATTGCTATTGATGGGTATCATACATGAAATTCACCTACCTAGTGATGTTACCTTTGGTACTTATGTTGCTTCCCTGACTTGCTTTGCTAGATTAACTTGGTTTATCCCATGTTGCTCACATAATTTACCTCCTAGACAGAAGATATATTCTAATTATGATCCTTTGGCCCCACTGACCTGCCATTATCATTCCCATCTCCCCTCTACATTGAATGACCTAAGAGGATATATTTCCCTCAGGCCAATAGACATTGGATGGCTATCCCTGCTCTAATCCTAATGGTTCCAACCATTTCATTACTCTCTGCCATGTAACTAATTCTTCTCCTCATCTCAGAGCAATGGTTCATTAGATCCCAAGCTCCTACAACATTTGTACCAACAGAAGAGTTCTCCACCCATTGTGACAGAAACTGTTATTATAACATGCAAATGGAATGACCCACTTCTAGCATTTAGCATCCACTTCTAGCATTTAGTTTTGTCATTCAGCCATATCTACAGGAGGGAATCAATAAGCAAGATAGATTCCAGATAAAATAGCCTTGTTATTAGGGTTTTTTTTTATATATCACTGATATTCATCTATTAATTTAAGATCAACGGAAAATCAATTTATATCAAATTCCATTAAGCTTGATTCCATGGTCTGAAGTAAATAATCACAAAATCTCCATCAGATTTTAGTGCAATGTCAATCTTAGTTATGCATGCCATACTCTGAATTTCATTCTCTATGTCTCACCCTTTTTGCTGAGTTTGGACTAGATGGGAAAAAAAAACAACAAAACTCTAATTCAATTAGTTGGAAGGTATATAGTGGCAAAGGAAAGTATATAAACAAACTAATTACCAAGACATAGTGCTTAATAAAAACCTCAAAACACTTTACTCATTTTCTGAATCTTCAGTTTCATTTCCATTAGAAATATTTTTAAACATAATTAGCTAGTTAATTTTTGGTTCTTTTCTCTTTTATTGTGTAGACTAGCAAAGACAAAGGTTTATTCTGATTTAGTATTGTAGCATTTGAGGAATAACAATTTGATGGACTCGATTTCTCTTACCTTACAATTGCTAGAGAAGAAGGAACAAAATGAATGTTATTGTTGTTTTATAGCTTGACTGTTTTTCTATCACTTAGCCACTGATTGCCTCAGTTTCCTCATCTATTAAATGGGAATAAGATCACCTCCTTTGCAGGGTTGTTATAAGGATTAAATGAGATAATATCATGATAGCATTTAGCACAGTGCCTGGTACATAGTAGGTATACTATAAATGCTTATTCCCTCTCCCAGCATTAGATGAATATTCATAATTTCTCAGTACTCACAATGTTATCTTTTTTTCTCACTCCTTCTACTAATGATGAATACTTCTCTTTATCATATTTTTTTAGAAATAATAATTACTGTTCTATCAAACTTCAGTTTTTCTTCTCTGTTTAAATATTATAGAATCACAGTTTTTGAACTTTAAGGTACTCCAGCCAAGATGGCGGAGAGGAAGCAGCAAGCTGCCTGAGCTCTCCTTCTGTTCCCTCAAAACAAACATTAAATCAAGCCTCTGGACTAATTCTGAAACTACAGAACCTGCAAAGAGACAGAGAGACACAGTCCTCCAACCAGAGATAATTTAGAAGACTTCAGGAAAAGGTCGGTCTGACTCAGGCAAAAGGGAGGCCCAGCGCAGGGCAGCAACCCAGCGCCGAGGGGGTCGGGGCAAGTCAGCAGAAGCTGTGGGCCACAGCCAAACAACTGAGGCCCCTGGAACCTGGTTCAAAAATCTGATGGCCAAGAAGGACAGTGGAAAAACCTACCTGCAATGGCTGAGAGGGCCACGAACGGGTCAGGCGGGATCAGACGCCAGGGTCCGGCACCTGGCTGGCCGAGCGCACCCAGACAAGAAGTGCAGGGCGGGGGATCTCCACACACCATAAAGGCCTCAGAGTAAAAAGTCGGTCACACAGCACCTATACTCCTGCACAAGAAGCCCAAAACAGGGACCCTGGTGCCCCCAGAGCAGACCTCAACTTAAAAAATAAATAAATAAACTGCAATAATGAGTAAGAAGCAAAAAAGAGCCTTCTCCATCGAGAGCTTCTTTATCAATAGGGAAGAAGCCAACACAAACTCAGATGAGGACAATAGCCTCAAATTGCCTACATCTGAAGCCTCAGGAGGGAAGGTGAATTGGTCTCAAGAACTTTAAGGTACTGTAGAGATTTTATAAATTATCTATCTTCCTTTATTATGTGTATAAGGATACTGAAGCATAGAAAAGTAGAGTTTTGGAGTGTCACATTAAAATAAAGAGGAAAGCTTCATTATTCAACATTACTCAACCAGAACAACTAAGAATATAAATGTTTAAAAGCTATTATTTTGTGGAAATAATTTCAAATTAAAATGATTAGAAAAAAATTCCTGTTATCTATGAAATAATTGACTGTTTCTTTAATAAATAAAATGTGGAAGAGATGGAGGTTAAAAGTGAAGGAAAAAAAGCTATGGTTGCTTAAAACAAATAAGGAAAATTGACCCAATGGTCAAACAATTGCTAGAAGGGCTAATCAGCCCTTCAATTAAAACTCCTTTGCCTTGGCTTATTACAGCTTGCTTTTTCAGTTTACAAATGTCTTCTGAAATAGGCTCAAAAGGAGAATTTACCTAGTTTTTTTTTCAGTTTCTTCTACGTGTATTTACTCTGTTTCTTTCCTTATATAGAGTATGCCTGTAGATACTAAATATCATTTAGAGTATTCTCAGAAGTATCTGAAAATCTCAGTTTTTTATTAGCTTTTTTTTTTTTTTGGTGAGGCAACTGGGGCTAAGTGACTTGTCCAGCATCACACAGTTAGTAATTGTCAAGTGTCTGAGGTCAGATTTGAACTCAGGTCCTCCCGAATCCAGGGCCGGTGCTTTATCCACTGTGCCACCTAGCTGCCCCAAATCTCCGTGTTTTTTTTTTTTTAAATAATGTCAAAAGTTATCCCTTTAAGAAAAAGAGTAGTGTACTTCTCTTATGTCAATGTTACCTTTGAGCAACCCTCAAATGAGGCAGGTAGTATACGTCAAAGACAAGTGAAAAATGACAGTGACCAGAGAATGAATTAATTAATGATAAAACATTTATTAAGTTCTTACTATATGTCAGGCACAGATACAAATACAAGGAAACAAGATAATCCTGGCCCTCAAAGACCTTACATTCTAATTGGGGAAGACAAAGGCATAGCAGAGGAGGGGAACAGTAGAAAGATCCAGGAAGTGACTGAAGCCTGGTTCCAGGGAACAAAAGGTATGAAAGTTCATCTTTCAGCAATGAACATTGTGGGATCAGAGCTTAAGTTTCTTATGGGAGGGGGGATGAGCAGAATGAGGAGGACAGTCAGAAAGCAGGTAGCATGTTGTTGAAAGAAGACAGCTGGACTTCATGCCAGAAAGTATGAATTTTTTTTCAATGTTTGATGGGAACAAACATATATAGTAACAACACATATAACAACTAAAATATATCAATGCTTCAAAATGATCCTTGATTTCATCAGTCCCAAAGAAAGAGGGGAACTCTGGGAGGTAAAGAGAGGGTACATTCTGGGCACATGGGATGACACATATATTGGAAATGGAATGTTGAGTGTAAAGAGAGAAAGACAGTTTAATTGGATCAAAAAATGCAAGAGGAAAAGCAACGTGCAATGTTGTTTGATAGCATTGGCTTTGTTTTCATATGATTTTGTAAGTTAAACATAGGAATTGATATTTTATCCTAGCGGAAATTGGATTCCAATGGACCTGTGTTTGCAAATTACAAGAGATATACAATTAGCCTCTATGAACCTCAGTTTTTCTCATCTGTTAAGAGGATAATGATAGCACCTATCTCATTGTGTCCTTTGAGGATTAAATATGATAATGTGTTTATGTAAAGAGTTTTGCATATCATTGTTGTTGTTTATCCTTCATTCCTTGAAGAGGACCATGACATCAGGGTGATATTACTTACAATGAATTGGATTTAAGTGAAGGAAGGTTGTGCAAAATCACCCACCTCACTCTCTCCTCCAGAGCCATCTACAACCAGTGGCAAGACATATATCAATATGACTGGAGATGACCCTGGATTTTTTAAGGCAATTGGGGTTGTGACTTGCTCAGAGTCACACTTCCTATAAGTGTCTGAGGTGAGATTTGAACTCAGGTCCACCCAACTTCAGGGTCAGTGTGTTATCTATTGTGTCACCTAGCTACCCCAGTACATATTTTTAAGCACTATATAAATGTGAGCTACTATTTGAGGGATAGCAACCTTCAAATGCAAAATTAGATTTAATAAAGCATGATTTTTTTTTTGCTTACTTAAAAATGTCTCAAGAAGTATCATCTAATTTGTAAGAGCTTTTTATGTTCAACTAGGATAAAAATTTCCAGCATTAACCACCTTTCAATTTATCCTACTTTAGATGAAGAGAGTCCTCAAGTAAACCATGCTCACAGGAGAAATTTCATAAGTAACATTACATAGGGCTGGAGGTGGGGGGTGGAGCCAAGATGACAGAGGAAAGGCAGTAAATGTTCAAACTTCCTGACCCAATTACTCCCCACAAAAACCTCAAAACACAACCAGAAAACAACTCCTGGATAAGCAGAAACCAAAAAAAGACAGCTGAGATTATTTTCCAGCCAAAGACACCTTGGAAGTTGGGCAGAAGTGGGATCTAGGCTGGGAGTGCAGTACAGCCCCACAATCTCCCCGACACAGATACAGCCCCAGGCAGGCTGCGCCAGAGAAACTTACCCCCGAGCCTCTGAATCAGCTGCAGTGATGGTGTCTTCTGGTACTAATCTCATGGTGTGGTGAGAGAGCTGAATGGCTGGGGAGGAGTCTATGGGAGGGTACATGCAGGATCTAAGGGGGGATTTGGATGTCCTACCCCAGTAAAGAAACAGGAAGAAACCTTGAACAGTTGAAGCCCAGGTGGAGAAGGGTTGCAGGCTTGTTGGAGCTAGCAACCATGGCACATAAAGTTTTGCTGCCTGGTTGATTGGCAAGTTGGCTTGAGGTTATCTTTGGACAAGAGAACAGGGCAGGAGAGTAAAGAAACTGCTCCTCATTAAATCATAATACCTGGGACCCCCTGAAGCTTGGGACAGTATATCCTGGAAGCAGAACCCCACACTAAGGAGTTAAAAGTTAAATGAAAGATGGGCAGGATGAGCAGGCAGAGAAAGTTGTGAATCATAGAAAGCTTCTTTAGTGACAAGGAAGATTGAGGTGCAGCCTCAGAGGAAGATGTCAATGTCAGGGCCCCTACATCTAAAGCTTCCAAGAAAAATATGAATTGGTCTTAGTCCATAGAGGTGCTGAAAAAGGACTTTGAAGATAAAGTTAGAGAAAAAATGCAAAGAGAAATAAGGGTGACCCAGGAAAGACATGAGAAAAAAGTCAACAGCTTGAAAAGCCAAATGAAAAAGGAGATAAAAAAGCTAAATGATGAAAATAATTGCCTAAGAATTAGGGATTGAACAAATGGAAGCCAGTGACTTCATGAGAAACCAAGAAATATTGCATAGGGCTCTCTCCAAAGTCATTCTTTCCAGATACCATGGGTCCAATCAACTTGAGAGCAGGCAGTATGCCATTTCAGCATATGAGTATTAATGTGGAAGGCAAAAAAACTCCAAAAAACTAACCATAAAACAAACAAAACAAAACAAAACAAAAAAACAGTAGGTAGAGTACATATTTCATTAGGAGTGCTGAGATTTGGAGTCCCTGTTGAAGCCACGTCCATTTCAACTTCCTTTCCAATCCTATAACAAAGGTATTGTACTATCCATAATGCTCTACACAGTTGTATGTCTCCAAAACTTATACATTGTCAAAAGAAGGAACATATTTTGTATGAAAAGTTAAGTCAAAGAAGGTAAACTAAGTATTTAACCCAGAAACTCCATTCTCTTCAGATTTCAGGAAGTTCTGGGTTCAAATTCAGTCTCTAATTATTAAACTTATTATTCCTTCTAGCAATTCTCTAAGATGGCAAGTTGCAGAAAATTTATGCCTTGTATTAGTAGGAGAACTTTTTTTACCTGAGTATTCTCCATATTGATATAATCACAGGTCCATTCTTATATCTATCCTACTGCTGTACTCAAGCTAGAATTTTAGACAAGCATGTCATTGATAGCTGCAAAATATTCTCATGTTAATTCCCTAGAAACAGTGAGAATTTAAAATATGGATGAGACAGCCAAAGGAAAAAAAAATTATGATACAGTCAAAAAAGATGAATCGGCTACTAGATTGAATTGCTTATATGTACTTGACTCTATTCTATTTTTAGTCTTGCAAAGTAACATTTCCTAATCTTGAAGGAACCATGCAGGCAAACAGCTGGCTTTACCTGTCAGAAGATACCATAGAAAGCACAGAAGTCCACCAAATCTGGATTGAGGAGGGCCTTGGTGAATCTAATCCCTAAGCTGTCTACCTTTATCATTTGAACTTCTAAATTCTGTTTTCTCCCCTCTACAGTCCTATGGACTAGAACAAAAGTCTGTTAAGGGCTAAAATTCTAGCTAAACTGTCTAAAATATCTAGTGAGTGGTCGCCAATAAATTATAAGCTTTAGCAAGAGTTAGACTTTTAAGCATTTATTAAGGAGAATAAGAATTTGGTAAAGAGAGAGAAAGGCCTAGATTCCTATCTATTAAAGGGAGAGCACATTTCTAGCTCCCTTCTCCGCCAGCATCCTCAGGAAAAAGCGCAAGCCTGAGCGCCAGTCTCTTCCTTCCTCCTCCCACTAGCCCGCGTCACTTCCTGACTCCTGGTCTTGCCCTCAAAGACCTTCCCTTCATGGGCAGAACTCTTCTACAGTAAGTATCCAGCAGGTGGCGTTATTCCAATCGTTACAGTCCCCCCTGTTGTTCCTCAAGAAACAAAATGTTTCCTTGACGGAACAGTAAAAAGAATATAATAACTATTGCTAACTAATAATATGTGAACAACAATATAGAAAAGGAAGAGAGGAAAGTTTTGTCCAGAGGGGCGATTTTTTTTTGTCCTCATGAACCGACGCTTTGACATTAGTCTTGCAAAGGGAGGGCCTCTGCAGAGAATACATGTTACAGATGGTGTATATTATAACAGAAAGAGAAAAAAACAACAAAAACAACAAAAACAACAAATCAAAACTGTTCATTTAAAGTCTCTGAAAGTCTTTTCTCAGATGTCCTCTAGGTGTAGTCGTGGAATGGAAGTCTTTTCAGGGGTTGATGTGTGGATGCTGGTAATCAGCCAGGAAAATTTCCTACAAAATTGAGCTTAACACAACTTTAAAATAGCTTTGTCAATAATCAAATCAAACAATGAAAGTTCTCAAAAACATGTCTAAGGGAATACAGAATCTTAGTTGTTACACATGAAACATATAATAAAACAAAAATTGAACCATTCTTTAAAATTATATTATTATTATAGTCCCCCCTTATGGGGAGTAATTGAGAAGACAATTGCTGAGATATTAATTTTTTTAAAATAATTTTTATCTTTGTTTCATCACTTTTTGCATCATCTGCCTAATTATCCTCATGCCATTATGAGAAATTAGAAAATCTAATATAATTGGTAACAGGTGTCAAGGCCAAATTCAACACTGTTATTTATCATGGCACCTGAGATAATTATGGAGGTTACCATAAAAGAACAGAGAAATGATGGGATATGAGCATTCCCACACTTGAGCAATATGTACTGCCCATACAGTATGCCAGGCTTAAAATAGGTGGATGGAATACATGTCCATGCCACCGAACATATTGGAGGAAACTGAGTCAGACTTAATCAGATGCATGGGATTGAGATGTCCATGGCATCAGGCATATAGGAGGGAGCATAGAAGCTAGGTGTAGAAGTGAGATGGGTGGGATCAATACTTCCAGCCATCTGTACAATATTGTGGGGAAAAAGAGAATAAAATATTAAACCAAGAGAATCCAACCTCAACATTTGTCAAAAGCCGTTCCCTCGGCCATACCTTGACTTCATGCATGTCTCCCCTCATGTGACAGTTCAGTGTCTGCTCTTGCATGTATTCCTCTTGTGATTGGATGGCATCTTGGCCAACTGGCATCTGATAACTCAGAATAACGGCAATTAATGTCTTAAATGATAAATTCCCATAATTCAAGTCTCATATGGATTTAAAAATTGAGGATAATAAATGATTGCAAAAAATGTGAATACATCTTGACTCAGAATATAATATATAATTATGCAACAATTTCAAATAATACCTTTTTTTTACTTAGTATACAATTACTTTTGTGAAAAATCTGAACATATTTAAATACAAGTTAAAGCACAACACAATCCTAAAGAAAACTTTTTTTGAAAAAAGAAAACTTTTACAAACATTCCCCTCTTTTTTTTTAAAATATGCTTATCAAAAATAATACTTCTAGAATCAATTTACACTTGCCATGGCAACCAATTTGCCAGGGAAATGCTTTAAAGAGTTTGATCAAATAATCAGTTGAGGAAAAAAAATAACAAAAACAAACAACTCAGAATGTGGGAGCACAATACTCCTAGAATTAACATTGTATTATGAAATCAAAACCATCTTGCAATTTTTCAAAATTAGATAGATAAACGAATAGAAGAAAATACACATGGAACAATAAAATACAGTGAAATTCAAACTAAGGAAATCTAAATGAATATGAACTTAATATCAATAAGAGTATTATAAAATATAAACTTGATCACATGACTATAAAAAGCTTTTACAAATATTCTCCTTGTTTTAGAAACTAAGTATAAGACACAATCTCAAAAGCATGAAAATCTCTATGAAAATAAACCCATACCATTAATTTCAAAATGTATATATAATAGCATAGAAATCCTATGTAACCTCTGAACTGATACTATTACTCTGAGTGAATTCAGAACACTTTTGATTCCGATATCTAAAATCCCCAATACTCATATCAATACCTTGCTGCTTACTTCTACATTTCTGTAAAATATATACCCTTCCATGGCAAAAGAAGCAGAGTCTTGAACTATGTTGATTGTCATTCTTATTCAGCTTAAGTTTTTCTTCTTTAACCCCTCTATATTATCTGTCGGGCTTTTCACCATACAAATGCTTTATAAGATTACTAATTAAAGACAAAAGCAGGTTAGCAAAATTATGAACAAAATGAGCATATCTGGAATTTAAAGAGTTTTCTAAGATTGTCTCAAAAGCACAGCCAGGCTGGGGAAGGGCTGAGCCTGAAGCTGCAAATGCAGGTAGAAAAAGTTGTGCATGCGCACCAGATCTCTGGACTTCCCAGGCAGGGGAAGCAATGGGCTTGGCCATGGGAGGAGTAGAGGGTGGGGTCTGGAGAGGAGGGGAGGGACCAGAGCAATTTGAATCAGACTTGATTTTGAACTCAGGCCTGGATTCCTCTTCCCCCACTTTGCCTCCAGGTGCTAGGGAATTAAAAGCTTCTAGAGGGTGGGTCATTGCCTCTAGGCATGCAAAATTAAAGCAACAATTACTGTTAGAACTGGGAAAAACTGTGGGAATCTCTTCAGGTTTCTCTGAAAAAGCATGGTTGGGAGAGGGAGAGATATTTCCTTGTGTGAGTAAGTTGCTGGCTCTTTTAACAAAAATAAAAAGAAAAATAGAAAATCCACAAAAACAAAGCATTAACATGATCTTATCTCCCATTTGTCTGGTTAAACAGACTAAAATCAAAAATAGGGTAATTAGGGAGTTTAAAAGGTCCATTCAAAAAAATTTAAAGGAAAACACAGCCAGTACACCAGTACTTAGCAGTTAAAGGGAGAGTGTAGGGGAAATTTCTTACCCAACCAGAAGATCAGAAGACTGAGGTTTAGCTTTCCTCTTCGTGGTCAGCCATCTGTTAAGGGCTAAAATTCTAGCTAAACTGTCTAAAATATCTAGTGAGTGGTCGCCAATAAATTATAAGCTTTAGCAAGAGTTAGACTTTTAAGCATTTATTAAGGAGAATAAGAATTTGGTAAAGAGAGAGAAAGGCCTAGATTCCTATCTATTAAAGGGAGAGCACATTTCTAGCTCCCTTCTCCGCCAGCGTCCTCAGGAAAAAGCGTGAGCCTGAGCGCCAGTCTCTTCCTTCCTCCTCCCACTAGCCCGCGTCACTTCCTGACTCCTGGTCTTGCCCTCAAAGACCTTCCCTTCATGGGCAGAACTCTTCTACAGTAAGTATCCAGCAGGTGGCATTATTCCAATCGTTACAAGTCTCCAGGAGGGTTGATGTAGGATCAGGGACAGATCCTATCTCTGTCATCTTCAGGAATGTATCCTTAGGACTTCCAGACCTTTCCATCTGTCCTGCAGCTGATCTCTTTTATATATGTTTTCTCCCACAATTAGAATGTGAACTTTTAGAATGTAGGAACTATCTCTCTCTCTGTCTCAATTTTCCTATTTGTATATCCTACACTTAGCACTGTGCATGGTGCATAATACATGTTTATTAAATGCTCTTTTGTTCATTGATTCATTCATCCTCATAACTTCAGTTTTACAAAGAACTTAGAAATATCATCTAATTTGATCAATTCAACAACATTTTGAGAGATAGCTCAGTCATAATAATAGAGCCATTACATTATATTCAGTAAAATTTGAATTCAAGTCCTGCATTTGAGGCATACTAGTTGTGTGACCTTGGATAAGTCAACTAACTTCTCTGTGCCTCAAGCAACTTTCTGAGATTATAGGTTACAAATAAATTACTCATTCACTTTGAAGAGAGTTTTTATCCTGAAGATTTCACACCTAGGTGAAATCACAGGTCATGACAACAACAAAAACAGTAGCAGCAGCAACAGCAACAACAACAAAAGATCTGGAAGATAAATACAATAAGCATGATAATTACCCACTTTATAAATAAGGAAACTCAGGCTAACAGTATAAGTTCAATGATTACCATAGTCTCCCAACTAATAAATGTATTATATTTCTTTTGCCTCCAAGTCTAGTCCCGTTTTTACTTTACTATACTTTTTTCTCAAGGTCAGGTCATGGACAGAAACCCAACATCCATCTTACTTCAGGCTGCATTACTAGGGAAAGTTCTCTCAGTTCCCCTACTCATCATCTCCCTTTGGGGTCCAGACCCTATTGGCATAGCCCTCACAGTCCAATATCACTCCATTTCCAAACAATGTATGCAATAATTTTGGGAATAAAGTGAGAACCCACTAAGCTCAGAACTTTTTCCTGGGACTGAATTTAAATTTGTTGCTTATATGTTTCTGCTTCTTCCAAGCTCCTATCATTCATTCCCTCATTAACTCATTCACTTGCTCATTCATATTGTTATTTTTTTAGCATAGAGTAATAGAATGAGCATTAAATTTAGTGTCAGAAATCCCGATTTTGAATCCTAGATCTATTACTTACAGTCTGATTATGGACAAGTTTCTTAATCCTTTGGGATTCTATTTTATCCTCCATAAAGGAGAGATAATAGCATTTCTACTATCTACCTCAAAGTGTTATGAGGATCAAAGGGAGATAATGTAGGTAAAGTATACATACCATACAAATGTGGGCTTTGGTTGTCATACACTGAATTCTAAACCAGGGTCAAACTATTTCATGATAAAGTAACCAATTAAACTTTAAGAAAGCTAAAATCATGAAAAACTTTGACTTTAAGAGATGTTAAGATCCCTTAACAATTTCCATTTTAGCCTATTAATAATATATTATGAAAGTTTTGTTCTTTTGAAAAGGATATTATATGGCCTATAGCAGCAATGTTTTTAAATGAACATTTAACATGATTAAACCCTTCCACAGCTCTTCTTTCTTCCTTAAGTTCACAATTTATGCTGCTCTTAAGCCTCCCTTCTGCTATTGGAAGACACCCAGAGCTAAGGGTGCACTGAAGATGACTCTATAGCATCAACTCTTTGTTCTTGTTGTTCAGTTATTTCAGTCATGCCTGACCCTTTATGACCCCATTTGGGGTTTTCTTGGCAAAGATACTGGAGTGGTTTGCCATTTCTTTCTCCAGCTCATTTTACAGATGAAGAAACTAAGGCAAATAGTGTTAAGTAACTTGCCCAAGGTCATGCAGCTAATAAATATCAGAGGCCAGATTTGAACTCACAAAGACAGGTCTTCCTGACATCAGGCCCACTACCCTATCCATTGTGTCACTTAGCTGCCCCTCAGTTATACTTCTGCTGTTAAGGACATTTTATTCCTTATTACAACGTGATGGATAAAACATTGGATTTGAAATGAAAACACCAAGATTCCAGTCCTCTATATAGCCCTATGACCTCAGTTTCCTCAATTGCAAGATGAAGATAATAAGACTTATACTACATATTTCATAACTTTGTTTTGTTTACTAGACCTGAAACTTATTTATCTCTCTGTCTATCTATTGACCGATTGATCTATCTAACTAACTATATATCTGTTCAGTAGAGAGAACTTTTCATGAAGTTTCCTTTGTCAAGGCAATCCTACTCTGCAATTTATTGTCTTATAGTTGCCTGGGGTACTCAGGTGACTTGCCCAGAGTAACAAAGCTCCTATATCCCAGAGGCCTAATTTGAATTCAGGTCAGTTATGAAGACTGTGTCTCTATACATTAAAGGACACTGTCATAAAGTTGTTATGAATATTAAATGTTATATGGAAAGCTTTATAATCAAAGGTCCTATGTAAGTGTCAAATATTACAAGGATAACATTCAATAGTACCACAAATCTCCTTTCACATGAGGACTTCTAAAGATTTATTCTCTTCACCAACCTGACAAAATTATAATAATCATTATAATTCCCATAATAAGTAGCTTTTTATGTGAGCTGGATTTTATATGGATCCCTGTGTATGTAATAGTTAAACGTGTAATAGCTATCGACGACTTTTCTTCCCTTCATGGGCTCAGATACCTATTTCCAAAAGGAGATGTTAGCAGCTCTATGGTATTCAACTTCCTCAAAATTGGGGACACAGAGTCTGGAGTTCTAGAGTTTAAGTAAGAAATCTGTCTGCAGCAACAGAATGTCAACTTCTGGAAAGATAATAATAGCAAAGGCAATAGCATTGTTTGTGATTGCCTGTTTATTCATCTTTTGTTCTTTACTTAGGTCTTGATATTAATGAATTTATTCAGCAAGGAAATGTGATATAAATGTACACGTATATATGTGTGTACACATATACATACACAAATATCTTGCTTAGGTGTTGGTATTAATGAGTTTGTTTAGCTTTGGGATGTTATATAAATATACACATATATGTACATATATGTTAGACACTGTATATAATGAAAGATGGCATGTCTATTTATATGTAAAATATGCTTGTTCCATAATAGTTCAATCACCACATTATTTAGTACCATCTAGCACTGTTTTGCTTTTAGGAGTCAGACATTCTGAGAAGATCACGTGGATCTATAAACAGCCCTGCTGCTTCTTTATCATATGCAAATCTGACCTTTTTCTTGTGGTAGTGCAGGAAAAAAAAATAATGCTTGGTTACCGTGTCTTACATAGCTATGAACTACAGCTACCAGATTCTGAACAGACCATTAATTGACAAAGTTAGTACACTTTATGTTAATTCCTCACTTTGGAGGACAGCATTTATCTTCCAACCAAGACACTTAGTGACCCCAAGTTCAACAGTATCTTAACTGAATCTAGAGTAGGGTTTGAAAATGAAAGTAGCATCATGCTGAGTGAGCCAACAAAATCAGCCTAAAACTAGGCATAGACTATGGCTTGGTGAGCCAGCTTTAGTTTGTCAACAGCCATGTTGTTGGTAAGCTCCTTTTCAGAGTTTGTTTTAAATAAAGGGAGGAAAAAGGGAGGCAAAAAGAAATTTTTTTCATTACTTTTAAAATTCTGGGTATTTAAATAAACAATGGCTTCATAATGTTAATAAAATGCCACTGGGGTAAGTGATCAACTGTTGTGACATTAAGATTAGGAATTAAGTAATACATATTCTAAAAGGTTACCTTACATTCCTGGTGTCATTTTACTTCAGTCACATTATATTCTCTGTATTCACAACAAATAAGGCTATCAATCATGTAGCAAAACAATTCTTAGAAGCCCAAACCACATCTTTTAAAAGAAAAGTTTTCTTCTATGAATTCAGAACTTTACCATACTCCACAATGGTTGTCTTTGCTTAAGTCTCTTTCTTTTGTTTCCTCGCAAAGGAAGTGGAGCTGACAATGGATGAAGGGTATAGGGTGGATGGCATTTATAAGGTGAGGGGTCCATTGCTCATACAAAAGCTGGCTGAAATTTTCCAGGTTATATGACAAGAAGAGGTTATCCCCAAGTAGTTCAAGGATGTTTCCATTGTCCTTCTCTAAAAAAAATAAAGGAAATAGATCGTTCTATGACAATCCTGAATGAGGGGGTTTCCTCTCTTAGTCATTGCTGGCTAGATTCTTGCCAAGGTCCTCCTTAACAGGCTGATACTTCACCTGGAAGATCATAATTTACCTGAGAGCCAGTGTGGCTTCATAAAGGGGCAAGGAATGGTTGATATGGTGTTTGTTGCCTGACACCCCTAGGGGAAATTTCAGGAGCATTTTATACTATCAATTGAGAGGGCATAGGAAAATGTTGTCAAAATTTGATTGCTCAGAGAAGTTCATCAGTATTTTACATCAGTTTCATGATGGCATACTTGCCTGGGTTCTGCATAATGTCTGATACTTTCATGATTTTCTAGCAAGGCTGAGTGCTTGTTCTAATGCTGTTTAGTGTAATGTTTTCAACAATATTGTCATATGCCTTCTTTGAAGACAAACATAGCATCAAGATCAGTTACCCCACTGATAGTGAATTATTTAACTTGAAAGGGCTACAGGCCAAGACTCAAGTAGAGGGAGAGTTGGTGCATGATGTTTTGTTTGCAGATGATCATGGACTCAGTGCAGCCTCGCAAGCTGAGATAGAACAAAGTATGGAACAATTCTCTGCTGTTTGTGCTAATTTTGGCTTAACCATTAACACAAAGAAAACAGATGTTTACCAGCCAGCAGCACACATGCATTGCCAGAGTTAGCTTGGTGTTTGGGAGACTCAGAAAGAAAGTGTGGGAGAGAAGACTACAAAAGGTCTCCAGGGCCTTTGCACTAACCTCACTGTTGTATGCCTGTGAAACCTTGACAGTATATTGGCCCCATGCCAGAAAACTGAATTGCTTCCATTTGAATGGTCTTAGGAAGATCCTAAGATCACTTGGTAGGATAAGATAGCAGACACTGAGGTTCTTTCTCAAACTAAACTTCCAAGCATTCAAACTCTACTGCAGAGAGTGCAACTCAAATGGGCTGGCCACATTGTTCAAATGCCAAACATGCTTGCCTAAAAGAATATTTTATGGAGAACTCACACAAGGCAAGTGCTCATGTGGTGGTCAGAAGAAGTAATACAAGAGCACTCTTGAAGTATTTCTGAAGAACTTTGCAATTGATTGTATGACATGGGAGACACTAGCAAAGGACTGCCAATCATGGCGTATCCACTGCAAAGAAGATGTTATGTTCTATGAGCAAAGCAGAATTGAAGTAACTCAAAAGAAACACAAGATAAACAGATTTAAAGGATCTGCTGTAAATGCTCACATAGACTATTCGTCCCCAACCTATGGTAGAGCATTCTGAGCTTCTATTGGTCTGAACAGCCACAGTTAGATCCACTGTAAGTTTACTCTAACAAGTGATGTCATTTTGGTCTCCTTAGAGAATAAAGGAGAACAACTGCCACCATCTACCAACTCTTTTATTTCACAACAAAGGAAATAGAGCTGACTGGATGAAGTGGGGAGTTTGAATGAAGAAGTACCAAGTTTCAGATCATCTAATACTGACTAGTTTTAGACCTCACTTGCCCTAGGATCAAAGGACATGAGAGAAAACCCCATTTTGGATGTTGTTGAACCTTGAGTGTAGGATAAGTCATACTCTCTGAGCCTTAGGTTGTTTTTTTTTTTAAATCTATAACATGATGGTGATGCCTTGATAAATTCTGATGTCTCTTCCATCCCTATATCTATGCTGACTTAATTTAAGGCTTCCCATCTTTGTTAACTTAATTTAGCCTATGAACCATAGAACTAAACTAAAATATAAATCAACTATGATCCTAGGAGTTCTATAAACTCTCTGTGCTAAAGGGAACTCCCTGGAGCTTATTTAAGTCATGGACTAATTGTGACCTGTTGGGGTAGACAAAGTTCCTACCATCACCTGTTATCTACATAAATACTTTATTGAGCATTTTAATACCACTTAAGCATTATAAAGTTGTAGAATTGTTAGCAAGTATTCTCTTACCAACACCATTTGGGGAAATGTGGCTTTATGTAATATAGAAAAACATTTTTGATTTGCATGCATTCCTTCTTTTAGAAGAAAAGTATTTTTCTGGAGGTATATTAAAAAAAATTCCCAGTTGGTCCACAATAAAGAAGTACATTAACACACACCAAGATAGCCTATGCAATGTTTACCATGCTTAAGCAGAACCCTACATGTAATGATAAAGATAAGGAGAAGATAAAGATAAGGGGAAAAAATTTGTTAAGTACCTAATATGTTCCAAGCACTATACTAAGTGCTTTGCAAATATTATCTTACTTCCTAAAAATACATTTGATTTAGGAATATACTTTTACTTACTTCAGCAATGAGTTATTGGCTGGAATTTATGTGTGTAAGTAATAGATTCAAAAATTCTAACTTTTATTACTTAGCATATGCTTTTAATGTCTGATTTTCACTGTTTGATGAAAATGAATCTAAATGGAATATAAATGGCCTTAAACCATAGACTCCATCCTTGATTTAAAATTTTTTTTTTAATTCTGAACCCAAAAATACCAAACAAAATGGACATTTGTACATACAAAGAACAGAAAAAGATTATACATGAAATTATGGATATCTACTGGGCACAGCTTGCTCTTCTTCTTCTTCTTCTTTTTTTTTTTTTTTTGGTGGGGCAATGAGGGTTAAGTGACTTGCCCAGGGTCACACAGCTAGTAAGTATCAAGCGTCTGAGGCTGGATTTGAACTCAGGTACTCCTGAATCCAGGGCTGGTGCTTTATCCACTGTGCCACCTAGCTGCCCACTTGCTCTTCTTTTAAAAAAATTTAATAAGGTCAACATGTAACTTTTAATGTTATTTTATGTTTGTATTTGCCTCTGGTCTTCTGTTTCTTTGGTGAGGGTTTTTACAAATGCTTTTGTGATTCTTTTTTTTTCTTTAAGAAAAATTTAAATAATATTTTTTCAATTACGTGTAAAGATTGTTTGCAACACTCATTTTTGTAAGATTTTTATCTCCCCTCCCCAAGATGGCATGCAATATGATATAGGTTATATATGTACAATCTTGTTATACATATTTCCACACTAGTTATGTTATAAAAGAAGAATAAGAACTAAAGGGAAAAAACACAAGAAAGGAATAACAACAATAACAAATAATAAGAGTATAGTATGCTTTGATCTGTATTCATACTCCATAGTTCTTTTTCTGGATATGGAGAGAATTATCCACCATGAGTCTTTTGGAATTGCCTTCTATCATTGTATTGCTAAGAAGAGCTAAGTCTATCACAATTAGTTATCACAAAATGTTGCTGTTACTGTGTACAATGTTCTCCTGGTTCTGTTCACTTCACTCAGCATCAGTTCATTTAAGTTTTTATGAAATATGCCTGCTCGTCATTTCTTATAGCACAATAGTATTTTATTATATCCACATGCCAGCCCTTGTTCAGCCATTTCCCAATTAATAGACACCTCCTCAATTTTGAATTCTTTCCCATCACAAAAATAGCTGCTATAAATATTTTGTACATATGGGTCCTTTCCCCTTTTTATGATCTCTTTTGGATATATTTCTAGTAATGGTATTATTGAGTAAAAGGGTATACATAGTTCTATAGCCTTTTGGTCATAGTTCCAAATTGCTTTCCAGAATGGCTGAATCAGTTCACAACTCCACCAATAATATATTAATGTTCTGATTTTCCCACATTTTATTCAACATTTAGCATTTTCCTTTTTTTGTCATACAAACCAATCTGGTATGTATGAGGTGCTACCTTAGAATAGTTTTAATTTGAATTTCTCTAATCAATAGTAATTGAGAACTTTTTATATGCATGTAGATAGCCTAAATTCTTCATCTGCAAACTTCCTGTTCATATTCTTTGACTATTTACCAATTGGAGAATGACTTGTCTTCTTATAAATTTGATTCAGTTCTCTATGTATTTGAGCAATGAGGCCTTTATCAGAAACACTGGCTGTAAAAATTTTTCCCCAGATTTCTTTCTAATCTTGGTTGCCTTGGTTTTGTTTGTGCAACCCCTTTTAAATTTAATATAATCAAAATGATTCATTTTGTGTTTCATAATTTTCTCTATCTCATCTTGGGTCATAAATTTGTCCCCTCTCCAAAGATCTGAGACGTAAACTATTCCTGCCTTTTCTAATTTGCTTATGTCTAGATCATGTACCCATTTTGACTTTATTTTGGTATATGGTGTAAGATTTTTATCTATGCCTACTTTCTTCCACCCTATTTTCCAGTTTCCCAGCAGTTTTTGTCAAATAGTGAGTTTCTATGCCAGAAAATGGAGTCTTTCTGTTTATCAAACAGTACATTACTATAGTCATTTACTACTATGTCTTATATGCCTAACCTATTCCAATGATACACCACTTTATTTCCTAGCCAGTACCAAATAGTTTTGATGATTGCCACTTTATAATATAGTTTTAGATCTGTTATGGCTAGGCTACCTTCCTTTGCATTTTTTAAAAATTATTTCCCTTGATGTTCTTAACCTTCTATTCTTCCAGATGAATTTTGTTATTTTTTTCTAGTTCTATGAAATAATTTTTGGTAGTTTGGTATAATGCTGAATACATAAATTGATTTAGCTTGAATTGTAATTTTTATTATATTAGCTCAGCCTACCCATGAAAATTGACATTTTTCCAATTATTTAGATCTACTTTTATTTGTGTGAAGTGTTTTGTAATTGTGTTCATATAGTTCCTTTGCATATTTTTTATTAGTTCCCTTGATGTTCTTAAACTTTTGTTCTTCCAGATGAATTTTGTTATTTTTTTCTAGTTCTATAAAATAATTTTGGGTAGTTTTATTGGTATGATACTGAATACATAAATTGATTTAGCTTGAATTATAATTTTTATTATATTAGCTCAGCCTATCCATGAAAATTGACATTTTCCCAATTATTTAGATCTACTTTTATTTGTGTGAAGTGTTTTGTAATTGTGTTAATATAGTTCCTATATTTGCCTTGGCAAGTAGACTCCCATATATTTTATATTGTCTACAGTTATTTTATTTTTTATTTATTTTTTACTTTTTTGGTGAGGCAATTGGGGTTAAGTGACTTGCCCAGGGACACACGGCTAGTAAGTGTTAAGTGTCTAAGGCTGGATTTGAACTCAGGTACTCCTGAATCCAGGGCCGGTGCTCTATCCACTGTGCCACCTAGCTGCCTCTATAGTTATTTTAAATGGAGTTTCTCTTTCTCTTGCTTCTGGGCTTTGTTGGCCATGTATAAATATTCTAATGATTTATGTGGGTTTATTTTATATTCTGCAACTTTGCTAAAGTTATTGTTTCAAGTGATTTTTTTTTAGTTGACTCTTTAGGAGTCTCTAAGTATATCATTATATCATCTGCAAAGAGTGATAGATTCAAAAGAATGTAAAAGTAGAAAAAACATAAAATACCTCTTCAGAAAATGAACAGTTCTGGAAAAAGACCCAGGAGAGACAATTTAAGAATCACTGGACTATCTGAAGCCATGATCAAAAAAGAACCTGGAGAGCATATTTTGCAACATTACTAAGAAGTGACCCAATGTCTTAGATACAGAGGGAAAAAAACAGCCATTTTTCAAATAATCCACTGATCACATTCTGAAAGAGACCCCAAAAGGAAAACTCCAAGTAATATCATAGTGAAATTCCATAATTATAAGGCAAAGAAGAAAATGCCACAAACATCCAGAAAGAAACAACACAAATATCAAGGAGTAATAAGCAGGAATACACAGGATCTGGCAGCTTCAACATTAAAGGATCAGAAGGATTGTAATGTGCAATTCTGGATGGCAAAAGAACTTGGATTATAGCCAAAAATGTGCTACCAAGCAAAATTAATCACAATCTTTGAGGGCAAAAGATGGGCATTCAATAAAATAGGGGACTTCAAAATTTTCCTAATGAAAAGTCCAGAACTGAACAGAAAATCCAACCTTCAAACACAAGACTCAACAGATGCATAAAAAGTTAAAATGGGGAAAAAACATATGATTCAATAAAGTTAAAATGTTTACATAACTACATAGGAAGAAGATACTCATAGATCTTGAGAACTCTATTAAAGCATATAGAAGGAGTACACATAGACAGAGGGTATTGGTATAAGTTGGTTTTGATATAATGATATAAAAAAAAACCTTAAGGGCTAACAAAAAGGATTATACTGGAAGAAGAGAAAAAAGGATGCAGAATGGGGTAAATTACATCACATGAAGAGGCATAAAAGACCTATTACAACAGGGCAAAAGAAGAGAGGGGTGAGTATTGATTCAACCTTAATCTCATCTTATTTGGCTCGAAAAAGGAATAACATACACACTAAGTTGGGTATAGATTTTTATCCTATCTTATAGGGAGTAAGAGGATAAAGGGGAAAAAGGCTGGGGTGCTGATAGAAGGAGGTAAAAGGGGAAAGAAAAGGAAGGTGGATTTCATAGAAGGGAGTGTAGATTCAGAGAGGTGGTGGTCAGAAGCAAAATACTAATGAGAAGGGACAGGGGGAAAAGAAAGAGAAAAGTATAAACAAGGGAGGAAAATAGGATGGAGGGAAATAAACAGTTAGTAATTGTAACTGTGAATGTGAAATGGGATGAACTCTTCCATGAAGCAGAAGCAGATAGCGGAGTGGATTAAAAACCAGACTCCTAAAATATGTTGTTTATAAGAAATATTTGAAGCAAAGAGATAGACACAAAGTAGATGTAAAAGTCTGGAGAAGAATATATTTTGCTTCAGCTGAAGTAAAGAAAAAAAAGAAGCATGGATACCAATCCTTATCTCAGATAAATCAAAAGCAAAAGTAGATACAATTAAAAGAAATAAGGGACGAAGCTACATATTTGTAAAAGGTACCATAGACAATGAAGTAATATCAATACTAAATATATATGTACCAAGAGGTTCAGCATCCAAATTTTTAGAAAAATTGAGTTACAGGAAGAAATAGTCATCAAAACCATACACACACACACACACACACACACACACACACATATATATATATATATATATATATATATATATATATATATATATATATATATATATATGGGGCAATGAGGGTTAAATGACTTGATCAGGGTCACAGAGAATCAAAACTATATTAATGGGGGATCTCAACCTCCCCCTCTCAGAACTAAATAAATCTAACCACAAAATAAATAAGAAAGAAGTTGAGGAGGTGAATGGAATTTTAGAAAAAAAATATGATAGATCTTTCAAGAAAACTGACTGGTGATAGAAAGCTATATACCTTTTACTCAGTGGTAGATGACACCTTCACAATAATTGACTATGTATCAGGGCATAAAATTTCACAGTCAAATGCAGAAAGGAATAAATTGTGAATGGATCCTTTTCAGATCATGATACAATAAAAATTATGTGTAATAAAGGACCATGGAAAGATAGACCTAAAATTAATTAAAAAGTAAATAATCTTATCCTAAAGAATGAGTGGATCAAACAACAAATTATAGGAACAATCAATAATTCAATCAAAGAGAATGAAAATAATGAGACAATATATTAAAACTTATGAGATTCAGTCACAGCTGTTCTTAGGGGAAATTTTATATCTCTAAATGCCTACATGAATAAAATAAAGAGGGGATCAATGGATTGCACATGAAACTAAAAAAGCTTAAAAAGGAACAAATTAAAAATTCCCAAGTAAATAACAAATTAGAAATTCTGAAAAATCAAAGCACAGAATAATAAAATTGAAAGTAAGAAAACTATGGAATTAATAACCATTAAGAACCATTTAAAAAAAAGAAATTGAACAAGCCATCAATGCACTCCCTAAGAAAAAATCTCCAGGGCTAGATGGATCTATAAGTGAATTCTACCAAATATTAAAAGAATGATTTATTCTAATACTATGCAAACTATTTGGAAAAATAGGTGAAGAAGGAATCCTAAGAAATTCCTTTAATGAGACAAATATGGTTCTGATACCTAAACCAGGCAGAGCAAAAACAGAGAAAGAAAATTACAGACCAATTTCCTATATGAATATTGATGCAAAATTGTAAACAGAATAAAAGCAAATAAAAATTATAAAAATAAATATAAATTACATAATAAAATAAATATTAACAAAAATAAAAGTTAAAAGATTATAACAATTTATCACCAGCATAATGCACTATGACCAGATGGGATTTATACCAGGAATACAGTGCTGGTTCAATATTAGGAAAACTATCAACATAATTGACCACATCAATAAGAAAACTAAAAAAAAATCATGTTATTATCTCAATAGATGCAGAAAAAGCCTTAGACAAACTACTGCATCTCTTCCTATTAAAAACACTAGAGAACATTTGAATAAATGGAGCTTTCCTTAAGATAATAAATAGTATCTATCTAAAATCATCACCAAGCATTATATGTAATGGAGATAAGTTAGAAGCATTCCCAATAAGATCAGGGGTGAAACAGGGTGATCCATTATCACCAATTTATTTAATATTATACTAGAAATAGCCTTAGCAATAAGAGAGGAAAAAGAAATTGAAGGATTTAGAATAGGCAAGGAAGAGAGAAAACTTTCTTTGCAGGTGATATGATGCTATACTTAGAGAATCCTAAAGAATCAACTAAAAACTCTGTGAATCAACTAACAAATTTAGCAAAGTTGCAGGATGTAAAATAAACCCACATAAATCATCAGCATTTCTATATATGACCAACAGCATGTAGCATTAAGAGACAGAGAAATTTCATTTAAAACACCTGTAGACATTATAAAATACTTGGGAGTCTACCTGCCAAGGAAAAGCTAGCAACTATATGAACACAATTACAAAATATTTTTCTCACAAATAAAATCAGATAAAAAAATGGAAAAATATCAATTGCTCATGGGTAGGGTAAGTTAATATAATTAATATTAACCTTATTAATTAACCTAATTAATTCAACCTAAATTAATTTCTTATTCTGTACCATACCAGAGTACCAAAAATATTTCATAGAGATAAAAAACAATAATAAAATTCATCTGGAAGAAAAAAAGGTCAAGAATATCAAGAAAATTAATGAAAAATATGCAAATGAAGGTGTCCTAGCTGTACCAGATTTAAAACTATATTCTAAAGTGGCAATCATGAAAACTACTTAGTGCTGGCTAAGAAATAGAGTGGTGGATCAGTGGAGTAGGTTAGGCACACAGAGCACAGTAGTAAAAGAATATAGCAATCTCCTGTTTGATAAACACAAAGACTCAATTTTCTGGCATAAGAACTCACTATTTGACAAAAACTGCTGGGAGAACTGGAAAATAGTATGGCAAAAACTAGGCACAGACCAACATCTTACACTAAAACCCAAAGTAAAGTCAAAATGGGTATGTGATATAGACATAAAGAGTGATATCATGGACAAATTAGAAAAGGCAGGAATAGTTTATTTCTCAGATCTTTGGAGAGAGGATAAATTGATGATCCAAGATGAGATAGAGAAAACTATGAAATGCAAAATGGATTATTTTAATTACATTAAAGTAAAAAGGGGTTGCACAAAGAAAACCAATGTAACCAAGATTAGAAGGAAAGCAGAAACCTGGGAAACAATATTAAATCCAGTGTTCCTGATAAAGGCTTTCATTTCTCAAATATATAAAGAACTGAATCAGATTTATAAGAAGATAAGTCATTCCCCAACTGATAAATGGTCAAAGAATAGTAATAGGCAGTTTTCAGATGAAGAAATTAAGGCTAACTATATTCATATAAAAATTTCTTCAATCACTTTTGATTAGAGAAATGAAAATTAAAACTACTCTGGGGTAACACCTTATTACTTATCAGATGGGCTGATATGACAAAAAAATGATAAATGTTGGAGAAGATGTGGAAAAAATTGGAACACTAATGGATTGTTGTTAGAGTTGTGAACTGATCCAACCATTCTAGAGAGCAATTTGGAACTATGACCAAAAGGCTGTAGAACTGTGGTACCACTATTATATCTATATCCCAAAGAGATCACAAAAAGGGGGAAAGGACTCACATGTACAAAAATATTTATAGCAGCTCTTTTTGTGGTGGGAAAGCATTGGAAATTGAGGCAATCCCCATCTATTGGGGAATGGCTAAACAAGTTGTAGCACATGAATATAATGGTGTAAGAACATAATGATGTAAGAAAGGTTGAGTAGGTGTATTTCAAAAAAACCTGGAAAGACTTACACAAATTGACGCTGTGAAATGAATAGAACCAAGAGAACATTGTACACAGTACCAACAACACTGTGTGATGATCAACTGTGCTAGGCTTAGTTCTTCCCAGCAATACAGTGATCCAAGAAAATGCCACAAGACTCATGTTGGAAAAAAAATGCTCTTCACATCCAGAAAAATAAATATGGAGTTGGAATGCAGATTGGAGCATGCTATTTTCACTTTTGTTATTGTTATTGCTGTTTCTTCTTTCTTGTTTTTTTTTTCTTTTTGTTCTGATTCTTCTTTCACAACATGACTAATATAGAAATATGTTTAATATGATTACACTGTATTATATATATGATCAGATTGCTTGCTGGGCTTGAAGTGGGATGGAGAGAAGGGCTAGAGAGAGGAGAAAAACCTGGAACTCAAAATCTTACAAAAAATCAATGTTGGAAACTTTCTTTATGTGTAATTGGAAAAAAATAAAATACTATTTACAAAAAGAATAACAATTTAAAATACAAGAACACTGATCCATACAATGACTATATTCACAATGTCAGAAGACTGATAAGGAAGCCTGTTACTCACCTACTGACAAGGAATTAATGGATCAACGATGTTCAAGAAGACATATTTGTTGTTGTTTTTTATTGACAGGGCTAAATGTGGGGCTTTATTCTGCTTGACTTTATGTGAAGATAGATATATAGATAGAGAGACAGAGACAGAGACAGAGAGACAGAGATAGATGGAGATGGAGATGGAGATGGGAGATGGAGATAGATATAGATATAAATATAAATATAGATAAATACACACACATACATACATATATACACAAATAGATGTGCATATATATATATATATATATATATATATATATATACACATATATACCCATGTGTATATATGTGCATAGATATATATTTTGTGGACTTTCCTTTTTCCTTCTTTTTTTCTCCAAGGGATGAAGGGATAGAGAGCAAAGGATAAAAAAAAGGAAGGAAAGGAGGATCATTGAAGTATACATATAATCACAGAAGAGAACAAAAAGAAGACAAGCAAGAATCACAGATATGGGACAGTCTTGCAAGTTACATGTTGAATTTATTAGAATATTTTAAGAGAAAAGCTAGCTGACAATAATAGAGCTTCATAGTTTAATGTAAAATATTCTTTCTATTCTATGACATATATGTAAATGCCCATTTTATTTGCTATTTTCTGAGTTCAGAAATATATGTATGTGTATACCTGTGTGTTAGTATGTGTGTGTAATTTATATGACTCCAATAAAAATTTATTTTCACTACATCACATTTCTTCTCTGGGATCAGCTAGGAATAGAAGTAAAGGTTGGCTTGTGGCTGAAGACAAGGTCAGAAGATTGAAGCCAGAAACAGAAATAAACTTAGTACTATGGTAGGAAATCTGAGGCAGAATTGGACATGGGTGAGTGGGATTCAAGCATTAATAGATAGGATGAAACAATTATCTGGAATACTCTGTCTAAAAGCTTAGAGAATCTGAGTTTCTGATTTATTATTCACACACCTCAAATTTTAGGATTCTAGCCAGATTAAGGAAGTGCCAAAACAATTCAAGAAAGTATAATATTTTAGTACTTAATGATTAACTGGAAGGGGGAAATAGAACTCTTATGATAAAGTCTCTTCTGATACTACTTCCAATCAATAGAATTAAATTGAACTAAAACTTATTTATCTAAAACCTAACTCATTTCTCCAAGTCACAGCTCCAAACTCTGAATATTTGTCACTATAATTACAGACACATTGAAGGTATTATGATTTGGGAACTAAAGCTATATGAACATATATAATTTCCCCTCTCAGCTGAACCCTGAACTCCCTTTACTATTCCCCAGAAATATCTAAATCCTGGAAGCTCACTTCAGTCTTCAGATTCACATAATAAAAGTACCCCTTTGACCTCTCTTTCTGATTGGATGGCTCCTCCAGGAAACAACATTAAAGGGAGCTATCCTGGTCAACCACATTCATTCTTTTCCAGGCTGAACTCCAGACTTTGTTTGTCCTGCTGCAGTGTGACTTTGTCTACCATACCCTGCTGCCAAGGGCCATTGTATTTTGCTTTACCTCCCCTTTTTGTAGCTTCTTTTTATGTGTTGTCTGAGCAAGGACTGTCTTTCTTTCCACTTGTACTATACCTGTATTCCCAGTGCCTGACAAAAAAAAAATAAGTGCTTAATAAATATTTATTGACTCATCCCAAAGGATTTCTTTTGAAAATTAAGACAAAATCATGTTGTTACTTTTTCTTGCTTAACCAGAAACCAATGAGGGAGAGAGACAAAAGGGCTAAATGAGTTTCATGAATGGTACAGGTAGGGAAAATTTTTGATTCTAGTGAAGAACTTGAACTAAATTCATAAAAAATATGTTTAACCCAAAAGCTTTGAACTTGAGTCATCAAACTTCAAGCCCTCAAGATGGAGGGTTTTTTGCTCTAAGAATGAGAATTCCTTTTAGGGCTTTATACTGAGCTATAATTAGTTTGGGAAATTGAAGTTTTGTGCCAAGAAACTTTTTCTCACTTAGAGGTTTAGAGTGGTTCAGGAGGTCACCATGATTTGGACCCCAAATGTTTCAACAGTTTGAAATAGCCCTTCACTTCCTAGCTTGGGCCCACACCAGGATATTATTATCATGAGGGATAAGTTGTCCCTTTCCCCATTATGATTGCACCCATAATTAGACTCTTCTCTGTGATTGTAGCTACTACTCCCTGCCTCCCCTACCCCTGGACTATTTTCTGTATCTCTTCTTCCTTGGTGAAAGGATTGCTATTTTCAACACTGGATTTGGATTATTAAGATGAATGATATTAATTCTGATAGTGGATTATGGGGTATTAAAAGTTGTCAAGGAACTAGATAAAGATGTGTGATCATCCTGTTGCCATCCCATTCTCTTAGTATCCATTAAATATCCATCATAAGCAATGGCTTTTGGCCACTGATCCCAGATTTGACCTGTTGATTTACACAAGAAGACTCTCTGCAGCCCATTTCCAATACCCTGAACCATTGAGTTCAAATAGCTAGCAGCTGTTGTCTGACTGGTTTGCAGTGGCCCATTTTCAGCAAGCAATCTAATTACAGTGTTTTACAGCTGTGCATTATTTATAGCTTCTGTGGAGCCTCACTATGCTGTTACTAGTCACATTATGCTATATTATACAAGTATTACATTTGTGGCTCAGGATTAAGAGGGGCTAAAATAGGTTTTATTAAACATAGGTCAAATATGATAAAGAAAAGATAAATCTTACATCTCTCCCAGAGGATAAATACTTTAAAAAGCTATCTAATGGCTTTTTAATAACTATCCTGTCAGCATATGTGGAGATGATACCTTTTTTTATGCAGAACATTTTACTCACAAATCACATGCAACTTGGTATTCAGTAGGTCCATTTCTGCCCTGATTTGGGTCACAATGTTTAAAAAAGAAAGGCACCATGTCAACTGTTTCCTTCACTGGTTGATGCCAGAATGTTTCATCTGTTGCTGTGATTTACCAGCTAAAAGCACTTTTCAGCTTATCAGTCCCTTTATTTACCCACTTTACATATGTACAAGTATGCAGTCATAGCAAAATAACCTACCCAGTCATATTCTCTATCGTTGCAAGAAGTAGATTTCTAAGCCTTTTGGTTGTACCATTCTTTCCTCTATATTCCCAATCCATAATTGATATCCTCATCTCTACCTTCTCTCATTGACCCCTATTCTGTTCTTCACCTGAGCATCCCACTTACCCAACACCTATGATGAAGTGCTGGAGAGAGCTAAAATATATTTTTCCTCTGAAACATCCTTGAATTTTGCTTTAGTATTTTTTCCTTTACTTCAGTTCTTTGTGCACCAAAAATACTGCTGTCCATATACAAAGACAGCATTAGATCCCATGTTCTTACTCTGGCAATGGTAAAGGAAACAGGCCTGACAATCATAGAATCACCAAATTTCAGAGTTGGAAGGTACTTCCCAGTGAGCCAACACAGTCCATGCCAGAGAAAGAAATCCCTCTACAACATAGCTAACAAGGAGCTATCTAGCCTTTGCTGGATAAGAGGGGGAACCTACCACCTCCAAAGATCTCATTAGATTTATTATTTGCCACAAAACATTATCCAGGCACTGAAGACTTCTAGTAATCAATTACTCACTATCTCCTGGGTCAGCACACTCACCTTATGAACAGTTCATTGTTATTATTTATGAGGAAGTGTTCCTTAAATCAAGCACAAATATGTCTTAAGTGTCTATCCATTGTTCCTCAATCTGACTTCTAAGGCCAAGCAAACTAATTCTAATCATCTTCATGTAACAATCTTTCCAATACCTGAAGAGATCTATCATATTCACCCAAAGTCTTTTCTCCTTTTGGTTTAGATCCTTAAACCAAGCTTTTGAATGCTTTACAGCCCCTTCACTAACCCAATTACTTGTTCCACTTTTGGAACTACTTCAGCTTGCTAATGTCTTTGATGCTGCTGAGAATTGACCATCAATATTTCAGATATTTATAACATGCCACTTTTTTAGTTTGTTTTTTTTTTTTTTTGGTGAGGCAATTGGGGTTAAGTGACTTTCCCAGGGTCACACAGCTAGTAAGTATCAAGTGTCTGAGGACAGATTTGAACTCAGGTTCTCCTGAATCCAGGGCCAGTGCTCTATCCATTGCGCCACCTAGTGGCCCCTAACATGCCACTTTTAATGTTAATATGACCATCTTTTTTCTTGCCATGTCATATTATTGACCCACACTTCACTGTTCATCCATTAAAACTCTGAAGATTTTTGTTCTATGAACTATCAAACACATTTTTAGTGAATCTGTATTTGTTCAGTTGGGTTTTTTTAACCTAAATTTAAAATGTTACACTTATTACTATGAAATGCCATTTTGTTAGATGTGGTCCATTTTGTGACATTGTAGAAGTAATGGAAAGGAAGGCAAAAGGGAAATGGAAATAAATATTCTAGAAGTCTATACAAAGGGGCAGCTAGGTGGCTCAATGGATAAAGCACTGGCCTTGGATTCAGGAGGACCTGAGTTCAAATCAGGCCTCAGACACTTGACACTTACTAGCTGCGTGACCCTGGGCAAGTCACTTAACCCCAATTGCCTCACCAAAAAAAAAAAGAAGTCTATGCAAATTCTGCAAAACAGATGTAATTTTTCCAAACAATATTTTTAAAATATTACTATATTGAATTAGAAGTCTATGCAGATTTTGCAAATTGGATATAACTTTTGCAAACAATTATTTAAAAATATTACTAGAATGGTTTAAACATTTAACAAAAATCGTTGAGTTGACTCACTCTTTACACATTGGCCTAGAGACATTTGAAAAATAAAACACTAAAACTATCCATAAGTTTCAATATGGTGGAGGTTAGTAGTAAATATTCCCTATGTTTTTCAGATTAAAAATATTAACAAAAAGGTATGCAATTTACAAGGCCAAAATAAAAATACAATAAATTCATAGATCAGGTTATTAAAACATATTGTCCTTAATTAGGTTGAGTCATTAAAACTTTGTACACACACAGCCAATGGAGGGAAAATAACAAATAGCATGAAAAACCCAGCTGTATTTTGATTTCCATAAATAGTTTTTTTTAGAAATTCTTATTGAATTTCATAAAATGTTTTGTAGGATCAAAATATATTTTTTACTCCTGAGAGCTATAATGAAAAGAAAATATGGCTTTTGCCAATATGTGTTTTTATTTGAGGATAATTATTCCTCAGTTCTAGGACTAATTAAAAAGAAATGAGTAGAAAATAATTTTTCAGAATTTAGCACATAGTGTTATACAATTTCCCAACAACTCTTATATACATTATTTTATTAGATCATCACAAAATAGCCTTGTGAAATACACAGAGCAAGTATTATTGTCCTAATTACCCGTGAGGAAAATGAAGCTTGAAGAACTTATGTTACTTGTCCAGAAGTATACTCATAGTTAATGATTGATGGAAGAATAGAATCCAGATCCAAGAATTCTCCAGTCTGGTGCTTTGTAATCACAACAAAGTATTTTTCAAGACAAAAGAAAATTGTATAGAAAAAAAAAGTTTGTACCCTCCAAACAGATTAAAGAAACCTAATAGAATTACAGAATCTAACATTGAAAGGGACCTTAAATGTCAAGAATCTCCAATTGAAGACTTCTAGGAATAAGTAGACCATTAAATCCTGAGGGAGGACATTCAAGTTTCCCACAGTTATAAATCTTGACAAATTTTTCCCCTTATATTGAGCCTAAATGTACTTTCTGCAATTTTTACCTATTGCTTCTATGTTTGCCCTCCAGTATTAAGAAGAATAATTCCTTTTTCATATGATAGTTCCTCAGATATTTTAAAATAGCTATTATGTGTACCCTGTCTTTTCTCAAAGCTAAACACTCGCAGTGTTTAACCAAATTCTTGTACATGTTTTCCATTTTCTTCCCCATCCTTGCCACCTTCCTTTGTATATACTACGTTTGTCAATGTCTTTTTTAAAATAGGGCCTCCATGGCCTCAGACACTTAACACTTACTAGCTGTGTGACCCTGGGCAAGTCACTTAACACTAATTGCCTAACTAAAAAAAAAATGGCACCCACAGATGAACATGATACTGCAGATATGGTCTGAACTGAACATAGATATTGTGCTCATCAATTCCCTTTCTCTGGGTACTCTGGCTCCACTGAGAGCCAAAGATCCATTTTTGGCTGCCATGTTAGACTACTCATTCATGTTACACTTTCAGTCTATTGATAACCCCAGGTTTTTTCACAAGGAATGTTGTTTAGCTAATATCACCTATTCAGAACTTGTGAATTCACCTGTTTGAATTTGAGTGTAGGAGCCTATGTTGATCCCCATTGAGTTTTACCTTATTAGAACCAATACATTACTCTAGGTTCTCAAGATCTTTTTATTGCTTTCTTGAATCCTATTGCTGTCATTCAGTGCATTACCTATACTCTTATTTTTGTGTCACCTGAAAATTTAACAAGTATCTATTTTCCTATAACTCATTAGTAAAATGTTGGAAAGCATAGGTCAACCCTGGAATTCTCTGTGAAATACCTGTAGCCAAGTTGATTAACTCTTTAAGTCCAATTATAAAACCAATCATAAATCTAATTTTATTGTAAATTAGCTTATAGCTATTCATACAGGCCATAAGGATAGCATAATATATTTCATTAATTTCTTTGATAAAACTGAAATACATTTTATCTATGGCATTCTTCTGATCAAGCAGCCTAGTAACTTTATTCAAAAATAAAAGAAAGAAATGGTGATATCTTTCCTTGATGAAGTCATCATGTTGCCTCTTAGTGATCATATCATTTTCCTTTGTAAATGCTTATAAGCCATCTCATTAACAATGCGTTTGTGAATTTTACAGGAATAGCAGGTAAGCATACTGCTTTATAGTTTGAAGAATCATTAAAAAATAAACCTAGGAAAACATTTGCATCTAGGCCTGCAACACTTTTTCTATTCACAAAGATTTTTTAAGATATTGAAAGTAATTTATCAATCATATCTTCTCATTTCTTTGTTCTCCTGGTATGTACTGTGTCTAAATCTAGTGACTTGGACTCCCTGACAACAGGTTGGAGCTTTGTTACCGTCTCTTACTTAAATCTAGCTTATTGATTATGTTTACTTGTTTTCAGCTGTGACATAGAGAATTAATCATTAATTTTGGACCAGAAGACTCTGCCAAAGTACTAGTGTACTGACCACGGGCAAATCACTTTACCAAATTTGTTTCCCCATTTGTGAAATGAGAATATTTATGTCTGCTAGACTATCTACTTTATCTTCTGAATATTCCATAAAATAATATGAGTAAACCACTTTGGAAACCTTAAAGTGCTACAAAAATATCAATCATCATCATCTTCTTCTTCCTCTTCCTCTATACTTATTGGAGATGGATAGTATGTATCAGAAAATGCAAAACTATTGATGGAGCATTTATGGTCTCCTAGTTCAGCAACATTTGATATAGAAAAGTTCAGCAAATCTTTGTCAGAATCCATTTCGGGGACTAAAAAATCTTTGTAGAAGATCTGGTGGACAAACTTGTCCTTGCTAGAAGCAAGTAGCTCTTTTATTTGATGTATTTCTAAGGAAAGGCCCCAAAGGAAAGACCATTTGACTTAATTGAGGAAACCAAAGGTAACAGGAAGCAGGGACAATAAGGAAAGAGTACTAGGGCAGCCAACGTAATCCCCTCATATTGGGGCCTGCATTCATACCTCCAAACTAAGGCAGCTTCTCCATCCCTTATACAAAGACTGTGACTGACACCTTCAAAGCAGGCCTGGGAAGAATCAAGGAAGGTAAACCATCAGGGATGCCACCAGGTAGCTTTGGAAGTATTCTTTAGATCAGGGGGGAAAAAGGGAGCACATGATGTTTCAGGGAAATCCAGGCTGTTTAGGAGTCAAGAAATCTTCTGACTCAGTTTGAGCAATATGACTGATCCCAGATCAGGGGCACTCAGATATTCTTACAGGGAGGGAAATGTCATGTTCAGGATAGTCTAACTTGTTTCACAAAAGTCAGTTAACAAACATTTATTAAGTGTATACCATGTACCTGGATCAGTGCTAAGCACAAGGAATAGAAATAAAGATTAAAAAATTATGGTTGCTTATTCAAGTTCATATACTAATCAGGTATAGAATATAAAAATATTTACATACACACATATATTGTTGATGTTGTTCAGTAATTCAGTCATGTCTAACTCTTCATGACCCTGTGGACCATACCATACATGGAGTTTTCTTGGCAAAAACACTGAAGAGGTTTTCCATTTCCTCCTCCAGTGGATTAATGCAAATAGATGTGAAATGATCTGTCCAAGGTCAAATAGCTAGTAAGTGTTTAAGGCCAGATTTGAACTCAGGTCTTCCTGACTTCAGGCCTAGCATTCTGTCTACTGCACCATCTAGCTGCCTCAGATACATATACATATATACATTATATAAATATACATACATTGCATTTGTATTTTACATTCAATATATTATATTTGTGTAATCTATACTTATTTATATGTATGTGCATATGTATATGTATGTGTTTTTTCTTCACTGAAGAACAGCAAAAAGGATAGCATCATAGATCAGAGAGTATGAGGAGGTAAGGATCGGAAGAAGTCAGAAAGGTAGGAATAGGACAGCTTATAAAGGTCTTTGAAAACCAAACACACAATTTTATATTCTATCCTGGGGCTAATAGGGAGTCAGTAGTGTTTAAAGAGTAGCTGGGGTGGGGGGAGATGGTGACTAGCCTGCACTTTAGGAAGTTCATCTTAGAAGCTGAATGGAGAATCGTTTGGAGTGGGGGATGGAGGTCAACTGAAGGCTATTGCAATAGTCCAGGTGTGAGATGGTAAGACCTGCACCACTGAGGTCATAGAGAGATACAAACCAACTAGAAAAATTTACATTTTTTTTAACTTAGAATGTTTTGGGTATCGAGGTTTCCAAATTGGGTTGAAAGAAAAGGTCCAGAGAAAGGATGGAGTAGAAGGGGAAGGAATACTAGGCAGGAAATAGGAACATGACAAAGAATAGATGGTCTATTGAAAGACTGAGATAGAAAATAAAAAGATAATCCTGACTAGAACAATTGATTAAAATAAGGACCTCCATCATAATAAAGAGAATATTATTGGGGGGCTATAGGAGAAGTCCTTTATAATAATAGCTTTTTTTAACTAGTCAGTTTTATAAATCTCACTGACTCATAAGTAAAAACTCTAGGATTTTGTCTGCAAAAAAAAGAGAAAAGGAGGCCTATCTGTATCTACAAGACATATCCAAAATAATCAGTGAAAAAATAATGGGTTAGGCGATTCAGCTACTGTCTGGCTGTCCAAAATATCTTATCCAAAAACATAGATTCAGCTACATTAGGAGAGGGAAGATCTCACTCTGATCCTTCACCATGGTGGGGAGGAGTTCCTGAGTCCTCAAAGGATATATTCACAAAACACAAGCTCTGGTAGACTCTTCTCATTCAGAAAGGCTTTGAAGGTGGGGCCAGTGATAGAATTCATCCCATTTATCTAAGGACCAGCCTAGTTGTTTAGAAAGGTTCATCATCAGCTTGTTCGCACAGTACTTGACACTTAGGAAATTTGATCAGTATTTCAGTCAAGGTAACTGCAAAGGTTGTCAACTGGAGGTGACTCAGGTGATGCAGCATCCATGTGAAGGGAACTATTAACTGAGATGACTAATTGAGGGGGGTTAGGGAGAAAATGTAAAAGAGCAGGAAATTTTGTGCGATTGGTCCTTTGAAAGGAAGGAGTAAAGAAGAAAGGCACACCACGGAGTGGGAACCAGAAACAAGGCATAATGCAGTGGTAAGTACAATGGATTTGGAATTGGAGGGCCTGAGTTCAAGCCCCACCTCAGATCACTTGTGTGATCTTTGGCAATTTAATTAATTTCTTAGGGCTTTAATTTCCTTATTTCTAAACTGAATGACTTAGACTGGATTGCCTCTAAGATCCCTTTGAGCTCCAGATCTATGATCCTAAACTCCCATTTGACTTCGGGCAGTTCATCCAACCACTCTCAACCTCAGTTTCTTAGAGTTATGTAGAGGTAAAAGTCCAAAAATGGAGAGAGGTTGGCTTAGATGGTCTCTGAGGTCCTTTTCAACTCTAAATGTATGATCCCATTATCCCAATGAGAGCTAGTTCTATATGGCAGCAAGGAGGTAGATAAAGAAAGAAGAGAGAAGAGAAAGCAACTGGAGGGAAGAAATGCATGTTTCAAAAAGGAAGAAATGGTAAAATAAAATAAAACAGTAATGGAGAGTTGAAAAGGTCAGCTGTACCCCCCAAGCAATCACAGCATGACATAGCAGGCAAGCTCTCCAAAAGTAGATTTGGAGTCAGGAGACCTCTCCATACCTTCCCTTTGCTAGGCAGATCATACCCCTATTAGCAAATCTTTTCACTTCTCTCAACCTCATTTTCTTCATCTGTAAAATGGTAATGACAATATACACACCCACTAACAGTAACTACCTCACAAGGTTATTGCAAGAACACAATGAGATAGTGTATGTAAAGTGCTTTGTAACTATAAAGTGCTATACAAATGCCAACTACTGTTATTATGAAGATTGTAAGCAGAGAAAAAGAAAGCATAAATATGCAGAAAGGAAAGATTATGCAAAATCTCTTAGAAAGAAAGAACAATTAATTTATTGCCCAGCTCAGATCCATAAGTAAAACAAGCCAATTATATGATGGGAACATGAGTAATCAATTAATTAGGGGATGGTGCTGAAAAATGCCTTTATTACAATTTCATCAAATCTCAGGTATAAAACAATTGGATGTCAGGGTTAAGAATATGTCAACATGATATATGTGATGGCAGATACCAAATTCCTGGAAGCAATTTTATGTTACCAAGGTAGAAACCAATGCTTTCTTAAAGCCAGTTGCAAAAGCTTATTCGTGATTTGGCCTTCTTGGTCAGGGACACAAGTCTAACATTTTTACTTCCTCCTATATGTCAGTCATAACAACAGTGGACCAGCAAGCCACATAGGTCAGGCAGGTTGTAACTAACATGCTTGGCAACACAATAGTATAGCTAGTATTGGAGTTCTTCTTATTGTTGATTGTAGCCTTATTTTTAATCCTATTTTTCTTATTGAGCTTTGAACTTGGACCCTAATTTAATCTAAGTCCTCCTCAGACATTTCTTTTCCTATCACCTGATTTGTCTGTGAGTCCAATAAGAACAAAAAAGTCTCTCCCTAGCCTACTAGTACTTTCTTGACGAATGGTTATTTTTACACACATCTCCATATGTTGATGGATCTTATGGCTCCATAACACTGTTAATATTGACAGATTTTTTGTCCCTGTCCTACCGTATTTCAAAACTTATCCTTCCATGGAAGGTAGTTGAGTTATCTGCCCTTTAGATCACAGTCATAAGAAAGCCAGGTAGCACAGAACACATCTATCCTACTACAGTTGAAGCAGCTAGTGCATGTCTGGGATCACCCTTGTTTCCATATTGGTTTCTCTTCTATTATTATTACTTGGTAAATAAGTGAGCATGAGTGCTTGGCTTGAAGTTAAGAAGATTCTAGTTCAAATCCCACATTACACAATTCTATCTGTGTGGCTTGGTCAAGTCAGATAATCTGTCTCAAGCTCAGTTTCCCCATCTGTAAAATGGAGATGATAATAATAGCACCTACCTTACAGGATTGTGAAAATCAAATGAGATAACAGATTATAGCATTTTGCAGACCTTAAAGTTAAATATATATATATATATATATATATATATATATATATATATATATATATATATATATATATGTGTGTGTGTGTGTGTGTGTGCATGTGTGTGTGTATGCACACATACATATATACATATATGGATATACACATATATATGTGTATACATATATATATTATTACTGGTTAAGTGGTGATTAATAAATAAAGCAGAATCAGCATAATTTCTTCAAGAAGAGCCCATGTTAAAGTTACCTTATTAACTTTCTTGACAAAGTTAATCAATTTGTAGATCAAGGGAATGCTATTTAATTTAACCATAACTTAGTGAAACATTTTGTCAAGTTTCTCAATCTTCTTGTGGAAAGAGTAGAGAGAATTTAGAACTATTTAAATAGCTTGATACAAAGATTGGACCTGAGCAGCTTGATGTGAACTTGGCAGGAGGTTTTCAGGGCATTATCCTAGGAATAGGTGCTGTTTAATATGCTTGACTATGTCTTGTATAAAAGCTTAGATGGTATGTTTATTAAATTTTCAGTTGACACAAAATTGGGAGTGTGTGGAGGAGGTCACAAGTTAACACAGTGGATGGCAGAGTAAGATTTTAAAAGTTGTTGACAGTCTAGAACAATGGTCACATAAGAAGTGATTCTGGACATCTGGGGTGGCCTTGACATGACCCCAAGAAGTGTGAGATCAACCATTTTGTTGGTGGGAACACAAAAAAAGAAAAGAGGGGGCATCTAGGTGGCACAGTGGATAAAGCACCAGCTTTGGATTCAGGAGGACGTGAGTTCAAATTCAGCCTCAGACACTTGACACTTACTAGCTGTGTGACCCTGGGCAAGTCCCTTAACCCTCATTTCCCTAACCCCCCCCCAAAAAAAGAAAAATGAATATCAGCTCTCAACCCTAGCCTTTTCCTCTCCTCTATCATACGCTCTAAGATAGAATCCCTTCCCTCAAAAAGTCCCATCATTCCCACCTTCAGAAATTAGTTCTTTCTCATTGGTGAATATAATCTAGTCTAGGAGTACCTCTTGTTGGTTCCTTTACCTTTTAATATATGACATTATCATTAAGGTAATCAAAGAAATTATAAGCTCTCTGTTTTTGAGAGAGAGAGAGAGAGAGAAAGAGAATGAATGAATGAGATAATTGAAATCTCCCATTAGTGTACTAGGCTTATGATCTTTTTTTTTTTCTTGGACTACTCATATATTTCTTCTTTCTCTTCAAAGGGTCTATAGGTTACACCAAAGGCAACACAGCTTCAATTTCTTCCTCCTTTAATGTTTTCAATTATACTTCTCTATATCCCCCTTGCCCAAGTTCCTGAATTTCATTATATGAATATTTTCTTAATATTTTTTTTACCAGCTTTCCTTTTATATAGATAATTCCTTAAAAAACAACAACAACAACAACAACAACAACAAAACCTTAACTATTTCCAGATACATTAATCAAAGGTCCCATCTCTCTTGGTCCTATCAATTCTTCCTTGGAATAGATATCTAGTTCATCATGTTCCTATATTTCGTGCATTTCTATAGTTCTAAGTTATAGCAAAGGTTTTATTGCTGACTCCATTCTTAGATAACACTATTTATAAATTTGAGGATGTCTTCAGTGCTATTCTTCTTTCTACAATGTAGACATACTCTATGTTATTGTAAAAGAAAATTAACTGCTGCCTAATCTGAAAACTTATAACTACAACCTATCTGAAAAACTATAACTTGCCTGCAAGTCCTGCCTCAGTTTCCATTCTGAAAAAAATTATTAACTGGACTCTAATCTGTAAAGGGTTTAATTTTATATGGGAAGAGCCAATTGGAAGGCTTCCCCTCCCACACTGCCTCTACCAGCCTGGTAAGAAAAAAAGATTAAAATGCATCTTTTAAAGTAAAGCAAAAACAGGGTTTATGTATGAGAATAAACAGAGATAAATGTAGAAATAAGCAAGAAATATGACCTGTGAACTTGACCCCAATGGATTCACACTCTCTTTTAACTTTTCTGCTGGGGTTGCAGCCATGCCTCACTCCAACAAGTTCGACCAGTTCGCCTCCCTCATTTAACTCACTGGAAACCCCTTCTTTTCTCATCAGCAACCTCTTTCCTTCTCCACTCCCTCCTCTTCACTACCTCTCACTATCAACTGCACCCACTAACTTCTTCACTACTTCCTTTCACTGTAGCTGTCCTCCCCTTAAGTCTCTAGCCCCCCCCCCCAGGATATAACCCCTTCTTTCTCTCAGAAACCTCAGGCCTGGGACACCTCCACCCCCCAAGCCTATTCCCTGGCTGCGCCCAGAGCAGGTGTCTGTAAGGGGCTAAAATTCTAGCTATACTATCTAAAATCTAATGAGTGGTAGCCAATAAATTATAAGCTTTAGCAAGAGTATTTAAGTGTTTAAGTATTTATTAAAGAGCATTAGGATCAGAGAGAAAGGTAAAAATCTAACTATTTCTAAGACACCCCATCATCCTACCAGCCATGGCACAGTCAGGAAATAAAAGAGGAAAAAGCCCTCTGCCAGCATCCACTTCCTACTTCATGTTCTCCCAGAAATGGGAGGCTCCTCAAGTTAACTGGCTGGTAGCTTTGATAGACAGTACCCATGAGCAAACGGCACTTCCTAATGCCAAAGACCTTGACCACATGGCTTGCCCTCAGACGCCTTCTCCTCATGGCAGAGCTTTCCTACAGTAGCTCTCCAGCAGGTGGCATCATTCCAAACGTTTCATGTCCAAGGCCAGCAGGAGCACTAAGCCCCAGTGCTGGGAGTGCATGGAGTCCGAGGCTGGGCCAAGAAACCCAGGTTGTGTCTGGGTTTTCCATGGGTATCCACCCTGAGCAGGGTGTGGGCTGGGCCTGGGGCAGTTTCAGGGAGAGCAGTCTGCGCTGGAGGTGCTGAGGTTAATTTTAGCCACTTACAGTATTTAAATAAATGAATAGACTTAGGTAATGTTCTTCCTTTCCTATTGCTTTTGTCACCTAGACTTTTCCAGAACTTTTTCAAATCCTAATAATTAGGCCTCTATTAAGACACTTATTAGCCCATGTTATGTAAATCTTTTCACTAAATAGACACTGGTCATTCCTTAATTTCAAGCTATGATCCAAAGATCCAAATGCTTTTCTCAAATGGGATCTTGTTAAGTGGCTCTTCAGTTTTTTAATCTGCTTTCCTCTCTGAAGTTCAATTTTGGATAGCAATGGTCAAAAACAAAAAATCTTACTACCTGGGAGGTCTTCAGTTTTTTGTTAAAGTCTTTGTAATAAAACAAATGGAGTGATATCCTTGGTTCATCTCTTTCCCTGGAGAGTGGAAATGATGGCAAAACTTGGGGTGGGGGGGAAGAGATTCCCACCTAGAGTGGTAATTTTTTAAAAAAAGGTGAGAAAAGGTATATGTGATGAGGGAAGGGTCTAATGATTCATGTTTTTGGCAACAGTATTAGAAACTGGTTTTCACAATAATAAAAACCAAATCTAGAAGTTGAATGTGGAGGAAAGAATTATGTGCCCCTTAACTGAGAATGGGTGTTAAAGATGAATTTTTGAAAAGAAAGAAAAAATTCTGGGAATTTGTGGGTGTTTTTCCCCTTTCTATAATGGGACTTTGCTGGTCCAACATTTTTGATTTATTGCTCCTTTAAAATAATAGACATATCTAGAACTTGTTACATAACTTTAACTTTTAAAAATGTTTCATTTTGTGGAACATTTCAAGACTGATTTAATTAAAATATGCAAGGAACATATGATATTCAGTATTCACTTTGCAGATTATTGATGATGGTGTTTCCCCCCCAGGGCAACTTGCCCCTGTCAGCCTTGAGTATGAATCATCTTCTATCACCATCAGGTGGCATACTCAGAGAATGCAAATATGTTTTGATAGTAACCCAAGCTGAAATATAATTACTACAGTCATTGAAGTATACACAATTCCATCATTGTGGGTATTTCCTCCACTGATGTAGAGCCTACTTCCTTCATAGCTTAGTAGATGACATTCATGAATCAGTATAGGAAAAAAAAAAACTATCACTTTATATCCAAACCTCTTGTGATGAATCCCTCTAAACTTAACTGCACCAATCCTAGGACAATAGTGATACATGTAGACACACATTAACAAGCAATCCAAACCTGAAAAGCCTGAAAAGTAGGGGATCTGACAAATATAAGCATATATATGCTTATGTATATGAACATGTATACTTATAGGTACATGCATATGTTTATATATTAGCACAAACATGAGTGCATGCATGTACATGCATATATACATGGATTTGGACATATATGTGTGCGTACATGTATGTGTGTAGAGGTAGAGGTAGAGGTAGAGGTAGAGGTAGAGGCAGAGGTAGAGGTAGAGGTAAATATACTGCATACAGTCATATATCTAGACAGAGACAAACACAGATATACCTATACCCAGGTCCTGTCTTTAGCCTTGCTATCTCTTGACCCTTAAAGATAGATTATGAAGGGGACAATTGTCTTTTCTACTCCTATTAGAATACAAGGTTTTTATTATGACTTACCCACTTTCTAATTGCTCAAATATTTTTACCTAAGTTTATATGATTCCCTTTTGTTTATATTTCAAAGATTCTAAGTAATGCTGGTCTTATCAGCAATGCTTTGATAGTATTTAATTATAATAAAAGTTTACTTTCATTCCTGTAGTTTTACAGAATAAATGATTCCTAATAATTTAAGACTTAAGATTTCTTTTGCATTTTGATGTATCATATTCCAAAATTTTCTTTCCTTTATTTTAGCTGCAATACAATATTCTGTGATCCTAGTTCCTTGGTATCTGAACTCTCTTTTTCAAGTTGCTTATAGTATTTTTTTCTTTGACCTAGAAGCTTTGGATTTTGACAAAGACATTTCTGATTATCTTTATTTTTTTATTTATTTCAGGAGGAGATTTATACATTCTTTCCATATTCATTTTCTCTCGTGGTTCTAATCTGGACAGTTTTTCTTTTTCTTTTTTTTTTTGTGGGGCATTGAGGGTTAAGTGACTTGCCCAGGGTCACACAGCTAGTAAGTGTCAAGTGTCTGAGGCTGGATTTGAACTCAGGTCCTCCTGAATACAGGTCCAGTGCTTTATCCATTGCACCACCTAGCTGCCCTGGGCAGTTTTCTTTCATTATATATTTGCAGATCTATTTTTTCATACCTGTTTTTCTAAAAGTCTGATAATTTTACATTTTGACTCTCCTCACCAGTTTTCCAGGTCTTCTGTTTTTGCAAGTAGATATCATGCATTTTTCTATTTTTTTTTTGTATTTGGACTTTGTTCTGATATTTCTTATTGCCTCATTCAATCATTGACTTCTATTTGATCCATTCTATTTTTTAGAGGTAGCTAAAGGTATTTTTTTTATTAAGTTGTTCCTTTTTTCTTTCCCTCAATAACTTTAATTTCAATTTTTTATTTCTTTCACCTGCTTTTGGCCTTCTTGTGGACATTTCATTATTTTTTTTTCTAGAGCTCTACTGGCATTTATTGTGGAGTTACTTTGATCTTTTAGGTTTCACTCTTGGAGTTCTCTCAAACCTGATTATTTCTTCATTGTATTCAAAGTTTTCTTCTGTTAATTTACATCTTTAGCTTTTTTTCTGTGGTAATACTTAGATCTTATGCCTGTTGCAATCTAGATACCACAGTCACTTTCCTGTCACAATTACCGATAAGGTGGCTGGCTCCTTCTCTTACAACCCTGGCCTGGGACCAGAAGATGATGCAATAGGTAGGGTAAGTCCAGTACTCTGGTCAAATCCCTAGTTTCTGCTTCTGTATCTTGTGTAGTAACCTAGTATGAATTGACTTTATTTCTAAGGTGGTCCTAACAGGGAGCCTAGAGGTCATGTTGAATTCAAGCCTGTAGAAATTCCCCAGGCCTAAACTCAGCAAGACCTCCAGTCTAGATAATTACTTTAACTATTCTTTTTCTTAATTTTATGTGTTGGCATTTAGTGGATTTCAAGACTGTCTCCATTTATGGAAGAAATCGTCAAGATCTCTGAAGAAGGTAAATGGAGTAATAAGATACATTTACATTTAAGCAATCCTATTTTTTTGAATTGATTTCATTTGGGTAGGAAAAAAATCAGAAAAAAAATGGGCAGCTAGGTGGCATAGTGGATAGAGCACCAGCCTTGGAGTCAGGAGTACCTGAGTTCAAATCTGGCCTCAGACACTTAACACTTACTAGCTGTGTGACCCTGGGCAAGTCACTTAACCCCAACTGTCTCAATAAAAAAAAAAATCAGGAGAGGCAATGATGTGAAATCTAAAAGCTTTAGACCTGGAATCAGGAGATATGTGCTTGATTCAGTTACTGCCATTTATTAGCCCTGTGTCATCATTTGAGTTACTTCACTTCTCTGGGTATCAATCAATTAACTTACAAAATAGAAATCAATGATGTCCTTTCTACCTCAAAATTTTAGTGTCAAAATAAAATGAGATAAAGTAGGTGAAAGGACTTTGTAACCATAAAATGCATAAATATGTTTCTTCCTTCTCCTATTCGTCGTTTTCCCCCATCACCAGCATTGTCATTATCATCACCACAATTAAAATCATCAAACTCTTCATACCTGACTCAATTCAATATATATTTCTCACTTTTTACATGCAAGGCACAGGCTACAAAAACAAAACAAAAACAAATTAAAAAAAAAAAAGATACAATGATTCCTATCAAGAATCTTGCATTTTAGAAGAGGTGAAAATCTGCATCCTACAATTTTCAAAAAGGCAAAGAATACCATATTTCAATTTCAATGTAGGATTTGGAAAGACCACTTGCTCTGGAATCAGAGGAGTTGGTTTCAATTTTTGTCTCTGTCATTTACCACCTGTGTGATCTTGGCTAATCATTTATCCCCTCTGAAATACATTTTCCTCATTTATAAAATGAGAGTTTGCACTAGATGATCTCTCATGTCCCTTCTATTTTTAAATATATGATTCATTGAAAAGTTAACTGAGAATTAGGAAACTTGGGTAATATGCAACCTAGCTAAAGCTGATGTTAATCAAATGGTTTGATATTTCTAGGAGTAATATAGATTCTGTGATCAACCCAAAGATGTCAAGGTCAACAATGAGGAAATATATGTCTTTTTTATCCCTAAGAAATAAAACCCTGTAAAGGTCTATGTAAATTCAAGATATACTTGTGAATAAAGTTTAAAGAGATACCTTTTTGGTCAATTAGTCCATAAAATTATTACTTCATCTATTTGGAAATATATAGCATGTGGACATAATATCAGTATTAATAGTCTGTTGGTCCAATGAAGATCTTAAAGCTAATCATATTTAGAGGCTTTCTCTCTTGTGAAAGACTTATGAAGGACTGTTAGACTCATAAAATGTTAGAGCTTTTAGAAAGAAGCTCAGACCAATCTTTTTCATTTACAGATTCAGTGACTAAATCCAAAGAGGAGAGGCCTATATCTGAAGACATGTGAGAATTTGAATGACAAAACCAGGACAGAAATCTTCAAGTCAAAAGAAAGTAACAGGAAGCACTGGAATCAGAGTTAGGAATTCTAGATCTGAGGTCATGTCTTTCCCCTAACTAGCTACATACCCTGAATGAAACCACTTCACTGGGCCTCAGTTTCCTTATCTGTCTTATGTGAGAGCTAAATTCCATGATCTTTGAATCTATAAGATTCCCCTTCCATGTCTAAGAGCCTATGAATCTACGAGCTCATCCATTATTCTTTCTACTACACAATTCTGCCTTGAATTTAATCTCTTTTAATACAGCTAATGGGCAACATTAAACATCAAGATTATCTACATATGGAAACAAGCAATGCCATCTCACTCAAGAGACCTATCATTTGAGTTCTGTTATTTATTTTGTTGGTTCTCTTCAATCAGCAAGCCCAAGTACAATGATATCCTGGAACAAATGAGCTTATTAAGATCATGGGCAGACATATCATTTTTCAAATCATACTCTACAAGACAGATATGCTGGCAAAGCTGTAATAAATGTCAAGGCTCAAGACATCCACCATTCTTTTCAGCTGTCTGATAGTTTGGCTGGAGCAGCTTTTCATAAATTTCCATGCATACCTGTCAAGTGACAGGTGTGATCGTTGGCGACTGTGAGGTCTGAGCTCTGATTTCCAGACTGGCAGCACTGCCAGCGTTTTCTAGCCGATCCTATGCTTTTCTCTGTTTGTGACCAATGAAAACTATGTGATCACACTGAGAATCTGTGCATCTTGGCAGGTCTGCCCGTGGTATTCATCACATCGGGATTATTTTAGATTGGCTGCCATGAGGTGTTATTTCCCATTTGTTAACACAATGGGGTTTCATAACTATGACAACTGAGAGAAACACATTCATTTGTGTACAGGTTTTGTTCTCAATCACCGACACAAAAGCACATCCTTCTCTCTCTTCCCACCCCTTCTAACCTTTCACCAATGCGCAGCATCTGAAACAACTACATAGCTACTTATCACATTATTTTTCCACAAAGGAAAAAAAATCCTCCTTAGATTTAATAGGCTAAACCTAGGAAGCAGAAATACATTGTGTGAAGGGGGGGGGGGAGAGAAAAGATGATGGAAGGAGGGAGGGAAAGAATGAAGAGGGGAGAGAAGGGGGGAGGGTTAGAAAGAAGGAAAGAGAGGGAGGGAGGGAGAGGGAGAGAGAGGGAAGGAAAGAAGAGAGGCAGAGATGGGGAAAGGAGAGAGAGAGAGAGAGAGAAGAAGAAGAAGAAGAAGAAGAAGAAGAAGAAGAAGAAGAAGAAGAAGAAGAAGAAGAAGAAGAAGAAGAAGAAGAAGAAGAAGAAGAAGAAGAAGAAGAAGAAGAAGAAGAAGAAGAAGAAGAAGAAGAAGAAGAAGAAGAAGAAGAAGAAGAAGAAGAAGAAGAAGAAGAAGAAGAAGAAGAAGAAGAAGAAGAAGAAGAAGAAGAAGAAGAAGAAGAAGAAGAAGAAGAAGAAGAAGAAGAAGAAGAAGAAGAAGAAGAAGAAGAAGAAGAAGAAGAAGAAGAAGAAGAAGAAGAAGAAGAAGAAGAAGAAGAAGAAGAAGAAGAAGAAGAAGAAGAAGAAGAAGAAGAAGAAGAAGAAGAAGAAGAAGAAGAAGAAGAAGAAGAAGAAGAAGAAGAAGAAGAAGAAGAAGAAGAAGAAGAAGAAGAAGAAGAAGAAGAAGAAGAAGAAGAAGAAGAAAAACCATAGCTTATTGTTATTTGACACTGATAATAATAAAAGCTTACTTTTATAGAAACATTTTTGTTGTTTTCAAAGTGCCTTCAAATATATTATTTCATTTTGCCCAAACAAATAACAAAAGTCATTTACATATATTTTCACATTTCCCATGCCTGTTAGGTAGGTATGTCAATTAATTCAATTAATTAATTGATTGATTTGTTTATTATCCCTATTTTACATATGAGGAAAAAAGCTCAAAGAGGTGAGGATATAACTTGCCAGAGGTACCAGGCTAGTCCTCAGAAGGACTAGGGCTATACCATCTTGACCTGGTATCTAGCCCACTATTCATATGTTCTTTGTGACAACTCCTTCCCTGAAAAGTTACTGTTGTTGTGACTTTTTCCTTATGTGACATTAAGGCACATCAGTGCACATTTCCCAAAGTGCCATTTTTTTCTGACATCTCTACAATTCAAGTTAAGTGGGTGGCAAAACAAAATTATATCCATAAAGTAACTTTATTATTGTGGTAGAATTATTCAGGGCATGACTTGGAACAAAAACAAAAAATTCAATAATACTAAACTTTCCATGAGAGAATAAATAAGTGCCTGTAGTTATGTTTATCCGCATAATAATATGATGTTGTATAAGGTAGTTATTTGTGGAAATTCAGCACATTTCTAGTTTTTCTGGTAACCTAAAGAATCAGTCATGAACACCCCTTTTTAAGTGATGGCTTAAGTAGAAATACCATTTGCCATGAAATGGTCTAGTCCTTTTGTTGGCATACAAGTTAGTAGCAGTCCACTGGTTGAGCATTTACAAAGTCTTTAAAAACCTTCCACATAACTAAAACCAAGAGGTAAGAGTTAAAAAAATTTTAGGGGATAAAGTTCCTCTTGAAGCATAAGATTTCATCCAACCGGAATTCATCTCATTCATCTTTCTCTAACCTGTTATTGTTTGTGGATGATCCCACAATGTTGGTCTCAAAAGTTCCTTGATAGCTCAGCTTTCTAGAATAATTCCATTAGACTTTTTAATTATTATCTTATCACCAAATTTAAAAATATGTTTATAAATATGTTTATTTTTATTTATATTAATATAAGTATATATATGCATAAGTACACATGTATTTATGATGAACTGGCACACATTCTTAAAAATAAAAGAAAAGGGGGCAGCTAGGTGGCTCAGTGGATAAAGCACCAGCCCTGGATTCAGGAGTACCTGAATTCAAATCCAGCCTCAGACACTTGACACTTACTAGCTGTGTGACCCTGGGCAAGTCACTTAACCCCCATTGCCCTGAAAAAAATATAAAAAAGAAAGAAAGAAAAGAAAAAAATTAAATTTCAGTATACAAATTTCAAAATTTTAAATGTCTTGGAAAACATAGATCTATTAGTTAGGATATACTATTTACCTCCCAAGTCCTCAGGCTGGGTCCTTATATTGACAAACAATTCAATGAAATATCAAAACATCAATGTAATAGGCTAAATGTAAAGAACTTCACAACCAACCATCTACTGTAGTCAACTACCTTATACCAAACATCTAATTACTAGAACCCATCTAGAACATTGAATGTGATATTACTTTTGTCAATATGTTTACTAGTATATAGCTTTGGTGCTTCAGTGATTAGTGCACTGGACCTGGAGTCAGAAAGACCCAAATTCAAATCCTGTCTAAGATACTTGCTAGCTGTAATACCCTGGATAAATTGTTTGACCTCTATCTGCCTTAGTTTCTTCATCTTTAAAATGAGAATGATAATATCATCTACCTTGTTATAGGTATCAAATAGGATCACTATAGGATCCTATAGGATGCAAGCATTGAAGTACTATGTAAATATTAGTTATTGTTATTATAAATAAGAATAACAAGAAGATAACAATAATGTCATTTTTATTAATAAGTAAATTATCATTTCCTCATGGTTGTTATTATTAATTAGGAAATTATTATTGTTAATAATGAAGTGGAAAACAATTTCTTTCATAAACTTCAATCCCAACATCTTCACTGTCATATTCCTGACTATGTATGTATATATGTATGTATAAGCTTTTCATGTCAATGACTGGTGAAGTTCCCAAAATAAAAGATGTTTTGTAGAACTTTATAGATCATAAAAATGACATTGTTCTGGTATTTATCTTAGAATATTTATTATATTTTATTGGATTCATGATCTTATTAGTATAGATGTAAAACGAATCAGCTTGCTTCCTCTCATCATTTGCAATTCACATCCAAGTCTTTTTTATGAATCTTACACAGAGTAGTATAATGGTGGCGGGGGGGGAACCCACTTGATTTGCAATCAGAGGATCTGGGTTCAAATCCTGAATCTGTACTATGCAGCATACTGATTAGAGTACTAGACCTGGATTCAGAAAGAAACTTAGTTCAAAACCTGCCTCAGATATTCACTATGTGATCTTCTAAAAGTCCTTTAACTTTTCTCAGTCTCAGCATCTGCATCTATAAAAGGGAGAATAATAATATCTAATTCATAGGGATGAAATGAGATATCTATAAAGTACTTCACAAACTTTAAAGCCTAATATATATATATATAGTTATTACTACTACTATAACTACTACTAGCACTACTACTATTTTTATTATTCCTGTTGATACCATTACTTTTCTGACCTTTGGCAAGTCCTTCAACCTTCTGGGTCTCAGTCTTCTCAACTTACAATGAAGGAATTGAACCAGATTACCATTAGAATGCTTTCTATCTTAAAAATCAATGACCTTATCATATATATGTGTGTAAATTTCAGAAGAAATGCAATTTTCCCATGACAATAAATAAATAAATAAATAAATGAACAAAGAAACAAACAAAACAAATAAATTGATGAATGAATAAATAAATAAATAAATAAATAAATAATTAAACAACTGAATGAATGAACAAATGAATAAATGAATGGATGAGTAAATAGATAAACAAATAAATGACATTTATATAGCACATGTACCAGGCAACATTCTTTATATATAATATCTCATTTGATCCTTACAACAACCCTGGCAGATAGATGCTGCTGTTATCCCCATTTTGCAGTTGAAGAAATTGAGGAAAAAAGAAGTTGAACAACTTTCCCAGGGTCATACATGTTTTGGTTGAAGCTGGATTTTAACTCAAATCGTCCCGACTCCAGGCCCAGCACTCTATTCAATGTACCATCTGTCTGCTACAAATCATAAGATCATGGATTTAGAACTGAAAAGGACCTTATAGGCCATTAAGTGCAACTCCCATGTTTTACAGATGAGGAAAGCAGAGCCCAATTCATGCTGGCTCCAGAACACCCCTGAACTGGAAACAACATGAGAGCCCACTGAATGAGTGAATAAGTTGTTGCATATAAACATAATGGAATAATTGTGTGCCATAAAAAATAGCAGCATGGAGTCAGGAGTACCTGAGTTCAAATCCAGCCTCAGACACTTAACACTTACTAGCTGTGTGACCCCGGGCAAGTCACTTAACCCCAATTGCCTCACTAAAAAAAAAAAAAAAAAAGATTCCTGTAATAGAAAAAATGCAAAAAATCAAAATGCTAAATAATTTCCTGATTCTTCAACTGTAGCAACTATGCGAAACAGAATAATTCACTGTGACACCAGTCCAACTGTGTGCCATAATCTGGAGAATATATTTCTCATCCACTTTGTTTTTCCTCATGGGAAATCATTGTAAGTAACCATATGTGTCATTGAGAAGATCATTTAATGTTCTAGTTCTCAATACAAATAATACACGTCATCTGCAGGTCATATTTGTAGAACCCCATTAAAGTCTGAACTTTGTGTAAAAAATGTCAAAACCACAGATTTGATATACATGTGTGTATTTCCTTTTTAATGTATCAACTGATGCTTCTACTCAGAAATTATTGAACAAAGTTGTCCCTAGTTTCTACTATCATGAGGTCTTGTATGATGTAAACATATTTATGTGAAAAACATGATCTGAAGAAAGACTTGAAGGTTCTATTTTGCTCAATCAATCAACAAATACTTATAAAGTGCCTATTATGTGCCATACATTGGACTCAGTATGGAATAATATTTCTACTCAAATACTGGTGTAGTTTAAATTTAAGTCCTAAGATAAACAAGTAATGTCACTATTTTGAACAATTGAGCACTTTTTATTCAGAAAACAAGGGAACCAGTGGAGCATTATATTCCTGGAATTTTTCTGTCAATTGTGTGACTATGAGGGGCCAGCTAGGTGGCACAGTGGATAAAGCACTGGTCCTGGATTCAGGAGGACCTGAGTTCAAACCTGGCCTCAGACACTTGACACTTACTAGCTGTGTGGCCCTGGGCAAGTCACTTAACCCCAATTGCCCTGCAAAAAATAAAAATAATTTTTAAAAATTGTGTGACTATGAAGCTATGCCCTGCTATAAAAAACATATATAAAAGCTAGCCATTTACCTACTCATATGTTCTCATATCCTTATACTAGTTTTGTAGATATAAGCAAATAATTATGGGAATCAGAAGTGCTTCATGCCTTCTCAATTTCCTTTTTCTCTTCAATGGTATTTTTTATAATCATTTCAATCCTTTTGAAACTTTCCCCAATGAGTTCTTTATTATTTTAGGCTTACTTGCCCATATTCTTCTTCAGGTCCATTTTTACTACTCTATATAATATATCTAACAATGAAGCAGAGAAATCCAAAAGTCAGTGGTTCTGTTATAATTATTGATGAGACATGCTAAAATATCAGTTCATTAGTTATTCCCTCAAGGGAAGGAAGAGAGGAATAAACATTTATATAGTATACAGTATGTGGAAGGCACATAACTAAGTGCCTAAATGCTTTACAAATATCTCATTTGATCCTTGCAACAACCTGAGAATTGGTTGACATTATTATCCCCATTTTACAGTTGAGGAAAGAGGTAGACAGAGATTAAGTGATTTACCCAAGGTCACACAGCTATCAAGTATCTCAGTCTGCATTTGAATTCAAGTCTTCCTGACTCTGGGTCCAGTGTTGTATCCAGTGTGTCACCTAGCTACCTCAAGTACCTTTTTTTTCTTTTTTCTTTTGCTATTTTATAGGGTTTGATATTTATAATCTTCTACCTTTCTCTTCTATAATAATTTTAAATCATCTAAAAGAATATTGCAGCTGGCTGCTATGTTCCTCTGCTTAACAAAGATATCAAAGTTTCTTGTACATAACCAATCAACAAGCATTTATTAAATGCTTAGTTCTTGGTACTGTATGAAGTACTAAAAATACAAAGAAAGGCGGGCAGCTAGGTGGCACAGTGGATAAAGTACCGGCCCTGGATTCAGGAGGACCTGAGTTCAAATCCAGCCTCAAACACTTGACATTTACTAACAGTGTGACCCTGGGCAAGTCAATTAACCCTCATTGCTGCAAGAAAGAAAGAAAGAAAGAGAGAGAGAGAGAGAGAGAGAGAGAGAGAGAGAGAGAGAGGGAGGAAGGGAGGGAGGGAGGGAAGAAAGAAAGAAAGAAAGAAAGAAAGAAAGAAAGAAAGAAAGAAAGAAAGAAAGAAAGAAAGAAAGAAAGAAAGAAAGAAAGAAAGAAAGAAAGAAAGAAAGAAAGAAAGAAAGAAAGAAAGAAAGAAAGAAAGAAAGAAAGAAAGAAAGAAAGAAAGAAAGAAAGAAAGAAAGAAAGAAAGAAAGAAAGAAAGAAAGAAAGAAAGAGAAAGAAAGAAAGAAAGAAAGAAAGAAAGAAAGAAAGAAAGAAAGAAAGAAAGAAAGAAAGAAAGAAAGAAAGACATAAATAATCCAAGCCCTCTAGGAACTTTCATTTTAATGGGGGAGATAATGGGTAAATACACATGCACATACAAGATACAAATGGAATAGATGGAGGTAATGTTGAAGGGGAAAGTTCTATCAGCTTGGGGGACAAGGAAAAGGTTTCTCGAAGAAGGTTGCATTTGATCAGAGTCTTAAATGAAGTCATGAGTTCTAAGAAGTAGACATGAAGAAGGCAGAGCATTCCAGGCTTGGACAGAAAATGGTAAAGCATTCGCACTGAAGAACAGCAAATTGGTCAATGTGGCAGGATTATAGAGTGCAAGGCAGAAGACTGGCAAAGGAGTAAGGGATCATTTGGAAAGATATTTAAAAGCCAAAACAAGGGAACTTATTTTGTATTCTAGACCTAAAATTGGCTAAAATTATCTGATAAATGATTAGAATCACAATAGTCATTATTACTTCTGTTAGTGTCCTCTTTTTTGGGTCAATAGCTTGTTTCAACAGGTAGGGTAGGAATTATTCCAATCTTGAATTCATTTCTTTATATTTTTGTTTTATAATTTGGTTTTGCTTTTGTTTTTTATTTAATTAGTAAATGATATAGTAGATGTATATTATGAAATGACTCCCATATAGGTAACTAATTCCTATGTGTTAATATTTAATTGATTTTAGTTGATTACAATATCATTCAATCGTTATCAAATTTAGTCAATTCCAGATTTCTTTTTTAAAATTTTTTTACTATAGTTTATTTTTTGGTTACATTTTAAGGTCTGACCTGTCTCCTTCCCTCCCTCCCCACCCTGCACTAGAGGAGACTGCCATTTGACACAGATACAGATATGTGTATATGTAAAAACATACTAAGAATAATTCTATTTATCAGTTCTTTCACTCAAGGTGTATACTATCTTCCTTCATCGGTCCTTTCTAGTTGATTTGGGTATTTGTAATACTCAGAATGACATAGTCATTCACTGTTATTCTTCAAACAATATTGTTGCTTATATTGTATTATATACAATGTTCTCTTGGTTCTGTTCATTTCACTATTCATTGTTTCAAGCAGGTCTTTCCATATTTTTCCAAAATCAACTTGCTCATCATTTCTTACCTACAAACTCTCTTTTTTTTTTTTAAAGAAAGTATTTCAGATATTCCGGTGTACAGGGGAGAATTCTGGGAAGATGGCAGAGTAGGTCAGAAAATCATCAGCTCTCCAAATTTCCTCCACAAAAAAAGACAGAATATTGCCTCAGGAAAAAGTGATACAGAAGATGCTAGTAGTGGGGAAGGCGGGTAATGATGGGACCTAACTTTCATCAGAAATGAGTTAAAAGGGGATAGGAAGTGGGGGCGGGGGGAGAAAAGGGAGAGGGTGGGTAGGATAAGGAATAAGAGAATGAGGTAGCTGGTAGAAGTAAAGCAGAGGAGTGAGGAGGGATAGGGTGAATAGGGTAAGAAAGACAGTGAGGAAAAATAGGAAGGAGGAAAATACACCACAAGTAATTGTTGCTTAGAATGTGAATGGGATGAATTTACCAATAAAATAGAAGTGATAGCAGAATAAAAATCTGAATTCAACAAGATGTTGTTTTCAAGAAACATAAAGATGAAAGGTAAATACAAAGATAAAATAAAGGACAGGAGTAGAATTATGTAAAAACAACAGGGATAGAATCATGATCTCAGATTAAGTTAAAGTTAAAATAGAATTAATCATAAGAAAGAAATAGAGAAACTACATTATGTGTCAGCAAAAGTATTCAATATTGCTTTAGATCATTTAAAATAACTAGACAATATAAAATACCTGAATGTATACATGCTAAAATAGGCACAGGAACTATTTGAAAATAAATATAAGACACTTTTTTATACAAATAAACTCAGATCCAAATAATTGAATACTAATTGTTCATGGCTAGTTAAATCCTATACACACACACATATTTTTTGTGGGACAATAAAAGTTGAGTGACATCAGAGAACAACCAAAAAAAACAACAACAAAAAATCGAAGAAAAGCTGGGCAGATTTGAAAACAGTGTGTAGTATTTATTATGTAGATTTTCTTTTGGGTCTGACCTAGAAGATACTTATAGTTAATGCTCTGGATCTGGAAGGAAAATTTAGGGATCTAGATCAAGAAGAAGAGCTGCTGGATGTAAAACAGAAACCCCAACATGGAGAAGAGATTTTAATCCCTTTGAGGTCAGTGAATTTATAATTTTCATTATTGTATCTTTTCCATTTCTTATCACAAGGTTTTGTGCCTTTTTTTTTCACCACCTTTGAATTAATTGTTGTAGAGAGCTCTTGCTGAAGAGGTAGTCTGGGTACCAGGGTGTCATAGCAGTTAGGATAAAGAACATGAAGCTAGGAAGGTCTCAGGGAGGGGGGAGGGGAGAAGGGGAAAGAACGATAGAATTTGGAACTCAGAACTTTAAATAAAAATGTTTATCATTAAAAAACACACTCATGATTTTATTAATTTTTACAGCTCATCTAACTATAATTCTTAGCCCCCTCTGACACTCCCCCCATACCATTGATGTGAAAGTAGAAGGGACAATACACTGGAGCAAAGGCTATTGTATATATTATATCTATACTTTTGTTCATTACCGAATTTCTATATTTATCACCTAAGCAGCAAAACTTCTGCCAATGAGATCTCTACTACTAAATTATGTTGGTGCTCAGAGAGTGAAGAAAATCTGTCTCTGTCACCATAGTCAGTCTTTTTCACTTCCAGAGTCCCATTTTCTGACAAATCTTTGGAGTACTCAATTATGTCCATATTACAAAGAATTTTCAGCATCATTGTAGAGGCAACCCAGAATAATAGATGGAGTGCTTGATCTAAGGTCAGAAATACCTAGTATCAAATCCTACCCCAGATATTTACTAGATCATGGGCAAATAACTTAAAGACATTTTGTTTCAGTTCTTCATTTGTAAAAAGGAAGCAGTTGGACTCAGTGACATCTAAGATTGCTTCTAATTATGAATTTATGATCCTATGACTTTCCTGAAGAATATTTGTTATAATCCTGGAAAGAATATGATTATTTCGAAGGCTAGATGGGCGCACTAAAGATTTAAGTGTATCTCCTACCTATTCCCATTTTAATGTTGCTTCCTACTCAATGCCTTGTTTCCCTATATTTTAGTAACTTCCTCTTTAAGACACACCTATACTCAGACTAAAATGTGATTTTGACACAAATGATATCCCTATCCTTAATCTCAGAAGGAAAAAATTAAGATTAAATTCCAAATTTCATTTGATTCTCATTCTTCCTTCCAAACATCATCCAATGTGTTTGAAACAAAAGTCCAATTCTTACCTGAACTGATGATTGAAGCTAACCTAAAACAAATAGTTGGAAAAATCAAGTCCGTGGCAATGCTAACTAAATGCTTATGGGAAAATCTTTACTAGACAGTGCACGTGAGGATGCTTACCCAGGTTGGGACCAAATCTCCACTTAATCCAAAAATATGCTTAACTGGCAGCCTTTGTGATCCTGAACAAAACGGGGTTTTCCCAATCTAGCAGAATGTCTACCAGGTAAGAATATAAAAGAGACAAGAGAACTATAAATAGTGTCTTTTCAGTGCATGATACTTGAGAAATTTAAGCAGATGCTCAGCTGGTTCATCTCTCTAGTGTTCTGCTATAGAGGCTTGGCTGGCTGCCTTTTTTTTTAAGGGTTTTGTTGCATTCAAGTTTGACATGAAACTCTAGTTTGTACTTAAAGAGGTGTGGGTTGATTATTTTTCATTTGTAAAATACAGCCACAATTTTAGCTGGTGAGTTATAAACATGCTAATGTTCCCTAACAGCATTGCTGGGGATTTCCACAGACACATTAAGCCATCTACTGGCTGCAGTTCTAATGGAATACTTCACTGAGGATTAGCAATGCTAATAATGATCTTACTACTGTTTTATTTGGACCCTAAGATCTTAGCCTCAATTGTTATTTGGTTTGTCTTGCATAAAGAAACTATGGAAATCTCATCCCTTGAGACCCAATCTCAGTCTGGTGACTAAGGCACTAACTCTGAAAAGTAATTGTATCTACTTAGGTCAAGGCTTTTGCCTCTTTCAGAGCACTAACTCAATGTCATTAGTTGAAAAAAAAAACCTCAATTCAATACAACTAACATTAAATGCCTCTTAAGTGAAAGTTGAGAGTTAGTGTGACATGGGGAATAGAGAGAGCCTCCAAGTTAGGAAGACCTTGGTTCAGATCTCACTTCTGGTCTAGTACTGGCCATGCTACCCTATGCAGATCAATTCACTTCTCAGTACCTCTGATGAATTTTCCTAGACATAAAGCTATAGAGCTGGAATAGATTTTGGTAGAAAAAGTTTGTAGAACCATAGATTTTGAGTTAGAAAGGATCTCTGACTATACCCAATCCAGTTCTCTCTTTTACAGATAAAGAAACTGAGGCTTTTGAGGGGTTAAGTGACACCCACTGGCATATCAGGCCTTCCTGGCTTTAGGTCCTGTACCCCATCTGCTATGACATTCTGGTATGTTGGCTGTAGAGAACAAAGAGCTCTCTACAACAATTAATTCACAGGTGATGAAAACAAAAAGGCACAAAACCCTGTAATAAGCAATGGAAAAGATACAATAATGAAAACTGATAAATTCCCTGCACTCAAGGAACTTAAAATCTCTTCTCCATGTTGGAGTTCTGTTCTGAATCCAGAAGCTCTGCTTTTAGATCCAATTCCCTAATTTTCCATCCAGATCCAAAGCATGATCCACAAGTCAGAGGTATCAAACACTGGACTCTGTTGCCCAGAACACTCCTGATTGCGGCCAGAACCAGATTGAAATGTGCTTGGGAAAAATGTGTTTATTTTAATTTTTTCCATTAACAGTATTTTATTTTTCCCAATTACATGTAAAGATAATTTTCAACATTCCTTTTATTTGGGGGTGGTGGGGGTGGGGGTGGCAATGAGGGTTAAGTGATTTGCCCAGGGTCATAAGCTAGTAAGTATCAAGTGTTTAAGGACAAATTTGAACTTAGGTCCTCTGAATCCAGAGCTGGTGTTTTATCCACTGAGTTACCTAGTTGCCCCCTCAACGTCCTTTTTTGTTAGTTTTTGAGTTTCTGTTTATTTCTCCATCCCTCCCTTCCCTCCCCACTCCCCAAAACAGGAAGCAATCTGATATGGGTTATACAGTACAATCATGTTAAACATGTTAAACACATTAGTCATATTGTGAAAGAAGAATCAGAACCAAAGGGAAATACCTCTTACAAGAAAGAAAAAAGAAAGGAATAATAACAAAGTGAAAATAGCATGCTTTTTTTTGGATGTGGAGAACATTTTCCATCATGAGTCTTTTGGGATCGTCTTAGATCATTGTGTTGCTGAGAAGAGCTGAGCTTTTCACAGCTGATCATTGTACAATGTTACTGTTACCATGCACAGTGTTCTCCTGATTCTCCTCACTTCACTCAGCATTCATTTTTTAAGTCTTTCCAGGTTTTTCTGAAATCTGCCTGCTCATTGTTTCTTACAGCAATAGTATTCCATTACATTCACATACTAAAACTTGTTCAGCCATTCCACAATTGAAGGGTATCCACTCAATTTCCAATTATTTGCCACCACACACACACACACACACACACACACACACACACACACACACACACAGCTGCTATAAATGTTTTTGTACCTGTGGATCCTTCCCCCCCCTTTTTTTTGTTCTTTTTGGAATACAGAGATTAGGAAATATTTAATAAAGTAAATAAAAATGCTACCCTATGTTTGGTCATTTCAGTCACGTCTAGCTTTTCATGTCACCACTTTGGGGGTTTTCTTGGCAAAGATACTGGAGTGATTTGCCATTTCCTTCTTCAGCTCCTTTTTAAAGATGAGAAACTTAGGCAAACAGGGTTAAGTTACTTATCCAGGTTCATAAAGCTAGCAAGTATCTGAAGACAGATTTGAATTCAGAAAGATGACTTTCTGATTCCAAGTCCAGGGCTCTATCCACTGTACCACCTAGCTTCAATGAAATGTATAGATAATGTTATATTTTTAAACAGTCAATATGCAGTGATCCTTATGTAAAGATTAGTGGTCCCATTTCTGTTTGAGTTTGACACCACTGCTCAAGGTGGTCCATGGGCTAGTCTCACAAAAATGACAATATTAAGATGAAAATTTTATTTGATTGTTTTGGCATGACATAATAATTCATTTTTATGGTAAATAAGAAGACATCTTGTTGGTAAATCACAAATAAAATGAAGTGTCATTGTTGCAAAGGATAAAATTGAAAATGAAAACAAAACAAAAACCACCTCAGAAGTTTTCACTTTTCTATGTCCCTAGTGAGTATTATTAGCTCAAATAAAAATGAATGGGTGGGCACTAATTAAGAAAATATTTGTTTCCCATACTCACTGCTTGATCCTAGTTTAGGATGATGTCAAATCTAATTAGAACAATATTTTTTCCAGCTTCCTACTATGTGCAAAAAAGTGTTGTTCTAAGATGCACAAGGTGTTCCTAGGAGGATCTGTGACTGGGGTTGGGACTGGATGTGAGAGTGGGACACTGTTGCCTTCTCCCAGCTATACAGGGGACATCTGGCCAAAGTTAAGATCAAGGAGAGCTATAAGGAAGGAGGCTGTATGTCACAGAAAATTCAATATGCAACCTGACAGATGAGTAGAGATGGAGACAGGAGTTTTGGTTGGCAGTCAACATCCCACCTGCTTTCCATGACCAGAACTATATAAGTCTTAAATTTGTTTGTTTTTAGCACCTGTTTTGGGAAACTCCTCCTTTCATCAAAACCTCCCTGTGTCACTCCAGTTGCAAATGTGACTTATGAATGGAACCTGAGATTCATGGCACTTTGCCATGTTCCCCCTAGTTTCTTCTTTCTTTCTCTTCTTCCTTCTCTCCCTCTGTTATTCCTTCTCACTCCTTACTTCTTCCTTTCACCATGTCATCACTTTGTCTTGTGTTGATGTCTTTTAGCTACCCTCATTGCAGGGGTATACTGAAGTCAATTTTAATCTCCTTGCTTGATCAGATACGATCTTCAGTGTGAGCACTACAGCTCAGAAAATGGCAATCACTACAAACACGGGTTTGATTTATCGTTTGTTGGTTGTCTAGATTTGAGAAAATGCTAATAATATAGATTAAACTAAAAGGTGTGTGCATACATTGAGAAACCTGTTGTAAAACATTAAACAGCACACCTTTGTATTGCTCTATAAATATTTAGGCTTAAGTAGGAGTGCAGGCAGGAAATGGAGTCATTACCAGATTGGAGGCCTTGTGACTATAGGCTAATAATAATAATAATAATAATAATAATAATAATAACAATAATAATATCTGAAAATTATATAGTACTTTAAGATTTGCTAAGTGCTTCACAAACATTATCTCATTTGTACCTTGCAATACTCCTATTTTCTCTGTTCTTCTCTGCCTATGGTTTAGGCCTGCCAATAGTAGCTATTGACTTTGGTTAGCCTTGAGGATATCATTAAGATTCAACAAGATGTCTAAGCCATCCCAATGCTAGGCAGAAAATTGTATTATGAAGAAAGGGTGAGATCTAATCACCATCCTCATATAAACTTTGGAGAAACCAAAACAAGAAAATGTATAAATAAATTTTGGATAAGCACATGAACATGAGAATCTGGGCACTTGAAATATAGATACATTCTTGCTAAAGTCCTACTCTTATTCTTCATTGTGACATAGAAGTAATCATGCATTTTTAAAGGCTATCAGTGGAATGCAAGTGATGATCTGGATACTAAGGTATATTGACTTTGAGAACAGGCAGAGCAATGAAGTATGTGGCTGTTGTTCAAGCACAAGCCTATAGAGGCTTATTACCAGGTTCTCTGTAAGGTGACAAATTTTTCAGCCATCACCTAGGTCATAGAGAAGTGGAAATATGCATCAGTGGAAAGAGTACCCCAAATCAAAGCTCTTGTAAAAACTAAAGATAGTATAGTAGAGCTGTAGCAAAACCACAAGGTGGCATTACATTTAGAGGGTGAAACAAAGGGAGAGAGAGAGAAAGAGAGAGAGAGAGAGAGAGAGAGAGAGAGAGAGAGAGAGAGAGAGAGATATTAGTGGGGGGCTCCATGAAAAGGATTCCTGAGAAAGTAGGGGAGGGGAGGGGAGAGGAAGGAGGAGAAGGGAAAAAAGAAAGAGGTTGAACAAATAGGAAATAATATACATCACTGTTGAGAGATGAGCCTTAGTTATGCCATTAATTATCAGCCTTTCCCACTTCTTCTATTACTCCTCTCCTCTGGCTGCAGGTTATTGCTGAGGGAATGGAGAATGGAGGGAAAAGATCAAGACCTGAAGACATAGATAAAAACTGATGGAAAAGGAAAGGTGTCAAAATTATTGAATGCTCATAAATTTCCTGTAAAATAGCACTTAGGAAATAAAAAAAAAGTTCTATTTTTATACTTGGTTATATCTCTCAATACCATGAAACAGGATAACACAATCTTGATTTTGCTTACAGGGAGTGACAATTCAGAATACTTAGATAACACCACCAGAATATGAGTCCCAGGGCTAGTGTTAGTAAGCCCCACTGGCAGAAAAGAGGATAACATCCCTACCCTGTTAACAGGTTCACACAGCTCCCTGGAGCAGAGAACTCTGCATGCTGCCATGCTGCTAGTAAGCAAATTGTTCCCAAATCCTCCGAGTGCCTTTCCTATGGGCGCTATAATTCCCACCAGCAGTCAAAGTCTATTACGCGTGAGAAAAAGGGGGCACAGATCCATTGCTGAAACTGAAGGAGCTCTCTGAGACTCAAAGGGAATCCGCACGTTTTCTCTCACCTGTCAGAGGTCCCATCTGTGCCAACATAACAATTCTCCCTCTGGGTTTGGCAAGCAGCTTTCATGCTACTGGAAACTGCAAGAACACAGTTTTGTGTTACACAAGGGAGATCACACCACAAGGCTAAGCTGAGATAAGAACTCAGTCAAAGCCAGAACTAGCATGGCATGGGTAGGGTTTCCCCACATTTAGCAGGGGAACTTCCTGCCCTGAATTCCTTCTCACTCCCTCTCCCTAGTACTCCAGCCACCTGACAGGCTCTCTCCCTCTGCTGACCATATGGCTATCAACTGCTGAGGGTCTGTGGCTGTGGTAATCTTCTGCTGGGTCCCAGATTCTGCCCAAAGTTCATGTTCCCCTAATAGGTTACCTGGTCTATATATGCAGACTGCAAGGGATCAATGGCAAAGAAAGTAGTTATCCCTTTTGCACTGTGACTTTCTCCATTGTGGTTTCACTATATTATGAGGCAGCATAAGAAAGTAAATGGGAATTTGGGAGGGGTGTTGTGGAAGCCACAAGATGATATATGGAGGCCAGCAGAGGACACAGAAAAAGCTTAGAAAATCCAAAATCATCAAATATATGCATAGTATTATTGTATACTATCAACATATTTTCTCTTTTACTACCATAATAATTCAGAGTTCTCCAGTAGGAAGGGAAAAAAAAAACCATTTTATGCAGATTTTCCTGATTTGGGGGGGGGGTAGGTACTGGGCCCTCAATCCTTACAATGTACATGTTAGTCACTTCAGCCTCAATGCCTTTTTCTGATAATTATTCTTTCGTTTTACACGCACTGAAACCTAGTTTTCTTCTGAAGACATTACATTTCTCTTGGCACTCCCTTTAACTCAAAATTCTCCTTTCCTTGCATATTCTGACATTTAAGGCTAGGAGTAGGAGTTGGGGCCCTGTTTACTCCCTATTGCTACTATAATAACAATAATGATGATGATGATAAAACAATAATAATAGCTAATATTTATATAGAACTTTATTTTCAAGGTGCTTTCCAAATATTTTCTTATTTTATCCTTACAATAACCTTAGGAATAGGTGCTCTTATTACCCCCATTTTGCAAAGGAGGCAAGAGAAGACAATAAGTATTTATATTGCACCTACTTGTGTCAGACACTGCTAAGCACATTTCAAATGTTATTTCATTTGATCCTCACAACAATCCTCATCTGTAAAGTAGGCACTGATTTTATCTGCATTTTATAGTTGAGGAAACTGAGGCAGACAGATGTTTACTTGTTCAGAGTCACATAGTATCTATGAACTCATTTCTCCCCTACTCCACGTCTAGTGGTCAGCTGAAGATCCTTCTGTATCCACCACTTAGCTTTGCACATGCCTCTATCTTAGAAGTTCACTTGTTCATGTACAGATTCTTGTAGCTAATATCTATGGATGTCCAGGTCATTCTTCCTCCTCCCCAGTGTCTCCCAGTGTTCTTCACTATATGTTGTTTCCCCTTTAAACATCCTATTTTCTCATCTCCTCAACTCCCATAGCCTGTCTCCAGCCTAACTCACTAATGCCCAGGAATGGTGCATTAAGCAATTTGCCTTCCCTTCCCCCACCTCTGAATTCACCCCAAGTGCTAGAATTCCTAGTTATAAAAGTTGAACTCATCCACACCAAGGCTCAGCAAGGCATAACTGCTAGTGTTGGCTCAAATAGGTTGGCTCGGATCTAGTGCCCTTGACAACTTGGATTTGCTTGGCAGCCTTTAGCAGTACTCTTCAGGCATTTTTCTCAAATACTAACGAGTATATTACATATGTTGCCACTAATGCAGTTACAGGCAGCAGTGGGAATGCAAATGATTTGCTCTAGGAATTCCAGAGCAAATTCTCTCAAACTGACATATTTTCAGAATTGGGAAAGAAATAGGTAATGCCAAAGAAATTCAGTACCTCCTCCCTGCCCCCCCCAAACAAACAGTACTGCTTTAATATAGGAGATAGAGAGATATGCTCAGAGCCAAAAAACTGGATTCAAGTTCCACATCTGACAAGTACTGTGTGACCTTGGAAAAGTCACCTAAACTCTCAGTGTACTGGACAATTCTCTAAGACTACAAGATGCAGAGAAAGTACTTGTATAGGTAGTAGGAGTTTCCTATGCTGGGAGTGCCCTACACCCCTGAAATTACCAGTATTGTCATCATTCTCCTACTATTTAGCTTACCGTACTCTTCCGTTTTCAGGAAAGTGGCATGGAGAGTTTGGTAGGAGTTGAGCTTGGGCCAGAAGCCTGATACTGACTTTACTGCCTTTAAATAACTCTATCCCAGAAGGATAATGAGGTCAAATGGGAACACATGAATCAGAAGAGCTGGGAAAATGCTGAATTGTACCAACACCTAAGGAAAAGAGAAACCTCAAAATCAACTCTTCTCTTCCACTTCCTGAAAATCCCTGCACAACCCCAAGAGAAATATCATGAGATTGGAGTAGGGCAACTGAAATTTAGTATGAAGCCAAGCCAAAGATTGCATTGAAAAGCAGGATCTTAAACTATATTACCTTGACCCATTAGTTCCAGAGTATTGAACAAATCAAAGTGGCTACAGATGTCAATGACCAGGACAGTCTCAGAGTAAGATTAACACAAGTTAGCTGCACACAGACTTGGGATTCAGAGCTCTGTAACTCCATTTCCATAAAGACCATCGATGCTTCTTTCAAAATAAGGCACTAATCCAAAACATTTTCCTCCTCCTTAAAGTTTCATTACACTTATTCTCAATCTCTCTTGTCCATGACCTGATCCTCAGTGGCTACCTAAACTCTTGTACTAACCTTCCTGTTATTAACCAGTTCCATATGTATTCACACACACACACACATTTGTGTGTAATGGTGGCCATAATACATACATACATACATGCATGCATACATAAATACATACATGTGTGAAATAATTCGATGCTTACTTTTATTTATCGGTTATTTCTCTGAATGCAGATAATGTCTTTCTTCATATGTTCTTCATAGTAAACTGACCATATTCTAAAGACCAGATTTTAAATCAGGTCTTCCTGACTCCAGGCCCAGCCTTTTATACATTGAGTCGGCTAGATGGCATCAAGGTGGCTCAGTGGATGGAGAGAACTGAGCCTGGAGTCAAGAAGACCTGGGTTAAAATCTGGCCTCATACAATTAACTTGCAATGTGACCCTGGGCAAGTCACTTACCCTTTGTTTGCTTTAATATACTGGAAAAAGAAATGGCAAACTACTCCAGTATCTTTGACAAGAAAACCCCATGGACTTGGGATCACCAAGAATCAGACACAACTGAACAGAAATAACAAAAGGGTGATTATGGTGCTTTGTAAATTGTGTCAAGTTCTTGAGCATTCTGACTGGGGGTAGGGGAAGGAGGGGAATTTATGATTTTGAGATGGAAATTTATCATCTCAAATTTTCTTCCTGGGCCTAAACTCATTGAATCACAATCTCTTTCCCTATAACAGAAACTCCAAAACCTTTTCAATAGAAAAGCAAATAACAAAGGCCACTGAAACGTGTTTATTTCATTTTAAAAGAAGATATGGCTCAACGAAACCATCAGGAGAAAAGTTTAGACACTCATTAACTGGTAATCGATATCTTGGGTACTCACCAGAGACAGCTGAGACTGTCACACCTAGTAATACAACATTCCTCTTCATCTGGAAAATTGCTTATATATTTTAAGAGTTACTGACATCATAGTCAATGTTTTCAGTGCACATGAGACCATTTTCCTCAAACAGAAAAGTACCAGAAATTAGGGCTTATTTCTAAGAAAGCACCATAACCCAGAGGGCAGGGATCATGGTTTATTTATCTTTGTATCTACCCCAATACTTAGCATATTGGTTTGGTCTTAAGACAGTGCTTAACAGATATGTTCTGAATTGAATTACATTAAGGCAGCTTTGCTACTAAACTTCTTGTTGTTTTTCCTTCATTCTTTTCTTTTTTGTTTTGTTTTCCACGACATTAGGAGCAGATGTCATGACTTGTAGTGAATTGAATTTAAGTGAGCAAGAGCTATGCAAGGTCACCAACCTCACTCTCTCTTCCAGATCCAGTGGCAAGATATATATCAGAACAACTGGAGCTGGCCCCAGATGGCAATTGTGGTTAAGTGACTTGCTCAGGGTCAAACAGCTATTAAATGTCCAAGTTGATATTTGAACCTTGAGAAAATAATTATTAATAATGTGTGGGAAAATGGGTAGTTGTCTCCTCTCAATGAGGATATAACAGTCAATCATATTCCTCTTCACCTGTTTTTAGGACTGTGGTAAAAAGTTTTAACAGTCAGTTAGATAATGGAGAGACGCCAGTTGTTTTTTTTTTTTTAGGACCACCCTTTTGGGGAGGAGACCAACAGCATGAGCTACGCACACCAGTCCGCCTGTGACGCACGCCAGATTGCCTGCTGAGCACTCGATTTCCGGGGTGCGAGTTTAAAAGGCAAGGAGAGAATGGAAGTGGGGCCTTTTTTCCTGCTCTGCTGGTCTCCTAGCTGTGCTGCATAGACAGACGCTGACTGGAGTTTGACTCGGCCCAGCTCTCGGTTAACAGCACGCACTTGATTCGGTCTCTCTCCCCAAAGGTGGCCTTGGGTTTTGGTGAGTTTTATACGGAATAGACTAAGCCTAGACTTAAGATGATTTGTATTGTATTTCTACTTTCCTATCCTTCTAATCAACATCACCTCGTGACTACCACACAATAAAAGCTCTAACTAGAAAACCAGAAGCTTCTTCCATTTACTAGTCTGGGAGATAAATTAAGGGAAAGGTTAAATAGGGGAGATTTATGATCTAATATCCAATTTTAATCTCACAGGACAAACCTCTCAGATCCCCTCCTCCCACTCTGGCTAATAAAATCACATGGTTCAAGGACAACTGAGTTGGTCTCAATAAGGTCAGCTCCTGAATTGTGCCCATATAAGGAAGAATAAGGTCTGCTCCTAAGTTATGTTCATATAATGAAGAATTGATTAGGGATAGGAATACTGCATTCTGATTAGCTAGCTTTTGCATGTAGATTGTAACCCTTGAATAATCAGACCAATAATGAAAAAAGGGAAGGTCCATTCACATTAGGGACTAGGGTTTAAAAGAAGGTCTGTGAACCCCATTCTGGGCACCCACTAGCTGCACACTAGGGTGCTCCTTTCTCATGAGAAGGAAATAAACCAGCCTTTGTCACATTGCTGCTGAGTTCCCAAGAATTGTTGAGAAGAAGATTGTTTTCCCTCACATAATGGATTTTGGGGGGGGGGGACCCTTGTTCTTTTCTATCTTTTATTTATTTATTTATTTATTTATTTATTTATTTATTTATTTATTTATTTGTTTGTTTGTTTGTTTGTTTGTTTGTTTGTTTATTTATTTATTTATTTATCTGTTTATCTATCTATCTATTTATTCATTCATTCATTCATTTATGTGGGGCAATGAGAGTTGTGATTTGCCCAGGGTCACGCAGATAGTAAGTGTCAAGTGTCTGAGGCTAGCTTTGAACTCAGGTCCTCCTGAATCCAGGGCCAGTGCTTTATCCACTGTACCACCTACCTGCCCCCAATTTATCTATCTATCTGTCTATCCTTTATTTACTTATTTATTTATTTAATCATTCATCCATTCATTTATTTTTGGACCCTTGTTCTTTTCATAAACACCCCCACTCAGAAGTGTAGTTCTTAGAAACTTTAGCTAATCTCTGTTGGGATCAGCCCAGGATCCCAAGGGTGGATCCATAGAAATGGAGATTGACTCCATGGGATTAGCTATACCTAGACTTCATCTGTCTTGCACTTCAGAGATGGTCTTTTTGTAAACTTCCCCATTAGGTTGTTACATCATTCGGTCCTAGGTGAAACTCATTTTAATATGGACCACCCTCAGGTCATGTTAACCAATGAAACTGAATGATGTTAGCCAACTAGGTTTGATCAGTGTATAAGAGCCACCTCTATCAGAAGAGGAAAAAGACTGACCAGGAGGTGAATGCTGGTGAGTGCTCTCCTCTTAGAACAGGGTAGATTGAGGCCATGTGCTTTCTCTCTCTTAGAAATATGGTATTGGGGGGGTTTCAACTTGGGTTACCTGCAATGGGGTAAATGCTTTACTAACATTAAATATACTTTAATAATAAATGCTTACTGCAAAAAATGGGTACAATAGCCATTCATTTATAAGTAGCAATATTTTTAAAAAGCCAGTCTGGCCCCTAATAATTTAGTGAAAAACAGTCCCACAATATTTTAATAAATACAGTCCTCTTGACTCTAGACCCAGTTCTGTAACCACTGTGCCACCTAGCTTCCTTTTCACTACTAAACCAAAATACCTAGGAGTAAGCCTGATTTTTAGCCAAGATTTTTTTTGTCAGCTCTTATCAGTATCAGAGTACATCTAAGCCCATGAATGTGTGCAATAATTTTAAAATAAAAGCAAATATAAATATAATGTCAAATTTTTAACAAATTATAAATGCAACTCAAAAAAGAAAACAAAAATGTGTACTACATGGTCTATTGGGATAGCTAGGTGGCACAGTAGATAGCCTTAGAATTGGAGCTAGAAAGATTTGGGTTTGAATTCTTCCTTAGAAACCTACTAGCAGTGTGATCCTGTGCGAATCACTTGTGCTTTCTTAGCCTCCTTTTCCTCATCTGTGAAATAGAGATAATAACACCTACCTCACAGGGATATTAAATCAAATGAGATAATAAAAGCAGAGCACTTTAAAAACATTAAGGTGCTAAAGAAATATAAGCTGTTGTATTAGTACACACAAATCATTTCTAATATAAATTGAAATGCTCTTCTGACCCCCCAAAAAAACACTTTTAAAATGTGCTTATTGCCCCAATCAGGAAAATTTCCTAAATGCCTTCTTTCCAGATGCCTCTGCTTTAATTTTAATACTTAAACATAGCTCTTGGTGAATTTCAGTTTATCCTTAATAACAACAGATTTTTTTTTAAATAAACTTGGTCTTCACTTGAATACCATCTGGATAGGAGGTGCTGGAGAGACTCTCTTAAGGAGAAGACTCAAAGGGGCCTCAAACAGATGATTTAGTCCAGGCCTCTGCCTGCAGGCAGTACTGATCTTAAATCTGCATGCCCAAGGCAAATAAAAATAGCAGCCAGTCAAATGGCTGCCCAAGCAGGTGCTTCTTAAAATCAGACATCAACATTTCTGGATTTCTGGATCAAGGTTATTGTGTCCAGGGCCAAATAATCCTATCTGCCTCCTCCCTCTTTCATTTAAACCCAATTCCTCCTGTTTTGCCTTCAGTGAAAACAGTTAACAACCAGTCTCCATTCTGATTTACTTTGCCCTAGGCCAAACAACCTTAATTGGACTCAACCTCTCCTGATTGGATCCATTTTCCCAACTCTTTTGTTGAAAGAAATTATGCACATTATTAGGAGTGGCATTGATCAAAGACTCAAAGTGTAATGTCTGCTAATTTTGCATCCTCCTGGGTCCACCTTACTAAGGATGGGTAAAACAAGGTACAACAAAGAAATTACTATGTCAAAGCCCATACCAATTAAGTGTTAAAACTAAAAGAGTTCACTAGTCTATCGAATTATTGAATTTTTTAAAAGGAAAAACAAAATTTGGCACTGTTTCTAAGGATCCATTTTAACCCCTGGATTCTCATGTTATTCAGAAGAAACAGAATGACCTCTAGAATGTACCCCAGAGTTTGAAGCAATTAGATTTCTACAAAGGGAATAGAGGATGTATCTAATGGCTTTAAACTATGTTTTGATGCAAGAGGCAATATCTCTGGCTTTTCTGAATTAAGTTTGCATGCATTTACTGACACGAAGGATTTGATGTTCGACAAGTTGACAGCATTGGAACTGCGCTCTGTCAATTGAAAATGGAAACAGATATTTGAGTATCATCCTAATAATAGTAAGACCTAAAAGAAAATCTTAATAATGTTACCTAGTCACAACATGCAGAGGCTAAATAGACTGGTACTCAAGATCATGTCCTGAAATATCTCATTGTATAAATGCTAAGCTTCGATGCATTCCAATCTATCAGGAAACACTAGAAAGGAGGAGCAGGGATTTAAGAATTCCTATCCTCACTTTTGTTACAAATGCACATCTGAACAATTTAGCCATAAACAAAATCAGATAGAGAACTAACCATCTGATAACCAAAAAGGGGTGGAGTGGGAGTGGGGGGAGAGAGAAAAAGGAGGGAAAGGAAAAATAGTAGAACAAGAAAAGGAAGGGTAAAAATAAATATTATTAAAGAAAGACATGGAAGCTCATACAAACAAAATGGCACCAACTATGTTACAGATACTATCTCTTTTGATCTTTATACCAACCCTAGGAGATAGAGACTATTAAGATCCCCATTTTACAGTTGAGGAAACTGAGGCAGAAAAAGATGAAGTGAGTTGACATGAGTCACACAGCTATTAAGTGTATGAGGCCAGATTTGAAATCAGATGTTCCTAAATTCAGGCTTGGCACTCTATCTACTATGCTACCTAGCTGACTAGAAACAGTGTGACATTAAGATGTATCTGAGGTCTAGGTCTTTGATGAACAAAGATAACCAAACTGGCGATAGTTTGGACCTAAATTTGGTTTTCTGAAGAAAAAACAAAGGAAGAATTAAAAACTCCATCCCCCTACCATCTTCCCCCTCCCAGCTTGATTGTCCTCCAGAGTCATCTAGATTTCCCTGTGACTTGCCTTACCACCAAATGAATACCCATGTGCCAGTGAGAAGAAATGTGCTGCCATTAAAATATGTGCATTTATCAAATGCAATATTAAACAGCACCTCCTCCTCTTGTGCTATGCTCTGCATACCATGTAGCTGTTCACCCTGCCTACCCTTAGGCTCAATTCTGTTTCTGAATGACAGTCTTGTACTCTTCCAAATCAGCAATAGTAAATCTCACATGCTCTATACCCTACCTGTTCCTCTAGAATCTTGAATGGGCTGGAGGTAAGGATAGGAATAATTGAATAGGCATTTTTCTAAAGATGTGCGGTAGGCATCTGCTAATCTCAGTTTCATTTCCATTGAAAAAAAAAATCAACACATTCTCCATCCCAGAGAAAGTCACAGTGATGGAATGCTGATTTTATGTTTGTCCAGATTCCAGTGGATTGAATATACCCTGAGCATTAGAAAGTAGCTTTTCAAAGATATTAACCAACCTCACCTGTTTGTCACCCACATCTCACCTCAGTGTCTTTGCACAGGCTGTCTTCTCCATTCCCTCTTACCTCCACCTCTTAGAAGCTTTAATTTTATTTCAGCTTATGTTCTAGTGTTACTTTCTCCACAAAGCCTTTCTTGACCTGTCTAGTTCACAATGCTCTTTCCTTCCTCAAATTCTCTAGTGTGTACTTTCTTATCAATGTACATATTGTAGACCCACCAACAGAATACAAGATACTTCAGGACAAGGATTGTTTCTTCTTATCTTTGTGTTCCCACAAGGGATATGCTGGTAAATATTTAACAACCAGCTCTGTGGGAAAAAATATAGGAATGACACACTTTAAGCTTAATCTTCCTTATTAACATTTTCTCTGTGCTTTCTGAAGCCTAGACAATCAACAAAACAATAAATCAAGGCTTGATTTGTAGCCTATTTCCAGGTTATAATGGCTCACACTAAAATTTTAATAATTATTATCTCTTGGGAGCTGATTCTGACTCCAATACACTCTTGGCTCTTCTCCCACCTAACACAGTGCATTGAATATAGTAAGTGCTTAGTCAATATTTGTTAGTATGAATTGAAAAATCAAGAAATCTGAATTCTAAAAGAAATGTTTCTTGTGTGAGAACAATGATCTCTCTGGTCTTCCTTCATAGATTAAATTGAGAGAGCAAAAATAAAAATTCAGAACTGAAAAGGGTTGGGAAAAATAAGCAGCCTTTTAAATCCATTTATTTTCATTTGTTTCATTATGTAACAGATATTGAAGTATTTAGTATTTAGTTTTCCTCTCTGTTTAAAAGAAAAAAAAATAAACTAGAGACATCTGTCATTTGAAGTCCTTTCCTGAAAACCTAAACAATTTAGATAGAAAACAGTTTATGTGAATCAAAAAGTGTATCATTTGGGCCTTGAAATAATGTAAAAAAATATCAATTCCTTGTATTGGAAAAAGACTAGTGAATTTCTTCAATAATAGACATAAATAAGAATAATATGTACATTTTTCTAACATAATATCACAATCATCTATTATTCAGGCCTAGAATATTTACCTGTGGTTTCTTCACTCATGAAGTAAGAGATCAAAACAAACTACCTTCAACTCCAGGGTAATTTTTATCAGGGCAGTGTCGATGTCTTGGATTCAAAATTGGTCAGCAAAATGCATATGGTGCTATCAAGAATCCCATACATATTTAAGAAATGTAATTTAAGAAATGAATAGAATTCATGCTATTTAGCCTTATGATCTCCAATTAGTTGTAGAAACTAAAGGAAGTCCATATTCAAAATATTTGCATTATTAGCCTTCTCCCCAAAGTAGCTCAAGTCAAGGCAACAAGAATTTATCAAGCTCCTACTGTGTGCCACATCATGTGCTAAATCCTAAGGATACTAAGAGAGGCTAAAACTAGATCTTGCTTTCAGTGAGCTCAGTCTTATAAGTAAGGCAACATGAAAAGATCTACATATAAACAACTTATGTATAGGATAAAGCAGATATATTACTAGAGGGAAAACACTAGTATTAAGACTAGTGAAAACATGTGAAATTTGGAAGGTAGTAGCATTTCAGAAAAGTAGCAAATTCATCTATTTGATATAGGTCATGTTTATTTTGCTGTTGCATGAATTCCTTATCTATTTCAGACAGACACTCCAAGTGACTCTAGTGGGCATAGGAGACTAATGGAGATTTTGGAACACTTAGAAGGATTCCTTTAAATTTTACTTGTTCCAATAAAGCTCTTTTGATCAATTGGATAAACCAAGAAACAGGAGAATTCTCCAAGGAAAATTGTTGGTGCAATTGGGCACTGTGAATGAATCATTCTTGATTTGAAGAATACTGACTCTATTGCACATTACAATTACCCACTACAAAAAAAAAATGCTGGATTAGAAATATTATAATTGATATACTACACACTGGAGACAACCATTTAAACTCTGCCTACTTTGTATCTGGCAGATAATAAATAACTGGATAGTACTTAGTGCATTTACTGTTAGGGTCATGCAATTGACATTTTATAGCAAAGAAGCATTATTTAAGAGCTATTCCTTAAGATCTTGGTCTCTAAAGACCCTTGCCACACTGCTCCAATTCTTCCTTTATGGAATGTAATAGGCACAAAATATTACTAAATGGGTCCTGAATGAAGTAGAACTTCAATCTCTAACAATTCAAAAAATTAAACATAAATTTAGAATTTCCCAGTAAGTGTCCACATCCCTCAGAAACTTACTAAGTCTTGAATCTTCTTAGAGTTGTCATTTCCTCTGATCTCTCTTTATGTACTCCAGTTCCTGCCATAAGATTTGGTACCAAGTAAGGGACAGGGACTGAACCTCTGATTTCATTAGTACTTGGAGCTTTTGGTGAAAAATTTTCTCTACTGAAGCATTTCAGCCTCTTGAACACTTAGACTTAAGTAACCTGCCCAGGGTCACACAGCCATTATAAGTCAGAACTGGGACTTGAATATAGTTCTTCCTCTTTACAAAGGTAGATTTCTATCCACTATACAACACTATGGGGGCAGCTAGGTGGCACAGTGGATAAAGCACCAGCCCTGGATTCAGAAGGACCAGAGTTAAATCCAGCCTCAGACACTTGACATTTACTAGTTGTGTGACCCTGGGCAAGTCACTTAACCCTCATTGCCCCACCAAAACAACCCCCAAAACACTATGTTTCATTAATGTGATAAGTGCTTAATAAATCGTTGTTCACATTAAAATAAAATGAACTACTTATGTGAAAGTAATTGCAATCTAATAACAAATTGACTTTTGTTTTTTTCAACCTTGCAAAATTACAAATGTGACTTTCTCTTCCCCTGCCCCTTAGTAGTATTATGTAACATGAGAAAAATTAAATATGTATAGAAAGGCTTTATAGCAAAAGAAAATTATTTTGACTATTGAGAAAGTACTTCATATATATTTTATAACAATGTTATTATCTGGAAATTTTATAAAATAAATCAAAATGGATATTCAATGAAGGTATTACTTTTATTATTACTGAACTAATTCTAAGTGCTTCCAATATATGCCATCAAAATATCCTTTTTCAAAGGAAAGCCATTTGACTTAGAAATTGGATTACTGGACTTCTCTCACTTCTTAAAACCCAAACCCATCCTTCAAGCTTAGTCAGTTAGGAAAGACTGAGTGTGAGTGTGTGCAAAGAGTAAAATTCTCCATCTGACCTTTCTGGATGCCTAAGAGACAAAAAGAATTGATTGACTGCCAGGGGAAGGATTTAAGTTGACATTACAATTTTAAGGTTGACCAGCTGTCTGATAACACATTTGGAAAGTTATACTGCAACATTCCCAATTCATTTTTTTTTCCCTTCAGAGTACACTTGATTTGGGAGGACAAACCAAGACTAAAACTATATGATACACAGGAGCAGCTAGGTGGCACAATGGATAAAGCACTGGCCCTGGATTCAGGAGGACCTGAGTTCAGATCTGGCTTCAGACACTTGACGCTTACTGGCTGTGTGACCCTGGGCAAGTCACTTAACCCCCATTGCCCTGCCAAAAAAAAAAATCCAAAACTATATGATGCACAAAGATCTAGATGAAAAGTGAAAAATTCAGTGAATATATACTGGAAAATAGTTAAATCCTCTGCACTGTAGAGTGAAAGGAGTCTAAGGACCCTGGATTGAATTTCCTCTCTGCTTCTTATAACCTATGGAATCTTCTGAAAGTCATTTAACCTCACTGGGCCTCAGTTTTCTTCAGATATAAAGTGAGGAGGTTAGACTGGATGACTTCTAAGGTCCATTTTAATTCTTTCTATCTATCTATCTATTTATCTATCTATCTATCTATCTATCTATCTATCTATCTATCTATCTATCTATCTACTTACCTACTTACCTACCTGCCTACCTACCTACTTACCTACCTTTCTAATTTCTTTCCATATATAATATACTATGCACTATGCTATATAGCATAATCTCATAACCAAATTCAATACTCCTCATACTTTTTAAACTAAATTCAGAAAATCATTTTGTGTTCTGATATATGTTTTCAGAATAGTACTCCACTTCCTAAAATAGGAAAAATTGCAACAATAAATCACTAGAACCAACATAACCATTAATATACAGTCAAATGTCTGGTTTTCCAAGTAGCCAGTGATGGGCAACATGGCCTTCCCTTATGCAAAGTAAATTCTTTTACTTGCTTCCCTGCTCAGCCTCTCAATCACATAGCCAATATTAACTCTTTAGTAGGGCTGAGGAATTGGATTACCAAGAGAGAGGTGTGGAAATGAATTGGAGATGAAAGAATAATTAGCTTGCTCTGTCACCCACAGAAGACTTTTGCTAACTTAAAGGATGGAGTTGACTTTTTCCAAAATCCCCAAGTCATTTAAGGGGCCCTTTTAAGTTCACTTGGATGCCATTTAGCATACTAGAGTCACAAAGCCTGATAATTAATGAACCACCCAATGTCCCTAATTTACACCTTCCAGGCTCTAAGCCACACCAATAATAAATTATGTATTCGAACACACACTCTCCAATGCCTAACACTGTCTGAAGTGAAGTAACTATTTAGCACTGCAGTAAGCTCTATATTTAGTAGTCAGTGTGGTGAAATTCCTCCAACAGAGGTCAAATGTCTCTAAGATTAAAAAAAAATAGATCAATGGAAACCCTGGGTATGTGAGCTAAAGGCAAAAAAAAAAAATACTCAGAGAAAGGGAAGGGATATTTAGTTTAAGACATGATTTGAAATTCACAAAGGGAGGGACTAGTAACATGAACAGCAAGCAAACTCAATTTGTACCAAATTTGTGCATCCATGTTGCACAAAGGATAGCCTGGAATTGAGGGATAAAGAAAGGCGAGACATGAATCTATAGAATTTATAGAAGAAACATTAGTTTCCACATCCATGATATAAGCATGCCTTTTGTAGCAGCGTATGACATGTGGTCATATAGTCATTATCCAAATAACTACAGTGAAAAAAAGGGATAGGCAATTTAATTACTCTTTTATCCTTTTATCAAATAGTTATTAATTATATTCTTAGTATAAACCAGATATCATCATTGGGTGAGATAGAACATTTAGATAATAAGTCTCTGCTCTTAGGTGACACTGTGCATAGATTCCTGGGTCTAGAGTCAGGAAGACCTGAGTTTAAATATGACCTCAGATACTTTCTAGCTATATGCCCCTGGGCAAGTCATTTAAGCACTGTATGCCTGAGTTTCCGTATCTGTAAAATAGGGATAATTATAGTACCTACCTCCCAGGGTTGTTATGAGGAGCAAATAAGATAATCATTGCAAAGTGCTTGGCATAGTGCCGGGGACATTTTATGCACTATATAAATGTTAGGTAATAGTTGTTATAGTAGTAGTAGTAGTAGTAGTAGTAGTAGTAGTAGTAGTAGTAGTAGTAGTAGTAGTAGTAGTAGTAGTAGAAGTAGTAATGGTGGTGGTGGTGGTGGTAGTAATGGTGGTGGTGGTGATGGTGGTAGTGGTAGTAGTAGTAGTAGTAGCAGCAGCAGCAGCAGCAGAAGCAGATGCAGCAACAGTATTACTATCCAGAAGGGAATGACACAGGCATGAATATTTGTAATAGACAAGATGGCAGGACAAATACAGGAGGTACAAAGTGAAATGCTATGTGCAACCCAAGGAAGAAGGTCATTACTAATAGCAAACTTCAGTAAGTATACATGGAGGATGTAGCATTTGAAATAGGCTTTAAGAATTTAACAAACATTGATTTAAAAAAATTTTTTCTTTTTTTTTGCTGGGCAATGAGAGTTAAGCCCAGGGTCACACAGCTAGTAAGTGTAAAGTGTCTGAGATCAGATTTGAACTCAGGTCTTCCTGAATCAAGGACCAGTACTTTTAGCCACGTTTTTAGCCACCTAACTACCGGTAAGCATTGATTTTTTTTTAAATTAAAAATCAATGTGAAAAAAATTGGTTTTTACATGTAACTTGGGGAAAATTCTAAATAAATAAATAATTTATTAAAAAAGAATTTAACAAGCAAAGAGAGTAAGGTAGCTGATTCCCGGCATAGGTGACAGGATGGGCAAAGGCACAGAGGAAAAATACAGAGCACATTGCATATGTGTGGGGAACATGGAGGTAGAGTTCTTTTCCACTTTCCCCCTACACTGTTCTACTGTTTTCCAACTCTTTTTTTATTGTCCTCTATTAAAATGAAAGCTCCTTGAAGGCAGGGGATATCTTTCTTTTTGCTTGTATTTTTATTGCCAGGATGTAATGTACTTTGGCTGAAGCACGGAATTCATAAAGGAAAAATAAAATTGAAAAGGTCATGTGGCACTGTTCTCTGGAAGACCTTGAATATCGGACAAAATATTTTAACTCTATCTAGTAGGAGGACAATGAAGATATTTGAATAAAAGTATGATGTGAGCAGATCTAATAATAAGGAAGACTATTGAAAGGAAAATGATCCCTGCTCAATAATTTCCCGGAGCTCAGCAGCAAAATGTCAAAGGATCTTTTATTTCTTTCTCACTAGAAAGGGCACCCACCATGAGCAGTGATTCAGTGTTGCAGCAAGTGAGTGCAAAGAGTAGGAGCGGGAAGGCTCCTTTTGTTCTATTCCCTTAATGCATGTAAAGTCCCTCCCTTGTTCTCCATTGGCCGGTTACTAAAGAGTTACAATCTGACCCTGAAATCTAACTAATCAAAGGGCACATTTAGAAACCCTAATTACATAATTATTCAATGTCTTAATATCCAATTAATTTAGAGTATTTCTCAATCCATCCATTTTGCATATCCTCCTTCCATCTAAGTCCTCCTCCACTGGGATTGTCTCATGTTACCATGTCCTGACATCTTGGGGAAGTTACACTTTACCCAAGTTCAAGTACCTAAATTTAAACCTCTTCCTTTCTGAGAGGAATGCAGAGCCTATTTTCACAATTATCATCATGATACTGATCTTACATTTATACTTCAAATTATGAACAAAGGGTTCTATGTCTCAGATTAGGTCCAAGCATAAATCTAAGACAAAAAGAAAAAAGTGAGTATACCAAATGGGAAATGATATAGGATGCAGACAGGCAGGCAGACATATGAAGAAGAGTTTTTCCAGAAAGGAAAATAGTGTCTAGAGGATTTTATGTTTTGGCCTGACCTTGAGTCCACTCTACCACACTTATAGCAAGTAACCTACTCTAGTGAAATAGGTTATAAGTAGCAAAGACAGTATAGGAACGAAAGTCTTTTGATTCTGGAGCCAATGATTTTTCTACTGTATCACAATGCTTCCTTGAATAGGAGAAGAATGATAGTGAGAGAGAGAAAGACTGATACCAGAAGACTAGATTTAAAAGGAAAGTTAAGCTGACTCTTAGACACATTGAACTCGAGGTGCCATGGGACATTCAGGTGGAAATGTCCTGTATCCAGGGATAAATGTAGGGTGGAAGCTCAGAAGGGAGGTCAGGACCAGAAAGATTGATTTTCTAGGTAGCTTATTGGCACAGTGAGTGGAGCACTAGGTTTGGAGTCAAGAAGAGCTGAGTTCAGATCTGACATCAGACACTTACTAGCTATGTGACTCCAGGAAGGTCACTTAGCCTTTTTTTGTTTCAGTTTTCTCATTTGTAAAAGAGGGATGATAACAATAACATCTACCTCCCAAGGGTTATTTTGTTATCACTAGCAGAAAGGTGATAGTGGAATCAGCAGGAGTGGATGAGATTTCCACAAATGAAAGTACATACAGCAAATCCTCAGCATTCACCCATTTAACTTTTCCAACTTCAAACATACCCATGATTTCATTAGTAACTTCATTTTTACTTTTGTGTTGGCATCTACACATATGGCTATGTGCAGTAGAGAAAAAAAAATGAGACTCAATGCCTGGAGGTTTGTGGAGTGGTTGGTATCCTATTAGGTTCTTCATGGGTTTTGTTCATCCTACCATGGTAAAGAGCACTCTAGGAATGCATTGCATACTTTGTTTGCTGATCTCATTATGATTATAGCCTTAAGCTTAAAAACTTTCCTATGTTCCCATATCCTAAAACCCTTAAGGATCTCAAATGACCCATGGTCACTGATGAAGAATTGTTTCAAACTGGTACATCTTTAATGATCTTCAATGCTGTCAAACAATCTGGAAGGACAGAGTTTCAGAGGAGATGGCAAGACCTCACCAGCCTCTGAGTCTTCTGACAGCAGCAGCTAAAGTCCCAGAAATCTCTCCCTTGGTTGTCAAAGGGTGGCCAAAATAGAGAGGTGTGCAGAGCCATTGTATATAGTATAATGCCCTTACACAGCCATCTGACATGGTGCAAGATAAGATTCAGTTTAAAAAATGTTTTAGTTTTAAGAATTTTATTTGATGTACAGTATTTATGGTGCTATACATTGCAAATGCTATGAAAAGTTAACTATTATGTGAAATCAATGTTTTAACTTAATGTTTATGTTTCCCAATTGCATATACTTTTATTTATTTATTTATTTATTTATTTATTTATTTATTTATTTAATTTTAGTGAGGCAATTGGGGGATAAGTGACTTGCCCAGGGTCACACAGCTAGTAAGTGTTAAGTGTCTGACGTCAGATTTGAACTCAGGTCCTCCTAAATCCAGGGCTGGTGCTCTCTCCACTGTGCCACCTAGCTGCCCCTTGCATATAACTTTTAACATTTATTTTTAATTTTTTTTTTAATTCTAAAATCCATTCTGTCATCCCTTGCCTTCCTGCTCCTTGAGAAGGCAAGCAATTTGGTATATCTTATGCAGTATCAAATCTTGGAAGATTTATTCTCATATAAAAAATGCTTTGAAAATAAAAACCAGGGGCAGCTACATGGTGCAATATATAAAGCACTGGCCCTGGATTCAGAAGGACCTGAATTCAAATCTGGCCTCAGACACTTGAGACTTATTAGCTGTGTGACCCTGGGCAAGTCACTTAACTCTTATTGCCCTGCCAAAAAAAAGGGGGGGGAGAGAAAGAAAGAAAAAATAAAAACCAGAAACAAAACAAAAATAGAAAAATAATGTTTTTAAAAAGTGTGCTTCAATCTCTGTTAAAACTCTCTGATTTCATTCTCTGGAAGTAGATAGCAATTCACTTTGAAGTATTAAATATCTACTCTGTTCCACTGATTGACCACTCTGTTTCTTTGCCAGCACCAGATTATTTTGATGATTATTGATTTAAAATACAGTTTGACATCAGGTATGGCTAGGATATCTTCACATTATTTTATTGATTCCCTTGCTCTTTTTTTACCTTTTTTTTTTCTTCCAGATAAATGTTATTTTTTTTCTAGCTCTTTATTTTAATAAGTAAATTAGTTTAGGTAGAATTGTCATATTTATTGTATTGATTTTTCCTTCCCACTGATGTTTTTTTCCAGTTGTTTTGATTTGACTTTATTTGTGTGAAAAGTGTTTTGTAGTGTTCATATAGTTCCTGGGTTTGTCTTGACAGGTAGACTCCCAAACATTTTGTTTTCTATATTTATTTTAAATGGAATTTCTCTTTCTATCTCTTGCTAGTACATATAGTAATATATAGAAATGCTAATTATTTATATGGGTTTATTTTATAACCTGAAACTTTGCTAAAGTTGTTAATTAGTTCAACTAGCTTTTTTAAGTTGATTCACTAGGATTCTCTAAGTATGCCATCAGCAGCTGCAAAGAGTTATAGCATTGTTTGCTCACTGCCTATTCTAATTCCCTTCCATTTCTTTTTCTCATTGCTAAGGTTAACATTTCTATTACAATATTCAACAATAGCGATGATAATGGGCCTCCTTGTTTCACCCTTGATCTTGCTAAGAAGATTTCTAGCTTATCCCCATTACAGATAAAGCTTGCTGATGGTTTAAGATAGATACTACTTATCATTTAAGGAAAGCTCCAATTATTACTATGCTTTTAGTGTTTTAAATAAGAATGGATTTTCTATTTTGTCAAATTCTTTTTCTGCATTTAATTAAGATATTAATGATTTCTGTTGGTATTAATATAGTCAATTATTCTGATAGTTTTCTTAACATTGAACCACCTGGTATATATTCTAGCTGGTCATAACGTATAATCTTTGTGATATATTGCTGTAATCTCCTTGTTGGTATTTCGTTTAAAAATTTTGATTCAATATTCACTAGGTAATTTGATCTATACTTTTCTTTCTCTATTGCCTTCTCTATTTTTGCTCTTCCTGGTTTAAATATCAGCACTATATTTGTGTCATAGAAGGAAATTAGTAGGACACCTTCTTTGACTATTTTTCCAACTAGTAAGATTAGAGGTAAAAAAAAAAAAGGACATTCATTATCATCATGTTATTCAATATTGTACTAGAAATGTTAGCCTTAGAAATAAGAAGAAAAATAAATTGAAGGAATTAGAATAGGAAAGGAGAAAACAAAACTATCACTCCATGCAGCTAATATGATGATATTAGATAACACTAAAGAATCAACTAAAAAACTACTTGAACTGATTCACAACTTTAGCAAAGTTACAGGATATAAAATGAACCCATATAAATCATCAACATTTCTATATATTATCAACAAATCTCAGCAGTAAGCAATAGCAAGAGAAATTCCATTTAAAAGAAATTAGAAAATATAAAGTATTTGGAAGTCTGTCTGCCAAGACAAACCCCAAAAGTATATGAACACAATTTTAAAACACTTTTCACAGAAGTAAAGTCAGACCTAAACAATTGGGAAAATATCAGTGACTCATGAGTAGGCCAAGCTAATATAATAAATATGATAATCCTACATGAATTAATTTATTTATTCAGTGCCATGCCAACCAAACCACCAAAAATTAGTTTAGATAACTGGAAAAATAATAAAACATTAATCTTGAAGAACAAAAGATCAAGAATAACAAGGGAATTAATGAAAAACAATGCAAAAGAAGGTAGCCTAGTGATACCAGATGTTAAACTGTATTAAAAAGGAGCAATCATTAAAACTATCTGGTACTGACTAAAAAGTAACTTGTGAATCAGTGGAATAGAATAGATGTGCAAGACATGGTAGTAAATAATCACAATAATCTAGTGTTTGATAATCCCAAAGACCTTAGTTTCTTGTATAAGAACTTATTATTTGACAAAAAACTACTGGGAAAACTGGAAAGCAGTAGGGCAGAAACTAGGTATAGACTAATATCTTACATCATATATCAAGATAAAGTCAAAAGGGGTACATGATTTAGACATAAAGGGTGATACCTAAGCAAATTAGAAGAGCAAGGAATAGTTTGTTAGATATATGGAGAAAGGAAGACTTTTTGGCCAAAAAAAGAGAGAGCATTATGAAATATAAAAGGATAATTTTGATTATATTAAATTAAAATGGTTTTATAGAAACAAAATCAATGCAACTAAGATTAGAAGTAAAACAGAAAATGGGGGAAATTTTTACTGCATGTGTCTGTCATAAAGGCCTCATTTCTCAAATATATTGAGAGCTGAGTCAAATTTGTAAGAACACAAGTCATACCCAGGAACTCTATGAACACAACTACCAAACACTCTTCACACAAATCAAATCAGATCTAAATAATTGGAAAGATATCAATTGCTCATGGATAGGCAGAGCTAATATAGTAAAAATGACAATACTGCCTAAATTAATTTACTTATTCAGTGCCATACCAATCAGACTACCTAAAAATTATTTTATACAGCTAGAAAAAATAATAACAAAATTCATCTGGAAAAACAAAAAATCAAGAATATCCAGGGAAATAATGAAAAAAAATTCACAGGAAGGTGGGTTAGCAGTACCAAACCTGGAGCTTTACTATAAAGCGGCAGTCATCAAAACTATCTGGTACTGGCTAAAAAATAGAGTGGTAGATCAATGGAATAGGCTAGGCTCAGGAAATGCAGTAGTAAATGACACTAGTAATGTAGTGTTTGATAAACCCAAAGACTCCAGCTTCTGGAATAGGAACTCAGTATTTGACAAAAACTGCTGGGAAAACTGGAAGATAGTATGGCAGAAATTAGGCATAGACCAACATCTTACACCTTATACTAAAATAAGGTCAAAATGGATACATGATTTAGACATAAGAGGTGATACCATAGGTAAATTAGGAGAGAAAGGAAGTGTACCTATCATATCTTTGGAAAGGAAAACAGTTTTTGACCAAACAAGAGATAGAGTATACTATAAAATGCAAAATGGATGATTTTGATTATATTAAATTAAAAATTTTTTGTACAAACAGAAGCAATGCATCCAAAATTGGAAGGGAGGCAGAAAGCTGGGAAACAATTTTTGAGGCCAGTGCTTCTGATAAAGGCCTCATCTCTAAAATATATAGGGAATTAAATCAAATTTATAAGAATCCAAGTCATTCCCCAATTGAGAAATGGTCAAAGGATATGAACAGGCAGTTTTCTGATGAAGAAACCAAAGCTATCTATTCCCATATGAAAAAATGCTCTAAATCTCTAATGATTAGAGAGATGCAAATTAAAACAACTCTGAGGTACCACCTGACACCTATCAGATTGGCTAAAATGACAAAAAAGGAAGATAATAAATGTTGGAGAGGCTGTGGGAAAATTGGAACATTAATGCATTGTTGGTGGAGCTGTGAGCTGATCCAACCATTCTGGAGAGCAATTTGGAATTATGCCCAAAGGGCGATAAAGCTGTGCATACCCTTTGACCCAGCAATTCCACTTTTAGGTCTTTTGCCCAAAGAAATCATGGAAGGGGAAAAGGGACCCACATGTACAAAAATATTTATAGCTGCTCTTTATGTGGTAGCAAGGAATTGGAAGTTGAGGGGGTGCCCATCAATTGGGGAATGGCTGGACAAGTTGTGGTATATGAATACAATGGAATACTATTGTGCTGTAAGAAATGATGAGCAGGAAGAGTTCAGAGAAACCTGGGGAGTCTTACGTGAGCTGATGATGAGTGAGATGAGCAGAACCAGAAGAACATTGTACACAGTATCATCAACATTGAGTGTTGACCTACTGTGATGGACTATATTCTTCTCACCAATGCAATGGTACAGAAGAGTTCCAGGGAACTCATGATAAAAGAGGATCTCCAAATCCAAGAAAAAAAAAGAAAGAAAGAACTGTGGAGTATAGATGCTGATTGAACCATATTATTTCTTTTGTTTTGGGTGCTGTTGGTTTTTTTTTTTCTTTCTATTTTGAGGTTTTGCATCACTGTTCTGATTCTTTCTCTTGTAACAGGATTAATGCAGAAATAGGATTAATGTTATTATGTGTATATATATGTGTGTGTATATATATATATCTATATCTATATGTATATGTATAGAGATATATAGATATAACCTATATCAGATTACCTGCTGTCTAGGGGAGGGGGGAGGGAGGGGTGGGAGGGAGAAAAATCTGAAATTGTAAAGCATGTATAAAGAAAAGTTGAGAAATATCTTTACATGTAATGGAAAAAATAAAATACCTCATACATAAAAAAAAACACAAGTCATTCCCCAATTAATAAATAGTCAAAGGATATGAACAGGCAGTTTTCAAATGTAGAAATCAGGGGCAGCTAGGTGGCGCAGTGAATAAAGCACTGCCCTTGGATTCAGGAGGACATGAGTTCAAATCTAGCCTCAGACACTTGACAATTAACTAGCTGTGTGACCTTGGGCAAGTCACTTAACCCTCATTGCCCTGCAAAAACAAAAATCAGAAACATCAAATGCAGAAATCAAAGCTACCAATAGTCATAAGGGGGAAAAAAAAGGCTCTAAATCACTATTGGTTAGAGAATTGCAAATTAAAAATAACCTGTGAGGTACCACCTCATGCCTATCAGATTGACTTATATGAAAGAATAGGAAAATGATAAATATTGGAGAGGATGAGTCAAAATTGCCACATTAACACACTCTTGGTAGAGTTAAGGAATGATCCAACCATTCTGTTGAGCAATTTGGAACAATACCCAAAGGTATTGTGCATACCCTTTGATCTAGCAATATAACTATGTCTGTATCCTAAAGAGATCATAAAAAAGGGAAAAGGACCTATTTGTACAAAAATGTTTATGGCAGCTCTTTTGTAGTGGCAAAAAAAATTGGACATTTAGGGGATGCACATCAATTGGGGAATGGATGAACAAGTTGTGGAATATAAATGGAATGGGATACTATTGTGCTAAAAGAAATGTTAAGCAAATGGAGTTCAGAAAAACCTGGAAAGATTTACATGGACTGATACAAAGGAAGAGAGCATAACCAGGAGTACATTGTAGACAGTAACAGCAACTTTGTGTGATGATCAGCTGTGAATAATTTATCTTTGCTCAGCAATGCAATGATCCAAAACAATTCCAAAGGACTCATGAAAGAAAATGCTATTTACATTCAGAGAAAGAACTGATGGAGTCTGAATTCAGATTGAAGCATAAAATTTTCATTTTCTTTAGCTTTTTCATGTTTTTATTCCTTTTGTTCCATTATCATTTTCACAACATGACTAATATGGAAATCTGTTTTACACGTGTAACCTATTAAAAATTCTTACATTTTAGGGAGGGAGATAGAAGGGAGATAGAAGAAAGGAAGGGAGAAAATATAGAACAAAATTTTTTTTAAAGATGAATGTAAAAATTTCTTTATATGTAATTAGAAATAAATAAAATACTATTTAAAAAAAACCCCAAAACCCCAAAACAGAACTAGACCACAGAAAGAACTAGGAACTATCTTCTGGAAATGGAAGACTATGGTAGGGAATTGTTGTATACCTACTGAGTAGAGCCACAGGGGAGACTGAAAAAGGATTAGCCAAGTCTGACCTTCTTCCTCCTTGGAGTTCTACCCATAAAGGAACTTAGGCAGATGCCTAAGTCCCTGGGTACAGGAAATCAAGTTTCATTGGAATGGGGAATTTCTCTTGACTTTTTGTTGAAATTGGTGTCCTTTACTGAGTAAATAAAACCTGATCTATGTTTAAAAAATAATAAAAGATGTTTTTCCTTCATATTATTGTAGTCAAGGGCAGCTAGGTGGTACAGTGGATAAAGCACCAACCTTGGATTCAGGAGGACCTGAGTTCAAATCCAGCCTCAGACACTTGACACTTGCAAGCTGTGTGACTCTGGGCAAGTCACATAACCCTCATTGTCCCATTAAAAAAAAAAAAACAGGAGCAAAACAACAACAAAAAAACCAAAACATATTGTAGTCTTATAATTGTCTTCTTGTTTTCTGCTTACTTCAATATGAATCAATTCATGTCTTTCCAAATTTCTCTGAATCCACCATTTTTATCATTTCTTCCTGTTCACTAATTTGCATTACATTCCTTCACCATAATTTGTTCAACCATTTCTCAGTTGATAAGTCCCACTTGGTACCACTTTGTTTCTAATTTTTTGCTACAACAAAATGTGCAACTATAAATATTTTAGTATTTAAGGATCCTTTCCTTTTGTCTTTGACCTTTCTGAGGCATATACTTAGTAGTTGTGTCATTCATTCACACACAGTTTAGTGACTTTGCAAGGTACATTTCCAAATTACTTTACATTCCCAATGGTTTAGGCAACTTTTCCTGCATATAAAGAAAATAGAGAATAGCACAGTAAGAATGCCAGACTTGATGTCCACATGGAAAACTGTTCTTTTTTTAAAAATACAACACCAACACAATGTCCAAAATTTACATAAAATGTGGCATCTTCCATGAAAACAGTTTAAGCCTTTCAGGAAAAGAATATAAATAAATGGCCAAGGCATTTGGAAGACAAAATATTCCTATCATAATCACAAGGAAACAATTTCAGCCTTCAAAGTAGTAGCAATGGAGACAGAAAGTACTCTTCCAGAAACTTATAGTTTTATAATAATCTTTAATTTATTAAATTATCAGAATGTTCTAGACAATATGAAAAAATTAATTAATTAGAAAAAAAACATCCTTTCATCCATTTGTTCACTTTTTGGAGACTATCTCAGTCTAGGTTCCTGGATCACCCAGGGAGATTATTGCCCACTTGCTGGATCCACTGATTAGGGGTCAAACAATTTGAGTAACTAATCTGGGAAAAAATGTTCATTAGTATGTTAAGGAAGACTGTGTTTTTCACTTTTCAAGCTATAGATTTTTTATTTATAACTTTTCAGGCCCACCTAGAGTACAAAGCCAATCAGCAGCATTCTGTGGCAACTTAGGATAGATAAGTATAGTATTTAACAGGAAAAAGAGTTGTAGAAAAAGGAGGAATTGGGTAAAGGGAAAAGTGAGAGAATGTGCTCTGAGGGAATATTTGACATGAAGCTGGCAGGGTTTATTAGAATGAGAAAATATTGCCTTTTCAAGAGCAAGAAAGGAAGGGACCAAAGGCTTTTGCAAATTTTAAAGAAATACATTTGATCTAAGGCAGCAGGGTTGAATTAACCATTTAGGCTAAGTTGAAGATGTATTTTATCTAAAGACAATAGATTTTTTTTTTTTTAGTGAGGCAATTGGGGTTAAGTGACTTGCCCAGGGTCACACAGCTAGTAAGTGTTAAATGTCTGAGGCCGGATTTGAACTCAGGTACTACTGAATCCAGGGCTGGTGCTCTATCCACTGTGCCACCTAGCTGCCCCCCTCCCCTTTTTTTTGACAACAGATAATTTCTACAACATTGGATGAGATCATATACTTTGACATGCTTTCAAAAGTTTGTTATATTTTATTTTTCCTTCACACTCAGCAAATATTTCTCCAATGACTATTCAACAATTCAACACATTTTTATTAAACATCTAATTAGGGATGCAAAGATAAAAAGAAATTAATTCCTGTCCTCAAGGAGCTGACATTCTACTGTGCTATCTCTGAATGGTCTTCAGAACAGTTGAAATAAAAAAGACCAGGAGTCCTGGATAATTTTAGTTCAGTAACCAGTTTTTCATTGTTACCATGTAAATTCTTGTTAAAATCTTTACAAAAATTCATGGGGCAAGAATTTGCAATGCACTCCACATATCTGGTATTATCTAGTATTAGATTAGTGTTAACCAAGTTCCATTGTACAATATTTTTTATGTTACTTGCCTATATTTAATAAAACTTAGAATTCTTGCCTTAGAATACAAAAGCAGGAATTACTACCTACATCTTCAGCAACTACATGAAAAAATTCAATTGATTCTCTTTGTTTATGACCTATATCATTTGAAAGAGATTTAACAATCACTTTCACAAAGACAAAACTCAAACATAAAGAATTGAATCCATACAGGCATATTTTAAGATGGTCAGTGCAATCAGGATCATTTAATTGAGACAACTCATTTGACAGGTTTTCTTGAATGATGTGAAGATTTTTTTTTTCTTCTATGCATTTGACAAAGTTTTTGGTTGTATAAGAAGTAGTATATCTAAGGAAAATTTTTCAATTAGGAGGGTAACATGTGATTTAAGAAAAGAAGAGAAGGAATCTAATTGTTCCAACACCTGGGCAGAGTGATACTATTTTAATAAAATTGGCTTGGTGTTGGGAAACCAGATTCTGGATGTGTCCCTAACTGGCTCCATGATTTTCAGTAACGTACTTAAACTGAGGCTCAAGTTACAATATCTGTAAAATAAGGGAATTGCACTAGGTCTCGTCTAAGGACTCTTCCAAATCTATTTTTTTCTTAATGCTTCTATGCCCTTGAGAGAATGTGTGTGTAAGAGATGATCCCTGATCCAAGCAGACATAGATTCAAGTCCACCTCTGGCAAGTCTCTTAACCTCTCAATGTCCTAGGCAATTGTCTTAAAATATAAATTCAAGAGCAGATACTCTACATTAATAGAAGGTAAGCACTACTTCCCTTGACCTCTTTTTAATTTTAAATTTTTCAACTAGAGACAATTAACTTTTTTCATGTAGTTGTATTCTACTCCAGTTCCCCATCCTCATTATCTTGCTTATCCCTCAGATGATTATCATAGAATTGTTAGACTCATTCCTGGAGGGGACCTTAGAGGTGATCTAGTTCAATTCCCTCACTTGATAAATGAGGAAGTTCCAAAGAGTTTAAATTGATTTGTCATAGGTCACCCAGGTAGTAACTTGAAATGCCAGGATTTGCACCCAGCTGCTCTGGCTCCAAAGTCAACCAACTTTCCACATCATTAAAGTTTCTATTTTGATATTAATGTTGTTGTTGTTGTTGTTGTTGTTGTTGTTGAGTTGTGTCCAACTCTTCATGACCACATTTTTGAGCTTTTCTGGGCAAAGATATTGCAATGGATTGCCATTTCCTTCTTCAGCTCATTTTACAAATGAGGAAACTGAGGCAAAAAGGGTTAAGTGACTTGCCTAGGGTCACATAGAAATTAAGTATCTCAGGCTGGATTTGAACTCATGAAGATGAGGCTTCCTGATCCCAAGCCCAGTGTTCTATCCACTGTGCTACCTAGCTGCCTTTGATATCAATGTACTGGGCTTTAATTTTAATGAAATTATTTCAGCATGGGGGAGACAATGTGGTATGATAGAAAGTGCTTGTTGGACTAAAATTTAAAGGACCAGGCTTCAAATCCTACCTCTTCTACTCAGTAATTATAATTTTGAGCAAGTCACTTAGCTTCCATAGTTGCTTCTTCATCTGTCAAAAATGAAGCAGTTAGTCTACATTGCCTCTATGGCCCCTGCCATCTCTTCTTTTATGATCTTATCAGAGATTGTAAACTTTTGGAAGTGAGGCAGCATATGAATAGCCGCTGCTAGGCAATCAAGAAAGCAAGTAGAAAGGCATGTATTAAGTGCTGGCTATAAGCCAGGGACAATGCTAATTGCTGGGCTACACCAATAAAAATTAAAATTCTCCTGCCCTCAAGGAGCTTTCTATCAGGAGAAAGCACATTTAAGTATAAGTATTGTTAATATGAATGTATAAATCACTTGGATTTGATGGAGCTGCCTTATTATCCAAATGGATTTTTGAGACCCTGGATTAATTGGAACAAAATGCCCTTTACTCTAAGACTTCAAACAGAAACCAGACCATCCCTATTTACTTTCCCCAAGATAATAAACAAATTTAAATGTCCCTTTGAAATTCTTATTCACTATCTTCTTTCCCAAGAAAGTGCATAGATCTTATCTTTCTCCTGCTAATATCCCTCAGGTCTCCAAGTAATCTAACCATAGCATTTGCTTTAAGTTGAGCTGTTAAACTGATTTGTATTGTGTAACTGATTTATATTTGTATTATTTGCTGAAGCTCATTCAGAGATAGCAAAGTAGAATGTTAGCTCCTTGTGGACAGGAATGAGTTTCTTTTTATCTTAGTTTCCCTAATTAGATTAGATAAACACTTGTAGTTAAAAACCATTAGAAAGAAGGGGAGCTCTGAACACCCATCCAAGGAAGGGGGAGAAGAGTCTCCAGCATGATTGTGCTATATTTTTTTTTCTTGGGACAAAAATAAATTGTTATTATGGTTTTTTCTGTCTGTTTCTTATCTAGTTCTCTCATTTGGTTTTGGTAGGAGATTTATGTTTTCTCTGATCTGGGTTTTTGTAGGAGGACAGGTATGGAATCAAATTGTAGGAAATATTATAAGATATAATTTCTTTGATGTGTTTATTAATTTTGTAGGAGAGATTAAAGATTAATTACTCTGATCTGTTTGTAAAAGACAGGCAAAATAAACTATTGCCATAGTTTAATTTTCTACAGTAAGTATGCAGAACAACTACAAAATTAAAACAAAGTAATTAGGAAAGGGAGACACTAGCAGTTGGAATGATTAGGAAGACTCCATGTACAAGGTGATGCTCCATAAATGCATTGCTGAATTGAATTAATAGAAAGAAAATTAGTATACAAAAAGAAGTTTCAGTTAATACACTCACATTTTTCATCTTTAGGCAGCTTCTCTTGCCAAAACACTTAAAGGTGTGCTTTTTTTTTTTTAAGTTTTGTAAATAGCTTTGGAAATTTCATTTGACCTGTGGTTGCCCCAGACCTTCCTAATCCATATCCTGCTCTTACCATATGCTCTGCTTTTATGCACAATCCTACAGGGCTGCCCTCCAAAATCACACCTGGTCTGGCAAGGTTCAGCAGCTCTATGAATTTTACCTAATTTGCTTGCTTTTCCCATGACTTTCCCACAGTCAGACAACTCCAGATGCCTGTCTAATGTCACTGGCATGCTTTATGTCAGCACCACTGTGGATGAGATTAGATCAGCAGCCCCAGCACAAAATACTGAAAGGTCATCTCTCCAGCAAGGAGCATTTCCTCTGTGACTGCAAAGACATATTGATGCCAACAGGCATCTTTACACTTTATTGCGCTCATTGTCAGTTAGTGCCAAAATAGACAACCTTAACAGTGTTAGGAGAAGGATCGCATGTTTAAAGTATCTGTGCTGCCAAGACAACAGGGTGTATTGTGGCTGTTGCCCAGGATACACATCTACAACATACAACCAACAGGTCATAGGGTTTATTATTTGAGGAAAGCACAGGACATACATACCAAAAAGAGTCATGAAGAGACATGATATTAGAAGATATGCATGCACAAAGTAGTTGCCAAGGGGATAGAGTCCAAAGCAGAAAGTGTGAATGAGATCTCTACATAAGTGGAAAAAAAAATCCTCCTATTTTTTTTTTTTTTTGTTTTTTATGGGCAATGGGGTTAAGTGACTTGCCCAGGGTCACACAGCTAGTAAGTGTCAAGTGTCTGAGGCTGGATTTGAACTCAGGAACTCCTGAATCCAGAGCCAGTGCTTTATCCACTGCGCCACCTAGCCGCCCCGATCCTCCTAATTTTTAAAGGAAATGAAATCCATTCAAATGTGTTACTTCCTGAAATCAACTTGTCTTTGACATGCATGTGATGTGTGAAATATGACCTGGACAGTGCCAGTGGGAAAAGGTATAATAGATGAAAAAGAGATTTCAGGATTTGGCAAGTGAGAATCAATTTGCTTTGACCTTTATCCATTTAGAGCCATAACTAGATTGGTTGGTACAACAGGGGTTTTACCTTAGGGTGCCAGAATTTAGAGGGTCCTGGAAGCACATTTACCCCCTTCAGCAGGTAGAAACAATGATGTTTAGTACCTAGTTAGCAAGAATAATTGCATAAAATAGGAAGCTACCAAATACTACACTTTTTCCCCACAGTGGCTGAAAGCCAGATGAGTTCATTGCTAACTGTCCTAGGGTTTCTGTTACTAATCAATCCTACTTCCCCACCCCAGTGTGGTGGACTGGGATTCCTGGCCTCCACCATGGAACTTTATGTTCTGAGATTAGAATTAACTCCTTTAATTTTTTTCTATTTTCCCCTACTCCTGGCAATTAAATTTGTCTTCAAGTTATTTTGAGAACACCTTTTATGCTGATTGTCCTAGGGTGCCCTGAGCACCAGGACTTCTGGGTAAAGCTCTTTTGCAGATTAACAATTCTTATGTTGGTTCTTTTCTTCCTGAATACTCACATTTCTATGAGGTTTTCAAGGTCTACAAGAATAAAGCATCAGGTGGCATAGTTTACCTAGAAATCCATGCTTCACCTATCAGTTGGCAGAATATAGAATTACCTTATTGGAAGTGTGGAGAAATAGAATTAGGAATACAAAGCCAATCCTAGTACAGCTGTCCATGGCCCTGACATCATAGAAATACCATCTTCATGTAACTCTTGATACTCTACTAAGGATATCCCTCCATAGGCCATCCATTTGGATCAGAATTAGTTGCATAAGCTAAAAGACTGCCCACTTTTTACAGGGACATCATTAAAAACCTACTGGCATTTTATCAATCAACAAGCAATTATTAAGGACCAGGTACTGTGCACATTAATCAAATTATGTTTACTTTTCTTTTACTTTCCCCCTGACAGATGGAGGCTCATTCTAAAATGAAAGAACTAATTGTTTTTGAAGCATTGCTGTGACCCTTTAAGTCGTTTCCTACTTAACCTCAACTTTAAATGGTGAGTATTGCATAATTTCCATTGTGGCCATATAATTTCATCTTCATTAGAAAAATTGGGGAGGAAAATATAAGGGACTCTGAATCAAACATATCTATCTACAGATACCTATCATTAGATAGCTATCTATGTATAAAAGAAATAGCAAGATAGGTAGATTTCACAATTTGGGCTTTAATGAATATTATGTATAGCATAATCTATGCTCCAGCCAATTTTGACTATTTACTATTACTTTTATCAAAAAAGGAAATGTGTACCTTTCTGCTTTTGCTCCTTACTTCTGCCTGGGCTGACCTCCCCACTCTAGTTAGCAGGATCATTAGGGAGATCCAACTGAGATAAAAAATAAATAAGAGAATACAGTAAAGTGTTTTGTGAATCCCTGTTCTTTGGATGGACCTGTTTGAAGAATTTCCAGGAAAGCATGAATAGGAACTGTACAGGACACTGAGGTGAGTTCAGTTAAAACCTGTACCAATGGAGGAAGTAAATTCCCATATTAATGAGGCCATAGTTTTATTGAAGCTTTGAAGGATTTAAAGAGAAGGGAGATTTAATGACTATTGTGAATCTGTACCCTGTTCCTTTTTGATAGAATTGGTTTAGCAGTCATGAGAAGAGCTGAGTTAAGTAGGCCTCAGAAAAGGGGCACAGATGTGTAAATAATCTAAATCCTTCCATTGGATAACCCGTTTGTTTTTGTTTTTGCTTTTTAGAAATATTACAAAAGTGAAACAAACATATTGAGATTGTTTTCACTTTTGTTATTTCATAAAACATTTTATTGATTTTAAAACTTTATATCAATAAAATTTCTCCAAGTATCCTTTCCCCCTTTCTAGTGAGCCATCCTATAGGATAAATAATATTTTAAATTGAAAAAAGAAAGAAAAAAGACAATGAGGGAGAAAAATCAGAAAACTAAATTGAAACATCAAAAAATCTGAAAATAAATGCAACATTCCACAAAGGTGTACCTCTCACCTATGAATGGGGGTAAGGTTGAGATGTCTTCTCACATGTCTTTGGGGGGCCATTCACATCTAATAATACTAAATTATGTAGCAAAGGAAACACAATTTAAACATAAGCAATGTCTTTTTTCTCTCATAATTAATTGACTTTCATATTCTGATAGCTACATTATTTTTTTTATTTGTTGTTCATTATTTTTATCAATTTTTATCCACCACTATTCCCCCAACTGAGCAAATGGGGGAAAAAGTTAAACCCAAAGTATAAAGCCCTCGATATATAGCTGTGTAGTATAGACAAGCAAACTCCCACATTGCTCATGCCCCATTTACCCTGGTATACATATGAAAGTACCAAACATAAAAGGTCCACCTGACCCATATAAACTTGTCATTCTGGAAAGGTTCATCATGAGTTTGTGATTTGCAAGTTGGAAGCAGAAGGGTATGACAAAGCAAAAATCATGCTGGCTACATATCCTTTGCTCAAAGTTCACTGGTTAAATTCATCCATGTCCCTTATATTATTGGACTGCATATTTAAAAGGTAGAAGGAGAAGATACTGATCTGTCTTGTCAACTATGATCTAATATTTAAAGTTCTATCTAGAACTTTTGTAGCAAATCAGGCAAAGGTGGTTTCTTTGATGAGAAAACAATCGATGAGGTCCCTGATGGAAAAAGGGAGTCCACCATTGTGAGTCCAGATAACTTAAAGATAAGTACCATCATCAGAAAAACCACAAATGACCTCTATGTTAGAAAAATGACAAGGAGGACAGTTGCTAATAGCCTACATTAATGAACGTCATTAGCAACAAGCTATTTTGAATTAAGTAGAATATTGATTAAAATACTTAGAGTTTGAAAGCACAATTAAAGGATTGGCTATCAGGACATTTGGTTCCTACAGAATTGGACTGATTAATAGAGTTAATAGTCTACTTCAATGATTGTCTGAATAAAAAACAAAGAGTAGACAATTGGTAAGTCAACAAAGCCCTATCTATGCAACTGAGAGAAAATAGGAAACCCCATTTTCCCAGATTGTGTGAGTACTAGGAGTGTCAATGTGTTTGCTATCATCATAGTTTTCCCAGTCATTGGGTTTAACATATAGACATAAATCTCAAATTAAAGATTTCCCATTAAGGCCTCCTTGGGAATGAAGCTAACTAAGAAGAAGGTTGGAGCTTAGAACCAGGGTGATGAGACTAGGAAAGAAATAGAATGTATAGCTGTGTGACCTTGGGCAAGTCACTTAATCCTCATTGCCCCCACAAAACAAAACAAAACAAAAGAAATATAATGTATATCAGGAAGAGAGAAGGAAGTCCCCTGCCATAGGGGAGTTTTGAGATGAATATATTTCCTGAAGCAAGATGAGGAGACTGAAAGTGTCTCTGATGATGTCTAATATAGGAATTGTTTAACAGTGAAGGTTTACCTAATCCAATCCAAAAAACATTTAATAAGTACCTATTATGTGCAAGGCTCTGTGCTAAATAAAAAGAAAAACATTCTCTGCCCTCAAGAAGCTAACAATATAAAGGGGGAGACAACAACTAACAGGATGTAGGAAAGGGAGAAAGGGGAAGATACACCAGAGGATTCCTGACACAAGGCCATATTCTTTTGTGGAGTTGAAACCCATCAGGGCAGTAGATGCAAAATGGAGTGAAACTTTCCTCTCAGAGGGAGTTTGGGTGACCATTCCCTTTGAATGGCTGGGAGAATAAGATCTGTGGTCCTGGGAATGATAATACAGCAACAATTTGGGTTTTGCTTAACACATTAAGGTTTGTAAAGCACTTTTACATGGATGATCATAGGTTCATGATCTCACTTGATCCATACATGAGGGACATCCCATTCCTTGCCCCAATAATTACAGAGACCCTAAGCTCCTTGACTGAATTAATCAGAAATATGAACTAAGTATGAACAAGGCCTTAATATATCTTCTGAATCAATATATCAATCAAAGGCTTTAAATTATGTATAAAAAGTTCTTAGTTAATGTAGAATTTCTAAAAGCCACTGGATGGTTTTAGTTGCATAGGAAGTATGTTTGGATTAGTTGGGAAAACTTGGTTATACTTTCTGGGTTTTCTACAAAACAACAGACCATTTTAGAACCTAAGGATTGGAGTGTTTGGATGATTAGTAGTGGAAATTTCTAGTCAAATTCCAGGGAAGGAAACATTTTTAGGGAAGGAGAACTCTTACCTCAACCTTGGCCTTGATCTTGGTCTTAGTCTTCTCTCTTTTCTAATCCCCTGGAATGGAGGAGAACCTTATGAAATTTGAAAGGTCAGAGGGTTTAGATTTTTTTACTGGAGTCCTAAGGAAATCCCCAGGCAGGTAGAAGTTAGTGGAGGTGTCTGTATCAGGAGCAAAGGACAAGCTAGAAACAATGAGGAAAGGAAGCTTTATGACTTTATAAGTGGTTACAGCAGAAAAATTATACTATACCCATTATTTAGAGAAACTTTTTAAGTACTCCATCAGCTCTTGAGAGAGAAATCCAAAAGGGCTTCCAGCATCCAGGGTCTCTGAGTTACTTTTTATCACATTATATACTCTGACATTGAACCTACTTTTACTTGGACTCTATGCATTTGTGGAAGAGTGTGCTCCCAGTTTGCGGCAGGGTAAGGGGAATGGTATATTGTATCAACTATACCACCATAGTAAATAACCCTACCTAAAACGAATTGTCTGCCTGACTAATTGATATCAACTGAAAATCATGGGGGGAAACACACTGTGGAGGATTTCTGAGCATTGGAAAAACAACCCAGCCCCTGAGAACTTTTAGAACCCAGAGGATCTGGTCTGCCAGTGCCAGTAGGGATTAGAAGATGGACTACATTTACAATAACCATACTATATAACTATTAGAGGTAAATAGAGTTGCCTGGGGCACTGAGCTGCTGTGACTTGCACAAGAGTCATACAGTCAGCATGTGTCAGATGTGAGGCTGCAGCTTAGCCTTTTCTGCCTCAGGGGCTGGCTGTTTATCCACTATGCAATATGTTGTCTCTCAACAGGTGCTGGATATTTTTGATATCCAAGATATTTGAGAGGGAGTCAAGAGAACACAGATGTATTCCACAATGGATTTTTTCAGAGGCATAAAACCTTCAAATAAAATCCAAGGATTACTGACAGACAGGCTTTTGGATAATGTTCATACACTATGAATACTTACCCATTGTACCTATGACCTTCCAAGAACTGATCAATAAGGTTATGGCTGTACTTCTCAGATGATATGTCATGGCATATTTAACTGATATTCCAATTGGTTTAGGGCATTTGAAAAAGAGTCTGACACACAGGTCAATGAAATATTCCCCTGGATTTTTTTGTAGTAAGAGTACTTTCTATATTCTAAACCTGAAAAAATGCTTTTTTTTTAAACCAGCACCAGGTAAATTTGGAGTTTATGTTAGAGCCCAGATGGTTACAAGTGAACCCAGGATGTATACACATTGTAGAATTGTAGAGCCTAGAACTGAGGGCCAAATACAGTGAACTTAATACCTCACTATTCCTGGAAGATAAGACTCCCTAATGTATCACAGGGTTTCATTATTTTTATTTATTTATTTATTTATTTATTCATTCATTCATTCATTCATTTATTTATTTATTTGGCTACCACATCATAGTTCTAACTCATACTAAGCTTGTAGTCCATTGAAATACCCATATCTTTTTTATTTATTCATCCATTCATCTATTTATTTACTTATTTCCTATTTTCTTTCTTTATTTGAAGTTTTGAGTTCCATATTCTATTCTTCTCTCATTCCCTCCCCACTTCCTTGAAGTGGTAAGCAATCATATATAGCTTATACATGTGTGATTATGTAAAACATTACCATATTAGTCATTTTATATAAAAAGACTCAAGAAAAAAAAAGTAAGAGCAAAATCGTATGCTTCAGTCTGTGTTCAGTCAATATCAGTTCTTTCTCTGGAGGTGGATGGTATGCTTCATTATTAGTCCTTTGGAATTGTCTTGGATTATTCTGTTGCTGAGAGTAGTTAAGTCATTAACAATTGCTCATAGAACAATAATGCTCACTGTGCACAATGTTCTTCTGGTTCTTCTCACTTCACCATGCATCAGTTCATCTGAGCCTTTCCAAGTTTTTCTGAAATCATCCTGCTTGTGATTTCTTAAAGCACAATAATATTTGATTACAATCTTTTCCCACAGCTTGTTTAGTCATTCCTCAGTTGATGGGCATCTCATTGATTTCCAATTCTTAGCCACCACAAAGAGTTGCTATAAATGTTTTTGTACATTTTTTCCCTTTTCTCTTTTTCACAGTTACTATTGTTAACTGTTTCCCTCCACCATATACCTTTCCCCATGATATTTACTTTATTATCTATCTTCTTTCACCCTATCCCTACTCAAAAGGGATTTGCTTCTGACTGCCCCCTCCCCCAATCTGCCCTCTGTTCTTCCACCCCCCCCCCTTCCTTATCCCCTTCCCCTCCTATTTTCCTGTAGGGTTAGATAGATTATTCCACCTAATTGAATGTGTATGTTATTCCCTCCTTGAGCCAACTCTGATGAGATTAAAGTCTTTGAGCCAATTCTTATGAGTGTAAGGCTCATTTACTGCCCCATTCTGATGAGTATAAGGCTCATTCACTACCCTGCTCCTTGCCCATCTCTCCCCCCACTCTATATGCCCTTTCCTGTTTATTTCATGTGGGATTTTACCCCATTTTACCTCTCCCCTTCCCCCTCCCCCAGTACAATCCTCTCACCCTTCAATTTTACCCTCAAGATGTCATCATGGGGCAGTTAGGTGACACAATGGACAAAACACGCACCCTGGACCCAGGAGGACCCGAGGTCAAATCCGTACCCAGTTACATGACATTCACCTACTGCTTGACCCCAGGCATTTAACCCAACTTCTGCCATGCCTCCAAAAAAAAAAAAAAGATAAACAAAAAATAAATGCTTTACTGATATCATCCCTTCAGAATCAATTCCCACCTATTCCCTCTGTCTAAATTTATTTCTATTATCTGCCCTAATACTGTGAAATTTCTTGAATTAGATATATCATCTTCCCACATAGGAATGTGAGCAGTTTAATCTTTTAACATCCCTCTTAATTTCTTTTTCTTGTTTACCTTTTTATGCTTCTCTAGGGTCTTGCATTTGAAAGTCAAATTTTCTATTCAGTTCAGGGCTTTTAATCATGAATACCTGAAAGTCCTCTTTTTCATTGAAGTCCCATTTTTTCCTCTGAAAGATTATATGCAGTTTTGCTGGGTAGGTGATTTTTGGTTATAATCCCAATTCCTTTGCCCTCTGGTATAACATATTCCATGCCCTCTGATCCTTTAATGTAGAAGCTGCTAGATCCTGTGCTATCCCGACTGGGGCTCCACAGTACCTGAATTGTTTCTTTCTGGCAGCTTGCAATATTTTCTCCTTGACTTGGGAGCTCTGTAATTTGACTGTAATATTCCTGGGAATTTTCATTTTGGGATCTTTTTCAGGAGTGTTCAGTGATTTTTTTCAATTTCTATTTTACCTTCTGCTTCTAGAATATCAGGTCAATTTTCCCTGACAATTTCCTGGAAGATGATATCTAAGCTCTTTCCTTGATCATGGTTTTCAGGTATTCCAATAATTTTCAAATTGTCTCCCCTGGATCTATTTTCCGGGTCAGCTGTTTTTCCAAGGAGATATTTCATATTGCCTTCTATTTTTTTTAATTCATTTGGACTTGATTTATTGTGTCTTGATTTCTCATAATGTCATTAGTTTCTATTTGTTCAATCTTAATTTTTAAGCAATGATTTTCTTCAGAGAGCTTTTGTGTACCTCCTTTTCCATTCGATAAATTTGGCTTTTCAAGCTGTTAACTTTTTCTTTCATAACTGTAAAGGGCTAAAATTCTAGCTATATTGTCTAAATCTAATGAGTGGTCACCAATAAATTATAAGCTTTAGCAAGGGTTAGACTTTTAAGCATTTATTAAGGAGAATAAGAATTTGGTAAAGAGAGAGACAAAGGCCTAGATTCTTCTATCTATTAAAGGGAGAGAGCATTCCTAGCTCCGCTCTCCACCAGAGTCCACAGGAAAGAGAGCGAGTCAGAGCGCCAGCCTACCCTTCTTCCTCCCACAAGCAAACGTCACTTCCTGACGCCAAAGAAAAGACGCATGTTCTTGTCCTCAGAGACCTTCACCTCACGGTGGAGCTTTGCTTTTCTACAGTAAGTCTCCAGCAGGTGGCATCATTCCAATCGTTACATAACCTTCCTTCATCACTCTCATTTCTCTTTCCACTTTTTCCTATACTTCTCTTACTTTTCCTCCTACCTCTCTTACTTTATCTTCAAAGTCCTTTTTGAGTGCTTCTATGTCCTGAGACCAATTAATATTTTTCTTGGAAGCTTTGGATACAGGAGCCCTGATGTTGCTATTGTCTTCTGAGGATGCACCTTGATCTTCCTTATCACTAAAGAAACTTTCTATGGTCTGCATCTTTCTCTGTGTGCTCATCTTACCCATCTATTATTTGTCTTTTAACTACTTCTTAAAGTGGGGCACTGCTTAAAGTATGTACTGTCCCAGGCTTCAGGGGGTCTAAGGTGGTACAGTTTAAAGAGGGGCAGATTCTTCACTTGCCCGGCCTGTTCTCTGCTCTGTACATAACCCCAGGCCAACTTGCTAATTAACTAGGCAGCAAAACTTTGTGTACTGTGGTTATTAGCTCCAATGAGCCTGTACCCATCCCACACCTAGGCCACCACCACTGAAGCCTACTTCCTGCTTCCCAGCAGGAGTGAAACACCCAAGTTCCATCTGAGCACCAGCAGAGACCCTTGTAATCTCCCCCTACCCCCTGCCAACTGCTCAGTCCTCTCACCAGACCATGAGCTTAGTTCCAGATGACACTGTTGCTGCACCTGATTCAGAGGCTCTTTCTCTGTCTCAGCCTGCCTGGGACTGGATCTGCATCAGTGTGACTGATGGGTTGGGTCCACTCCTGCCAATCTTCCAAGCCATCTTTGACTGGAAAATGTCCTTGGCCCATTCTTTTGTGGGTTCTGATGCACCAGGAATTATCCTATGGCATTATTTCAAGGTTTTTTGGAGTGATTTTGTCATGAGTTCTGAAAGTTTACTGCCTTTTCTCCACCATCTTGGCTCTGCCCCAGAAATCTACATATCTTTTTTAGAACTATTTCTGTATATCTATGTGTCTTGCATCTTGAACTGGGGTCGCTGTTTGGTACTCAAGTATCATATTTTACACATAGCCCTATTGAGGATAAGGAGACTCAGCCAAGTGCTCCAGATCAGTGGTGTCAAACTTAAATAGGAAGCAGTGTCACTAAAGTGTACATAAAAATCTCTGATGCTGTATATTGACTTAAAAAGCCACAACTTAATTTTATCTATGTTCTATTTTGTTTTTATTTTTCTTAAATTTTCCCAGTTACATTTTAATTTTTTTTTAGGCTTCACTAGAGTACTATGACCGCATGAGACTGGTGGGCCAAGGTTGATACCTTTGCTAGAGGCCAATTGTGTTAAACTCACATAGAAATGACTTCAGTAAACAATACATAATGATCCCTGTGGGCCATATATTGACTTAGAAAACCACATATTTTTATCTTTCATATTTACTAATATATCAGCACATTAAAATTAGAGAGGAACTACATTTTTTTTTAGTGAGGCAATTGGGGTTAAGTGACTTGCCCAGGGTCACACAGCTAGTAAATGTTAAGTATCTGAGGCAAGATTTGAACTCAGGTACTCCTTACTCCAGGGCTGGTGCTCTATCCACTGCACCACCTAGCTGCCCAGAGGAAGTACATTTTAATCTGTGTAGACTAGGGCTCATGATCAACACATCTTCTCTATAAGGTCAAGACCTCCATGAATTCTCCTTATGCCTCTTATTCAAGACATAATCTTCCCAGTTTGGGGTTATTTGCACATGATTAGCATATGATCCATATCTTTAGGCAAGTCATTGATACATGTATTAAGCAGAACAGAGTCAAGCACAGATTTCTGTGACCCTCCACTGGAGAGACCCTAACACACTGATGATTGAACCATTAACAATATCTCTTTGAGTTGGACCACCTAAACAATATTGAATACTTCTAATTGTTTTCTCTTCTGGTCTATATTATATTCACCTTGTTCACAAACATGGCATGAGATATGTTATCAAAACCAGAAAAATATCTGATGAAACTATATCCATAGCATTCCTTTCATTTACTAGTTTTATAAACCTGTGAAGAAAAAAAAAAGAAAATTAGGTTAGTCTAGCATAATCTGTTCTTGATGGAGTGATGCTGAATCTTTTAAATCAGTTTCACATTTTAGATGTTTACCTAGCATCTCTTTAACTCTGTTTTAGAGCTCCTCTAGGAATCAAAGCCAAGATCGCTGGCCAATAGGTTATATACTCTGTTCTTTTAGCTTTTTGGAAAATTTGCATACCATTTTCCCTTTCCAATCTTGTGACACTTCTATTTAATAAAATCTTTCAAATATTACTGATAGTTGCTCAGAAATTACATCCACTATTTCTTTTGGTACCTGGAGATTTACTTCATAGAGACCATGAGAATTCATGATGGGAAGAAAGGTACTTTTTAATTCTTTTCTTAATTACCTTGAATATCAACTCCCTGTGAATTTCTACTACCTGTAGTAGACAGTCTAGACAAAATAGAACTAATTTCAAAAAAAAAAAAACAAAAACAAATTAAACAAAAAGCCCAGAATACATAGAATTTAAGTTTTTTTGTTCTACCTTTTTAAGGATGAAATTATCATTACGACACATCAAGAATTATGAGATGCTCTGCCTTTGGAAGAGAGAGCCAAGAAATATGTGTGATATTAAAAACTCCTATCCCAACTATATTATGATGCTGCCATAAGTTTGTGATAGCTTTCTCTTTTCCTCTTCATGTCACTGTTACTAAACCACCAAAATATACACTAACACACAGAGAAACACACATACACAATTCCTCCTCATCTTTTGCTGTCTGCTAATTTATCCTCTTCCACATCAATTCAAACATCTTCAAATCTGCCTCCTCCATTCTCTGTGCCCTCTGAAACTCTTGCATTATAATTAGCAAATTTCTTTTCATCTTATACCTTTTCCTTTCATTCTTCTTCTGCTAAATAGTAAGGAGAACACTGCTTACATCTATCCTACAAGTTAGAAACCAAAGAAAGTAGCTATAGAGAATGAAAAATAGCAGTTAAGACATCTAAAAGCTAAAGAGAGATATAATCCAAGAAAGGACCCAGTAGCAAAACCCATGGCCTCAACTATATATAAAACAATGTCCAAAGTGGAAGGAAGAAACAAGACATTTATACCAACATGAACCCTTCCCATTCTTTTGTCATCCTTACCAACTTAAAGTATATTCTTTGAAACCTTGGAGTTGTTTTACTTTTTAAAATTTTGCATTTCTCCATGGTCAGTAATTTCGTACAATTTTTTTTTTTATGAAAAGGATTTATCTATATTATTGGATTCATGGTCATATATATTGCCATCAGTTTTCTACAAATGTTATGTGATATTTTTTTACTCCACTCTAGATATTTTCCTATTGCAGTTTTATTTTTTATTCTAATTTATTGGTTTTATTCATGTAAATGGTTTTTAAATATAATACAAAATTTTAAAGTTCAACTCTGAGAGGCAGTGTTGCTTAGTGAATAGAGATCTGATCTCAGACTCAGAATCATCTGGGTTGAAATTCTGCTTTTGGCCTATATTAGTTGTGTAAATCTGGGTAAACTGCTTGACCTCTCAGTGTTCTAGACAACTTTCCAAAACTTTAAGTTCTATTTCTCTGATTGTCATATAGTATATTTCACATAGAGAAAAAAAAACATTTAAATTCAAAGCTCATGAACCAAAAATATGACTAAAAGATTCTAGAAGGGGAAAAGAGTAGCAAAAAATACCTTAAATTAATAATTCCTAGAAAGAAGTGGAACCAATGAGATTTGATTTAAATTACATTATTTACCATCTCTTTTTCTTGTTGTTATAAAAAAAAACTTTTTGAAGATATTCATCTATTTCCTCAAAATTTTCAGCATTTTTGAAATATAATTATGTACAGACATTTTCTTAATAATAAACTTTCTCATGAATTAATTTTGAATTCTTGTTCATTTTGTTTTCATGATTAGATTTTTTAAAAAATTAGCTAAAACATTGTATCCATTTTTGTTTTTTATTTTAAAAGTTACATCCTTTCATTTTTTATTTTATCTATTTTATTATGCACTTCCAAATTCCTTCTTTTGTTCTTGTTAATTTCTTGGTATTCTATTTTTTTCCTAATTGCTTTGCAATCTTATTTCTACATTTTTTTAGAATGTTTTCATATACAAGAATTTTCATCTGGGTATTGCTTCAACATTATCCTATAAATTTTGGTGTGCTACCTAATTTTTATCATTCTTTTAAAAATAGTTATAATTTCAATGATCTACTCATTGACCCATTCATTATTTAGGATGCTATTATTTAGCCCCCATCCAAATCTATACATTTTGCTCACTATGCATTACTGTTTTTATTGTGCTATTGTTTGTAAAGAGCATGTTTAATTTTTCTATCTTTTCATTTATTTGAGTCCTTTATTTTCTAGAATATGATCAATTGTCTAGAATATACTTAGATGCATACATATGTCCATTCTCTCATAAATTTGCTTAGAAAATAGCCCATTCAATCATTTTTTCCAATAATTTGTTAAAGTATATAATTGGAAGGGCCTAAAATTCTAGCTGTGATGTCTAAAATCTGAGTGATCACCTTAAATTAGAAGCTTTACCAAGAGTTTAGACTTTTAAGTATTTATTAAAGTGCATTAGAAGTTAGTGAAGGGGGGAGGAGGTAAAACAGCCTTCTTCTAACTATCTCTAAGAGCCAGCCTCCAACCTCCTGCCAAACTGCAGTCCAGAACCAAAAAGACCTCATTCCTCCATGGCTTCTCCCAGAAGTCTCCTCTGAAACAGGAAACAGGGCTGTCCTCACACACAGCTCCAAGCTAATTGGCTGGTAACACTGATTGACAGGACCCACAGGTGGCAGACATCACTTCTGGATGCCAAAGTCACATATTTTCTTTTCATGGCAGAGTTTCCCTGCAATATCTTTCTCAACAGGATGGTAGTGCTCTAGTTCTCACATAATGCTCTTATTCATCTTTCTGTTATATTTTCCCAGCTTTGAAAAAGACATATTGGAGTCACCTATAATTATTATATTATTATCTCTGTCTTTTTCATTTTATCCACATGTCACTTTAATAGATTAGATATGTTATTTGGTGCATACATAAAATATAATAGTATTATTACATGTCTATAATCCTTTAAAGATATTATTAAAGTTTTCCTTTTTGCTTCTAATGTTATAAATTTTTGTCATTGATTCATCTGAATAGGATTACTATTTCTATTTTGTGGGAATTATTAGAAACAAAACATTTTTTATCCCATTATTTTGCCCTGGCTACATCTTTATATTTTAAACATTTTTTCATATAGTTGGCTTTTGTTAGGTTTATTTTGGTTTAATTTATATTAGATTAGGTTTTGATTTCTCATCTATTGTCTATTTTCCATTTTGATTGAAGAGTTTAATAATTAAGATTTAATATAACTATTTTTGAAGTTACTCATTAATTTCTATCATTTTTCTTTTACAACAGTAATCTCTTAGATTTTTTTGCTTATAATATTTTGATTCCAATTTTCTCCTTTAGATTCATACTCAAATTCCCTCTCTCTGTCTCTGTCTGTCTCTCTGTCTGTGTCTGTCTGTGTCTGTCTCTCTGATGTTAATATATCTTTTGTTACTCCTTTCCCCTTAGAGTATATTCTAGATAGGGGTTCTTAAACAGGGGTCCACAGACTTCTTATTTTAATCTTTTTTATAACCATATTTCAATAATATCTCCTTTCTTTGTAATCTTAAGTATTTTATTTTATGTACTGAAGGACTCATGGTACAGTAAATGTAAAAAGAAAAAAAGCCCTGTTTAGAATCTAATATCCCATTCACAGGATTTATACTAAGCAGTTCTTTCTTTATTCTCTCTATTGCCCTAATAAAATAAAATGCTTCAGGAACACAAAAACTCATGCCTTTGTCCAATTCAAGTTTTTATTGTGATTATGAATTTCTCCCATGTTTCCCGTCCATGGATGTGCAAGCCTTTCTATATCAATCTACTCTCATCATTGGTGAGAGTGAAACTACCACACTCTGACCTCAGTACCATATTTACTACATAAAAATTTGATAGAGTAAAATTCAGCCCTAAAGACATCCCTTTGACAAGATTTGCTCTAGACATATGCTAAGCTCATACAAGATTCCTTGCTAGAAGTGAACACAAATATGGTTTTACTGATTTATCCTCTGATTATCCATATTAAGTTAAAGCAAGGAAAAGAGATGCATGATTGCAAAAGGTATTTTCCACTATAATGAAGGAGGTCTTGCACAGCTCTAAGGAATCTGCATGCTCAGCTATCCAACCGAGGTGATGTAATTACAACTGTCACTTTCTAGCTGTTCAGATTGTAGTGAATAATAAAATTACCCTGACCCAACTCAGCTAGAGACAAAACAATAGATCTCAGGAAAGTAGACTCCAATGTCTCTAGACTAGATTGAACCAGCAGCTTTCTGCTGTTACAAGGGCGGGATCTCCTTCATTAAAAATTGACTCATCACTTGAAAAAAGGATAAAGAGGTGCTATTTCCATTGACTCCTTTGTCACAATGTTTCGATTGTAGATGGTATAACATTGCCTCGCTCAGTCATGAGATGTTCAGGAAGTGTCCCTAAAATTTAAGATTATAGGGGCAGCTAGGTGGTACAGTGGATAAAGCATCAACCGTGGATCCAGGAAGACCTGAGTTCAAATTCAGCTTCAGACACTTGACACTTACTAGCTATGTGACCCTGGACAAGTCACTTAACCCTCATTGCCCCACAAAAAACAAGAAAAAGCAAAAAAGAGATAATTAAGAAAATAAATGACTTGAGTAATCCAGAATAGTGAATAGGACTTAAAGACTAGCAAATCTTTTTAGGTTTCCCTCTGCCTTTCATTCTTGTTGCTCCCCCAATGTCTCCCACCTCCCCCTCTGTTCCCTTTCCTGTTTTTTATTTTTCATGAACCCTTTTTTGACTTACTCAGTTCACCATGTTATCTCCTTAGAGTATACATAATAACATATGCTGTGTTCTAGCTTTAACTATACATCTCTTTCTAAGATCTATATCCATTTTGCTCTATGATCCACTCCAACAATAAGTCATTGAATGCTTCCTTATTGAATGAAGGAGATCAAAATAAGGAGAGAGCTCAGAATACCTGTGTTTTTAAGTTATCCCACTACTTCTGGGCCAGATAGGTCATTTGCAGTTATCTTTGTTTTTTATGGCCTACTCTTTGGCATGGCCTGAGGAATGGATACATTGTTATAGCTTTAACGTCCCAAGCTATATGAGACAGAAATCTCCTTAAAGACTGACATATATATCACCAATTTACCTACCTTATGCAAAGTATAAAGTGCCATGTAAATATAAGTGGTTATTATTCTCCCAAAGGATCTGGGGCAATGCTTTCATGTAGCCAGATAGGGAGAGGAATTGGACAAGTGATTTGGTTTATATTGGGACTTCTGAATACTTCATTTTTATACACATAAGTGTTGAATTCAAGGGTATGCACAGTTTGTTGTTGTGTTATTTGTCCTTCATTCTAGCAGTTGATGTCATGACTTGCAGTGTGAATATAAGTGAGGAAGGGCTGTACAAGGTCATCAACCTCACTCTCTCCCCCAGAGCCATCTGGATTCAGTGGCAAAACATACATCAGGATGGCTGGAGATGGCCCTGGATATTTTTAAGGCAACTAGAGTTAAGTGACTTGCTCAGGATCACAGAGATAGTAATTGTCTGAGGTGAGATTTGAACTCAGGTTTTCCCAACTTTGGAGCCAGTGTTCTATCAACTGAGTCACCTAGATGCCTCTCTATGCACAGTTAATAACTTTTGGAGCATAGTTCCAAAGTGCTTTCTAGAATGGCAGTACCAATTACAGATCCACTATCACCTAGAGGTTATCCTCTATATATGATGTTTACACATAGTTGCTTGCCTGTTGTTCCCCATATTAGACCATGAGCTACTTGAAAGCAGGGACTGTTTTTGGCTTTTCTTTTAATCCCCAGTGCTTAGCACAGTGTTTGGCACATAGTAGATATTTAATAAATGATTGTTGATTTGACTTGACCTAGATGGAAAAAAATTCCTCTATAAATGCATGTTGTCATCTTGTCTGTAATTTATAGTCTTAGAGAATAACCTTGAGAACTAAGAAGGGATGTAACTAGCCCAGGTTCACACAGCAAATATGTGTTAGAGGTGTGATTCGAGGTTAGAGGTGTGCAGTAACATTTGCCAAATCCAGAAAAGGCAGAGGATATATAGAGCACTTTTGTGTTTAGAATTTATTTTCCAAATTACATGTAAAAGCAAATTTTGACATCAATTTTTAAAAAGCTTTGTGTTTCAACTTCTCTTCCTCCCTCCCTTCCCACCCCCCACCAAGAACTCAAGAAATTCAATATGTTATACATGAGTGATCATCGAAAACATCTCCACATTACCGAGGTTGTGAGAGAAAATGGATAAAAACAAAACTTCAGATTAAGGAATTGTCAAAAAAAAATGTGTTTCAATCTTTTTTTCAGATACCACTAATTCTTTCTCTGTAGATGGACTGCAATTTTCATAAGTCTTTCAGAGTTATATTAGGTCATTGCCTTGCTGAAAATAACCATACGCTTCCCAGCAGATCATCTTACACTATTGCTGCTATTTTCTATACAGTACATTTCTCTCTGCCTCAGTTCATGTGGGTCTTTCCAGGTTTTTCTGATAGCATCCTGTTCATCATAACTTTTATATAGTACCTTAAACTTAACAAAGAATTTTCTTTACAATAGCCCAGCAGAACAGGTATCATACATTTTACCTTTATAGTCAATCATCATAACTATTTCCTTCCCTCCTATTCCCTTCCCATGACATTTACTCTATTTTCTATCTTCTTTTACCCTATTCCTCCTCAAAAGTGTTTTGCTTCTGACTGCCTCCTCCTCTGCTCTGCCCTCCCTTCTTTCACCCTTCCCTCCTTATCCTCTTCCCCTCCTACTCTCCTGTAGGGATAATCCAACTGGGTGGGTATGTTATTCTGTCTTTGAGCCCACTCTGATGAGGTTAAGGTCTTTGAGCTAATTCTGTGTTCTAAATTTTTCTTCCTCCTTCTCTTCTCAACCCTCCCTATGAATTCAAGCAATTCAATATAATTTATACATGTACAGTTATGCAGAACATCTTCACCTTCCTGGAAAGTGTTTTGCTTTTTACTGTTCTCTTCCCCTCTCCCCCCCTACCCCTTCTCCTTATCTCCTTTCCCTCCCACTTTCCCTCAGGGCAAAAATACATTACTATACTCACTTGAATATGTATGTTATCCCATCTTTGAGCCAATTCTGATGATAGTAAGGTTCACTCACTCCCCCACTCCTTCCTCCTCTTCCCCTCCCCTCCATAAGCTTTTTTCTTGTTTCCTTCATGTGAGCCACCTCTCCCCAGTCCACCTCTCCTGTTCCCCCTCCCCCAATGCATTCCTCCTACCCCTCAAACCTATTTTAAAGATGTCATCATGGGTTAACTAGATGGCACAGTGGACAAAGCACCAGTCCTGTACCCAGGAGGTACCAATAGCAAATCCTGCCCCAGACATAAGACACCCCACCATGCTTGCCCCACAAAGAACAAGGATAAATAATAAATAAATGCTTTACAGATATCATCCCTTCATATACAGTTCAGACCTCTGTCCTCTGCCTAAGTATATTCCTTTCAGCTACCCTAATAATGAGAGAGTTCTTATGAGTTAGAAGTATTATCTTCCCATGTAGGAATGCAAACAGCTCAACCTTTAAACATCCCTCATGCTTTCCTCTTCCTGTTTACCTTTTTATGCTTTGCTAGGGTCTTGTATTTGAAAGTCAAATTTTCTATTCAGTTCAGATCTTTTCATCACAAATGCCTGAAAGTCCTCTTTTTCATTGAAGTCCCAATTTCTCTCCCAAAAGATTGTACACAGTTTTGCTGAGTACATGATTCTTGGCTGTAGTCCCAGTTCTTTTGCCCTCTGGTTTATCACATTCCATTCCCTCAGGTCCTTTAATGTAGATGCTGCTAGATTTTGTTTTATCTTTATTGTAGCTCCACAGTATTTGAATTCCTTTTTTTCTAGCTGCTTGCAATATTTTCTCCTTGACCTGGGAGCTTTGAAAATTGGCTATAACATTACTGGAAGTTTTTCTGTTGGGATCTCTTTCAGGAGGTAATCTGAAGATTCTTTCAATTTCTATTTTACCTTCTGCTTCTAGAATATCAGGGTAATTTTCCCTTACAATGTCTTAGAAGATGCTATCTAATGGGCAGCTAGGTGGCACAGTGGATAGAGCACTGGCCCTGGAGTCAGGAGTACCTAAGTTCAAATCCGGCCTCAGACACTTAACACTTACTAGCTGTGTGACCCTGGGCAAGTCACTTAACCCCAAATTGCCTCACTTAAAAAAAAAGTTGCTGTCTAAATTCTTATTTTGGTCATGGTTTTCAGATACTCCAACCAGGTTAGCTGTTTTTCCAAGGAGATATTTCATAGTACCCTCTATTTTTGTATTCATATGAATTTGTTTTATGGTGTCTTGGTTTCTCATGATATCCCTAGCTTCCATTTGTTCAATCCTACTTCTTAGGAAATTATTTTCTTCAGAACTTTTGTATTTCCTTTTCCATTTGGCTTTTCAAGCTGTTGAATTTTTTCTCATGACTCTCCTGCATTACTCTCATTTCTCTTTCCATTCTTTCCTCTAACCTCTCTAAATCTTCCTTCTATCTCTCCTACTTTCTCTTCATAGTCCCGTTTGAGCACTTCCATGGCCTGGGAAAAATTCACATTTTTCTTGGAAGCTTTGCATGTAGGGGCCCTGAGGTTGCTATCCTCTTCTGAGGGTACACATTGATCTTCCTTGTCACTAAAGAAACTTTCTAAAATTCTCAACTTTTTTGCTTGCTCATCTTGCTGTCTTTTACTTGACTTATAACTTCCGAGCTATACTGTCTCAAGCTTCAGAGGGTCCCAGGTGTTTCAATTTGAGAGAGGGCAGGTTTTTCTCTTGTCTGGCCTGTTCTCTGGTCCAAAGATAACCTCAAGCCAACTAGCTAATTAACCGTCCAGCAGAGTGCTGTGGTGGTTAGCTCTTGTGAGCCTTTGCTTCTCCCCCACCTGGGCCTCCCACTGCTCAGGATTTCTTCCTGGTTCCTTGCTGGGGTGGGATTGCCAAATTACTCCTTAGGTCCTGCAGACATCCCTGTAGTTTTCACCACCCTCTCCCCGCCCCCCCCAGACAGCTGTTCAGTCCTCTTACCTGACTGTAAGCTTAGTTCGTGAAGACGCTGGTGCTATAGCTCATTTGAAGGCTGGGGGTAAGTTCCTCTGGCACAGCATGCCTGGGTTCTGTGTTGCATGATGGCAGGGTTGGACTCTGCTTGCAGCCTAGCATTAGCCCCTGTAATCTATGTTTGCCTGTAAAATAATGCCAGCCCATCTTTTTGTGGGGTTTTTCTGCTTCAGGGGTTCTTTTATGGCTGTTTTTGGGGTAATTGTATCAGGAGATTTGTGTGTTTAATAATAGAGCACTTTTGTCTGTCCCATTTGTATTCTTTCATCAGGCACCTACCCAGGATAATTGGGAATGTAGGTGTCCAATGCAAAATTCCCAGGTCAAACTGCCAAATAGAGTGGAAGCCATTGATAGTTCTGGAATTTGAACCTACATGCAGAGTAGTGTAGCAAAAAGAATGCTGAACTTGTAGTCAAAGCACCTTCATTTAAGTTTTGTCTTGGCAACCTATTAGTTATATGACTTTGGGAAAGTCATTTTCTTGCTTGGGGCTTTACTTATCTCCAAAAAAATGAGAGATTTTTATATTAGCTTTCTTCTAAGTTCTTTCCCATTCTAAATGTGTTCTATTATGCTATATGATCCAACCTTTTTCCAATTAAGCATTAGAGGCAGCTAGGTTGCACAAGGAATAGGGTGATGGATCTGAAGTCATAAAGACAAAGTTCAAACCCATTCTCACATACTTCCTAGTAATGTGCCCCTGGGAGAGTCACTAACCCTCTGACTGCCTCAGTTTTCTCATCTGTAAAATGGGGATAATAATTGCACCTACCTCCCAGGGTTATGGTGAGGAACAAATGAAATAACACTTACAAAGAACTGTGAGAACACCAAAGTGTTATTTGAGTGCTAAATATTATTTAGAATTTACTATTTGCAAAGAAGTATGCTAAACTCTTGAGTTGGGGACAGGGAGAGGATGAAAGGGACCTTGCTCACAAGAAGCTCACTTTCTTATATGATGAGTAAAAATAACTCTTTGTTGTAGTTGTGGGTTTGTGGTGGGGAAAGCAGTTGATGTTATTCATAAAATAAAACTGAGTTGATAAATAGCAAGTTATGTTTTAACAAGATTCTATTAATTATCTTCTCTTTTTTAAACCCATACAAGCCTCTAACACCCTGAAGATAGCTCATAAGACTAACATATTAAATTACATCAGCCTTTACACTGTGCTAGTTGAGTAGCTAACTTTTAAAAAAAGGAGGGGGATATTTACATACATGGGGAATCTCAGTGTAGGGAGACTTACATTTTATTTATACTGACTGCTAACTGTCCTAGTCCTTCCACAGCTGTTTGAAATTGCAGGTTTTCAGTAGCAAGCCTCAGCCATCACTGTAATTATTATTATTTTATCAAACACAATCATAGGGAGTATTTTGGGCTGACAAAAGCCTTCCAAGTCTTTGTTTATTTATCGCACCCTGTATTCTGCCCTCCACACCAACTGAGTTAAAGTTCTTTTCCTCCTGATTTAAAACCTATTATTGGAGGAAGCAAAGGTCCCCATCTTTAACAGAAAAAGAGATTGGTGCTTGGATAAAGAGAACAGTAGGTCTTTTGGTGTAAATAGAAACTGGGAAACCTGAGAACCCTTAAGCAATCTGCTTCAGGCAAAACAGCCAGCTAGGGGAAAGCAGCTTAGCTGCAAAGCCAACTCTTCAAAAGCAAGGCAAGGGGCAAAAGCCAGGGTAAACAAATTAAGAAATGGAGACACCAAGCTACCAGCTGGAGGAAGTTGAGGCTTCTATCCCAGAAGCCAACACATGATAAGCTGTTGCCTTTCCTTCCAATATATCTGACCTTTGATCTAGGAGAATTACCTTGGTGAGAGGACTCATCATTCAGTCCCTGGCCTTTTTTCATCTTCATCCTCTATGGGGCAACCTTAGCATCATGGTAGCAAAGTCAGTGAAGTCAGCCATATTGACTTTTTGACAAGTTAGATGGAAGACTATACCTCATTTAGAAGACAACTGATAGCTAATGAACATGAATTTCACTTGCTACTGATTGGGGTGGATTTGACAGATGGAAGGTTTTTATTATTATCTCTTATTCATTCAAACTCAATGCCAAATTAACTTTTTTTTTTTTTAGGCAATGGGGGTTAAGTGACTTGCCCAGGGTCACACAGCTAGTAAGTATCAAGTGTCTGAGACTGGATTTGAACTCAGGTACTCCTGAATCCAGGGCCGGTGCTTTAACCACTGTGCCATCTAGCTGCCCCTCCCAAGTTAACTTTTTAAAGGGAATTTTGTCACCATTACATAATTTCTCTTTCTCTTCAACTATGCTAATGAAAACAGATTGTAAACTACTTGGACCCTTATTAAGTAAGAAAGATATTTAAATAAACTTGAATTGAATTATAAAGCTTCCAAAGTACTTTCACAAATTAAAAACACCTCTATTAGAGCCCCTTTAGAATGTTGGTGTGAGAAGGAATGAATAGACCACTTATGGGCTTGCTGCCTAATAAGATTATGGGGGACATTGCCATAAGTACTATGTTTTGGAAGACATGATTTGACCCATGATATGTCCAAAATTCATGGAACAAAAAAGCCAAGTAGACCTAAAAAGAGATCATCTACTCCAAAACCGAAATGATGAAACCGAGATTAGTAGAGTGTAAATGAGTTGCTTACAGTCATATAGGTAATAAGACAGAGTTTTAATTCTAGTATTTGTTTTTCATTTCTAATCAAGTATTCTTTATATTCTACTAAACCATAAGATGGTTCTAAGGAAGCTAGGTGGCATAATGGATAGAGTATTAGACTTGTAATTAGGAAGACTTGAGTTCTAATCCTGCCTCAGATTTTTACTGGTGTGTGATTTTGAGCAAGTAACAGTTTCTCTCAGCCTCAGTTTCCTTATCTATAAAGTAAGGAACATAATAATACCTAACTAACAGGGCTGTTATGAGGACCAAATGAGATGTTTTGCAAGTCTTAAAGCATTATTTAAAGGGTAGTTTTAAATTATTATATCTTTCTGAAAATAAGAAAATAACTTTTCCATGTTCTTGAAGTAAGATTTCTAGAGACAGATCATCCAATTATATATATGCCAAACACTAGTGAGTGCTGCTCCTACAAAGACAAAAACCAAATAATCTCTGACCTCAAAGCACTTACATTCTACTTGGAAATAGAAAGATGTGAATAAATAGGTATATTCAAAATTGGCATCAAGGAAGTTTTTGAAATGGAACGCCTAAATTGCAGGGGATAGCAGGAAAGGCCTCATAGAGAAAACTAGAGTTTTGCTAAGACTTGTAAAACACTAGAAATACTAAGAGGCATAGATGAGGAAGAAATGTATCTAAGGAACAAGGACAGTGAATGCAAAGGCATTAAGAGGGGATGCAGAGAACTAGTAAGAAGGTCAATATGGCTGGCTAGTACAGTGTATGAAAGGAAGTAATCTGTATTTAGCAATCTGAAATAGTTGGAGAGGTGCAGGAAGGAAGGAAATAAACATGTATTAAGCACCTACTATGTGCCAGGAATTATACTAAACACTTTCCAAATATTTCATTTTCTCCTCACAACAACTCTAAAAGGTAGGTTCTATTTTTAATCCCCATTTTACAATTGACGAAAGTGAAACAGACAGAGGCTAAGTGATTTTCTGGGATCAGACAGGTAGGAAGTATCTGAAACTGGGTTTGAACTCAGGTCTTTTAACTCCAGGTCCAGGCCTTGGTCTACCTGCTTTAAAGATGAAGTGATTTGTTCTAGTGACAGTTAGTAAAACACAGTTCCTCTGACTCCCAGTCCAATGCTCATCCATTGGTTGTAAACAGCAAAATTCATCATTAAAGTTAGTTTAAAAAGGAGGCAGGTTAGTGCACATAAGTCAATAACAAATTAATCTAATCAACCCATGATAATGAATTCACTGGAATCCATATATCATTAGCTTCATTTGAATATCATGTGTATCTTTCCTTCCCAAGTTTATTGTTTAAATAATCATTGCCTTCTTTTGAGAAAAAGCTGCCTTAAGACATTGTCATACATGGCAATTTTTGATGCCCCATTCCACATGAATCAAGTATTGGTCCTCCTTGAAATTGTATGTCTTTCATGAAGGTAAAACCCAAACACTGTTAATCCTAAATATTAGAAATTTTTGCAGGGAAATAAGGGTTAAATGACTTGTCACACGGCTAGTAAGTGTCAAGCGTCTGAGATTAGATTTGAACTCTGTTCCTCCTGAATCCAGGGCTAGTGCTTTATCCACTGTGTTACCTAACTGCCCCCAAGGTTAGAAATTTCTAAGAAGCACCTTGGTCTTCCCCTAGCTAAACTGAATAACTTTTTTTTTTGGTAGAGTCTCGTTAGAATACATAACACAATTAAAATTTACCCTCTTGTCACAATTCAGTAGTCATCATGATTAATTTTCCCTACAAATTAAACTATTTCCTTTTACTCACAGTCTACTTTTCCCACCATTTACCATTGTTCTCCCTCTTTTCTTTTTAATTTATAAATTTTGTTAAAATTCTTCATTTAATAATTTTAAAAGAGAAATTCACAGCATGAAAAAATAAACATCTTAAAGAATACCTTGATTTCACATTGCAAACTTAAAAGAGAAAAAAATACTCATTTCTAAGCAGCCAAAGATAAAAAAGAATAATATTAGTCACCATTATCTGGAGGAAATTAACATTTATCAAAATAAAGATACTGAACTAGGATCAATAATTCAAAGAAAGAATTTCATGGTGGTGTAGGCAATGTTGTTAAATAGTCAAGTTATGCATTCATTACTCACTTTATGGGAAGAAAGATGCAGCCAATATTTTAAATGCCTTGAGATATGGGATAGCTATGGTTGGCAGGTTGGTCATATTCACACTATAAGAAGAGACTGCCAAACAATTTCTTCTAGAAAGACAAATCTTAATGAAGTATTCATACTTACATCTACCTTCCAACTACCTTTCAAAAATCACAGCTCTAAAAGCAGCTAATGAGAAACATTTTTGAATGTCACCTTTACATGACACAAGGCAACTTGTGCAAGATCTTTTGATAAGAGATGATGGGAAAATATTATGACTATTTGATAATGAATTTTATGAAAATATTTGATAAGTGTATGTTGCAGAAAATTTAAAATATGTCCTCCCATGGTACATAATGAAAAAAAATTAAAAGGAGTTACACTTAACACTGAAAAGAGACAAGATGCAGAACCCCAAAGTAAACCATAGCAAAAGTTATTATTTTAACATTTATTCCTCCTACCAGCTGTCACAGCTCCCCCCATATGCCAGGACAGGCACTTCTCTAATGAGAGGTATGTAAGAAAGCATCAGAATATACCAGAGTTTCTCAGACTATGGCTCAAAATTAGGCTGAGTCCTGGGTTCAAATTAGACCTTAGACACTTATTGATTGTGTGACCCTGGGCAAGTCACTTAATTTCTGTCTCAGTTTCTTCATTTGTAAAATGGGAATGATTATATAAGCACCTACCTCCCAGGGCTATTGTTAGGACCAGAAGACATATTCATAAAGTACTTTGCAAACCTTACAGCTTTGTATAAGTGCTAATTTTTATCATTGAATAACGCATTTGGAAGTATGATGAAATAATAGGATTTAGCAGATACTCAAAGACCCACCTGGAGATTAATCTATACTGATTGAATCAAGTGAGAGTGATTGACTGCTGATTAGCCTACTTCAAGTTAACTGGATTGTAATCACACCTTGAGAACACCTTCAGAACCAATGGATTTGATGATGCCAACCAATCAGCTTGAAGCAGTGTGTAAGGAACACCTCTGTTCCAGATCTATAAAAAGCTTCCACAATCAGTTTGCTGGAGAGAGTTTGTGATTGAAGCAGGCTTGTGGCAGAGGACTTGAGGAAGAACCAGACCAGGCTGGAACTCTAGTCTAAAGAGGCTTTTTTCTTAACTTTCTGAACTCCATGGGAATATCTGTATGCTTTAATAAATGTTTAATGCCCAAGGACTGGTGCTAAAGCTTCTAATTTAAGGCGACCACAATTTAGATTTTAAACATCACAGAAGCAAATGGGAGAAGGAAAGATGAGTAGTGATGGAAATTCAATATATTTCTTTACATTTTTCAGTTGTTTAAAATTCTAAAATGCTTGAGTTAAAAAGGACTTTGAAAGCCAAGTCCTTCATTCATTTTATAGAAGAGAAAACTGAGGCTATAGAGAGAGGTTAAAATATAGATCAGGGTATATAATCCTAGACAAGTCACTTTAACCTCTTAGTACTCAAAGGCCATGTTGTGAAATGCCTTCAATGAGGATGAACACAGCATCAAGGTCAACTATCCCACTGTTAGTAAATTATTTAATCTAAAAAGGCTACAAGCCAAGACTAAAGTGGATGGAGTGTTGATGCATGTTTTTTGTTTGTTTGTTTGTTTGCAGGTGATTGTGCACTCAATGCAGCCTCTGAAGCTGATATGCAACAAAGTATGGATTGATTTTCTGCTGCCTGTACTAATTTTGGCCTAACAATGAACATGAAGAAAACACAGATGCTCCCTCAGCTAGCACCATACCATCCATATGTGGAACTATCAGTTACAGCAAAAGAAGGAGTTTTGAATACTGTGGATAAATTAATATATCTTGGGAATAAACTTTCCAGAAATATAGACATTGATAATGAGGTTGATGCACTCATTGCCAGAGCTAGCTCAGTGTTTTGGAGACTCCAAAGGAAAGTGTGGGATTGACTACCAAACTGAAGGTCTGCAGAGTCATTGTGCTGACCTTATTGTTGTGTTCCTGTGAAACCTGGGCAGTATATCAGTGCCATGTGAGGAAACTGAATTGGTTCCATTTGAATGTCTTACAAAGATTTGGAAGATCACCTGGCAGGATGAGATACTAGAAACTGATTTTTTCTCAAACTAAACTGCCAAGCATTCAAACTCTGCTGCAGAGAGGGCAACTCTAATGGGCTAGCTGCTATGTTTGAATTCCAAGCATATGCTTGCCTAAAAGACTGTTTTATGGAGAACTCACACAAAGCAAGTACTCACATGGTGGTCAGAAGAAGCAATACAAAAACACTTTCAAGTTGTCTCTGAAGAACTTTGGAATTGAATGTATGACATGAGAGATGCTGGCAAAGGACTGCCAGTCATGGTGTATCTATCCAAAATGGTGCTGGGGGCAGCTAGGTGGCACAGTGGATAGAGCACTGGCCCTGGAGTTAGGAGTACCTGAGTTCAAATCTAGCCTCAGACACTTGACACTTACTAGCTGTGTGACCCTGGGCAAGTCACTTAATCCGAATTGCCTCACTAAAACAAACAAACAAAAAGGTGCTGTGCTCTATGAGAAAAACAGAATTGAAGTAGCTCAAAAGAAACATGATATATGCAAATTTAGAGATTTCAACCCAAATGTGCACATGGATAATTTGTGCCTAACCTGTGGGAGAGCATCCCAAGTTCATATTGGTCTGATCAGCCACAGACAGACACACTGTAACTTGACTCTAACATAGTGATGTCATTTTTGTCCTATTCTAGAATGAAGGACAATAACCAACCAACCAACAAACTCAACAGCCTAGAGTGTAGGCAATTTTCTAAGACTGAGTGGCAGAGAATGTGATAATCTCTAATGATAGAGGAAGCTTTCTGCCCAAGAAGTTCCCTATCCCAATGAAATCACATATCCAGTCCCTAGAGATAGATAAACAGAAAGAGAGATAGACAGATGGATGGTAGAGAGATAGATGATTGATAGATATACACACATTTGTGTGTGTGTGTGTGTGTGTATATATATATATATTACCCTCCTATATTGTATATGCACAGGATATGTATATGAATGTGTTTATGTGTGCATTGTTTTCCCAGCCTGACTGTAAAAACACTGAGGGCAGGAGCTGTTTTAACTTTTGCCTTTATATCCCTTGAGGCTATTAGAGTACCTCTCACATACCTTGTGCAGAAAAATTGCTCATTGATTGGTTGATTAATAAACCCCAAATCTCCTGATTTTCCAGTCTAGTACCCTTTATCAATACTCTTCCTCTTCAACTAATGCTTATAAAGGGCACACCAATTAGTAAAGGCTTCTGAAGAACTTGAGGCAGGATGAACCTTTGTATAATTTCATTTTATTTCTTTAGTCCAATCACATACACATATATTTTGTTTAGGGCTTAATTAAATTTTAAGAAATGAATTTTTAATGAAGCTCTATTATTTAAAAAATTTTATACCACTTACATTATTCGTAACACTAGAGGATGAAATGTTAGTTTAAAATCCTCTTGGAGCCTTTGGTTTTAAGAGGGTGGCTAAATCCTAACCTTATGTTCAATTACTCAATTGCTGGCAACCAAAGAAAGGCACACCTTCTGTTATAGATTAATGTCAGGCAGAGGAAAGTAGGTAGTCAACTGCCCATTTCCTCCATAATCAGCCCAGCCTACCCAAACTCTAACTCCATGTCAAGGGATGAGGTTTCTTTGCTCAGGAATAAATCATCCCCTTAATACATATCAAATGTCACAGTAAGAGTATTTTATTTTATAAGCGTAAGGTGACTCACGTGACATAATAGTAGGTGTTAAGGTTAACCATGTAAATAAAAGTCCAGAAGACAGATCAGCTTTAACTAGGTCAGAGCTTAGATTTCTGTTATTGCTTCTTTCCTTTCACAGTTGAACTGTGATCCTCCAAATTGAACTGCAACCTTGTTCTTACTTGTCTAATGAAGTATTATCAGAAGTCTCTTAGTTCACATTCTGGCATTTTTCTGCACCTAGAGGTTATTCCAGCTATAAGATGTAAACCTTAACTTCAAAGCCTTGGACGCAAAAACAAATTAGGGCTTAGCTTTTCCCACAGAGCCTCTATACTCCATGAGGATTTAAACTGCCTCATCCCAAAGGTACCAAAAAAATTACAGTAATATTTAGAGAACAAAAATAAGAGTAATGGAACGAGGTTCCAAACCAACAAATGTTGATGTGGGGAAAATTCCCTAACAATGAAAGCTGTACTTAGGAAACCCCCTAACTATGCAGACTAATAACTTTTTTGCAACTTATAGTCTTAGAGAGTTGTCCAGGTTAACTGAGATATTCAGAGTTCTACATAATATGTCACTGTCATAACTTGAACCTGGATCTTCCTGTCTCTGAGGTTTACTTTCCATCCACTAGGCGATGCTGCCTCTCATTCCTGTGAAATCAAATGAGATAACATCAGTAAAGCATAGTGCCTGCTATGCATTAAGTACCTAATAAATGCTTGTTGCCTCCCCCTTCATTCTATGATTCTATATTCTAATCCCACTTCTCATTTCACTATAGAACATACATAAATTATATGTATATATACACATACGTGTGAACACGTGGTTTGTGTACACATTCATGTAGGCACATATTCATTATTTTTTTGTTTTTTGTGTGTTTTTTGGTGTGGCATATATTGATATAAACACACACGTGTACATGTAATATATATAGATGCACATATATGTTTGTGTATGTAAATAGGCATATAAACGGGACGTGTTTATGCACATACATATTTACATATTTGTATGCAGGTATGCATAAGCAAAGTTGTGCATATGCATGTACATACATAATGCATATGCATATGTACATATGTAATTTATTTATACTTTATAGGCATTGATCACATAATAAGAGGTGGGAAGAGAGAGTACAGAATCAAAGAATGAAGAGGAGAAGGGAATAAGTATTTATTAAGTACTTACTATGTGCCAGGTACTGTGCTTTACCAATATTATCTAATTTAATCTCATTGAAAATGAGGGTGCTTCTTACTCTCTCTCATATATATATATATATACACACATACATATATATACATATATATGCATGTGTGGATACTATATGTATATTATCACTCATCCATATGGGTAATATACATATATATCCATTTTTAGTTGATTTAGTTTCTTAACAATAGTCTCTACTACTTAAAAGTGATTTCAAACAATTATTTGTAGAATATTTTCAAATTACTGTCAATTTTCTATTAAATTCAGAAGCCCTAACCACATCCCCAATCCATACCCCATTCCCCATACCTACTGAACCATTCAGTAATTTTCCAAGTTCTCTTTTTCACTTAAGAGATCTCAATAGATTGGCCAGGTTGACTTTTTAAAGAAATAAAAGTCCATACTCCAACTATTAGGAACTATAAGTTTCCCCTTTCCAGAGGCAAACAATTAAATGGTATTTGGAAAAACAATGGGGGTGGGCGAGACATTAAAGTAATGTTCCCCATACCAATAATTAACCTTCCATATGCAATGAAAGACTATTCAGAAAAGAAAATACCCACAGTAATAATGGTGACCTATTTGTATGTCTGAATTTTCCTTGCCTATCATTGCTTTTATTTAATCCTCACAATAGCCTTTGGAGGTAGGTACACACATCTTATGTTTCCAATGAGCCATTCACAGTAACTTTATGGCTATAAGAAGAATGAGAGACTATTTAATAAGCATGAGTCACCTACAAGTCAGTGTCTAGATTTCATTAATAGGCATTTGAAGCAAAAGAAAAACAAAACAAAACAAACAAAAAGCAATGGTGACAAGAACTGCTTTCAGGCATTAAGAGGGGTCTGGTGGAGAAGTACCTGCAAAGGATTTTATACTTTCCTTTTCTCTGCCTTCCTAAATATCGACCAGTAACTGAAGAAAAGAGACAATGCAGGGAGGAAATCAGAGCCAGAACTGCCTAAAGACATTCAAACATCAACAGCACTTTCTCATATCATATCTTCAGTTGTCTTCACAGCCCTATTCTAATATAAACCTTTTTATGACTACAGTTCTTCATGGATATGTGATTTCATACAAATGCATTGTGGGTGTCAGCAGACTGTGATAAATTAAAAATGAGGAATTGCTCAGGACGAAGGTGTGAAAATATCATCAGAAAAATATACAACTGGAAAAAAGGGCAGTTGCGAGGATGAGGGATAACTGGATAGCCCGTATACCCTGCTGTTATTCTTGTAAAAGCAAACGAATATGAAGAAGCTTATCAGAACTTTAGAAAGATCAACTTATGTGGTATATGATTGCTATGGAATACTATTGTTCAATTAGAAATTGTGAGCAGGATGCTTTCATAAAAACCTGGAAAGACTTACATGAACTGATGCCAAATTAAATGTGCTAAACTAGGAGAACATTGTACACCGACTCTACAATGGTACAATGCAAATTGTAAAATTGTACAGTGATCAGGTATGGCTAACTTAGCTATGCAACACAAAGCAACACAAAGATCCAAGACTAGTAGGAAGGATATATGGCAAAAAACACTATTCACTTTCAGAGAAAGAACTAATGGAAATTGAATGCAGATTAAAACATACTTTTTTAAACTTTATTTTTATTTTGTTTGGTCTCTGTTTTCTTTCACAACCTGACTAATATGGAAATAGGGTTTGTATGACTACTCATGAATATTCTTTATCAAATGATTTGCCTTTTCAACGGAGGAGGGTAGGGAGGGTGGGAAAGAATTTGAAACTCAAAATGAAAAAAAACAAAAAACAAAAAAAACAAGGTTAAAATTGTTTTACATGGGGCAGCTAGGTGGTGCAGTGGATAAAGCACCGGCCCTGGAATCAGGAGTACCTGAGTTCAAATCTGGCCTCAGATGCTTGACATTTACTAGCTGTGTGACCCTGGGCAAGTCACTTAACCCCCATTGCTTTACCCCCTCCTCCCCCCAAAAAAAGTTTTACATTTAGTTGAAAAAATGCTTTAAAATTAGTAGATTCTAATGAACTCAGCTAAATCTATCATTAAAAATCTGGTAATACCTCAGGAGAATTATTTCTCAAAAATTATTTCCTAGGATCATAGAATGGGAGATTGCATTTAATATATCCTGACTCCAAGACATAAGCAGAACAAGCACTTTTTTCTTTTATATATTTCTGATGTAAGATTTTTAGGATAGAAAAAACCTTACAGGCTGTACATAATACAATAAGAGTTCTACTTAATTTTCTCCTGGTTAATAAAACATTTTGTCTTTTCAGTGACAAAAATGGTCAGCTTACTGAAGGGTATGAACAAGAATCCCATAGGATGGTCAAGCAGTGACAGATGGTGATATTGTTGAAGGGAACTCCCGCATCAATTAGATCACTGATATAATTATTAAAGTAGTTAGAAGCCCACACTCCCCTCTACCCAATTACATTGCAGGCCTTCTATACCTTACCTGTGTAATCTTGGATAATTCACTTAATGTCCTGGAGCCTTGGTTTCCTCATCTGGAAAATGAAGGGATTCAAGTAGATACTCTGAGGTCCCTTTTGGGTCTCAATTTATCATCCTAAAATCCCATAAACCTACATGATCTCTGGGATTTGCTGTGGCTGAAACATTCTTCCATTGTAGTCAACTTAAGAATGAACCTGCCTGAATTGTTAGGCTGCTTCTCATATCACAAACACATCTTCTGTCACTGTACCCATATTTGAAGCCCTTCCAGATTGGTGAGACCAGCCAGGAATTGTGGTCTGCTGGCACAACCTTCAAGAGCACATCTCTTCTCCAGAATGAAATATCAGGAGACTTTTCTTTATCTTTTCTTCCTTCCTTCCTTCCTTCCTTCCTTCCTTCCTTCCTTCCTTCCTTCCTTCCTTCCTTCCTTCCTTCCTTTCTTTCTTTTTTTCCTGGTGGGGCAAAAAAACCCTGCCCTTGAGAAACTTTTCTAAAGGAAGCTTTTCATATAGGAGTTTTAAAAGCTGGAATTGTTGCATAAGAAATACCACTTTGGGGGGCAGCTATGTGGTGCAGAGGGTAAAAGGACTGGCCCTGGATTCAGGAGGACCTGAGTTCAAATCCTACCTCAGACATTTGATAGCTTACTAGCTGTGTGACCCTGGGAAAGTCACTTAACCCTCATTTTCACACACAAAAAAGGAAAAAAAAGAAAAAAGAAAAAGAATAACGCTTTGGGGTTCTCTTCTGAATTTAATAGCCATTTTGCTAAATAATCCCAAACCCAGAGTAATACCAAATGTGATAGAAAGGGGTTCAATTGAAGAGGGAGGGAGAGGTTGAGTTGAAGATGTAAGGAAGAAATAGGCAGCTTCAGAAATATAGCCTGAATGGATTCTCTTGTTGTCTAGAGCCCACCTGTAATACATCTAGAAAAGGAAAGGAAAATTTATTATTTATACAGTGCTTTAAGGTTATAAAGTGATTTATAATTATCTCATTTTGTATTGACAACAACTCTAGGAGGTAGGTACTATTATTATCCCTATTTTTATGGATGAGGGAATTGAGGCAAAGTTAAGTGATTTGCTCAGGTTTACAAAGAAAATAAGAGTCAGAGGTCAAATTTGAATTCAGGTCTTGCTGATTCCAGAGCTATCTCTATGCTTTCTATACATCTAGCTGCCTCTGTAGGCTTCAGACAAACTTTATCCGAGACATAATAGGAGCCCTCTTTGCCTGTCACCCTCACCTCCCATTCATGACCAGTATCAATACTTTGTATTTTTGGTCAATCAGCTTAAAAGTAAAGAAACTAGTAGGTCAGGAACACAGAAAGCACAAAAGTTGTGAATATACCTAAAATGTGACTTATTCTATCTTGGACCCATGTCAACTATCTTAGACCAAGAACACAGACTATTTAGAACTTTTGTGCTAAACAGATATGACAGAGAACATATAGTGATAATTCTTGTTATGAAATATGATCTTAACATCAATGGATAATGTAGATAGGAAAAAGTTTTTTTTTTTCTTTCTGTGATATTTACAAAATCTTAGATTTGGAAAAAGCCTTAAATGCTGTCTACCCAAACTTCCAACCCAGTATGGAAACCCCCTTTCTATCTACTCTGGTGAATCTAGCCTTTATTTGAAAACTCTGTGATGTGGGAATGCACTATTGTCTAAGTCAGCCCATTCCACTAATTATTCTGTCATTTAGACCAAATATTCCATTTTCTCCACAAGGACATAATGAAATATTTTGTAATAGACCTGCTGAAATTCAGGTATCATATGTCTACAATATTCCTTTTATTTTCTTGTCTAATGATACTGCCAAAAAGGAAATGAAATCAGCCTTTTATAATCCATTCTTTCAGTACATTCAGGTAAGAATATACACAGATCAATTTGTTGAACTCATTTGTAACAGATAGATGGTCTTTATCTCTTCACTCATCCCAAGTTTCAATTTCTTCTGATCAGTTTTATTCTCATTTTTTACTGATTATTTAATTCTTCTTATGAGGGAAAATAAAAACATAATAGTTGACCCCATTTCTCTCTCAACACTTATTATTATTTTATAAACCATGAGCAGCACTTTTTAATGTTATTTTTCTTTTCCCAAAAATAGTTCAATGGTGTCTGATACAGAGTTATTATAAATAAAAGAGAAAAGGAAGATGGCAAGAATACTGATATAGAAAGGGTTGATATAAGCACAGCTATTACTGAGATACACAAAAAGTGACTGTCATAAAGAAGAAAAAATGAACTACTTAGAAGAGTATTTAACACAATAATTATATAAAACACTTTAGAAAATAGTGAACATAAAGCTACCAAATGACAGAGGAGTCAAACCAATAAATTCTGTAAGACCCTATAAAATTATAGTAAGAAAAATTCATTATAGGTAAGATCAGAAATAAAATAATTAAGAGAACAACTGAAAGAAGAAATAAAGATAGGAGCACAGAAATCAAAGCCCTTGAGGGAACAGATAATTTAGAACACATACTGGAGATTATTTCCTAAATTTTAGAGGTCCTGCAAAACAGAAGAGCAGATTTGGAACTCAAAAAATAGAAAACTTATTAGGACAGAATCAATAGATAGCAACATTAGAAGGAAATGAATTCTAAATAAGCCAAAGAAATTAGATGAGCAGAGAAAATTGGAGGGCTGTAGGTCTCAAAGGAAAAAAAAAACACAATGAATTTTAAAAGACTGAATATATTACTTCAGGAAACGAATGCAAGAGAATTGTCTGTAAATATCGTAAACATAGAATGTTGCATAGCTCAATAGAATACAAATCTTGCTGACAGAAACTCCAATTTAATTTCACTAAGAAATATGGTGGTAAAACTTCAAAATTTTTACAACAGAATTTATAGGCATCCAAAAGAAAAGACTTCAATTATCAAAAAATATTGATTCAAATTGTCAAGTACTGTGCCATATCTAGGAGAAATAAGATATTATAAAATATAAATTATTATAAATAAGAATATTATATTACAAGAAGTAAAGGAAATCAGTTTCCATGTCTTAAAATAGCATCATACAAAGATAAGTCTAATCATCAATAAAAAGATGAACTTTCAGAAAAAAAATAGAGGCATTTGTGTAATTTCTTCAAAATAAATTAGAGGTGATCATGAAAATACACTCGCAAAAGAAATATAAGAAAGAGAGCTAAGTATAATTAACATATACTGTCACAAAATCAATATTCTTATACTTATAGATAAATATTTATTTTTTCTTCTCTTGTTTTCTAAGTGATCTCAAATTGTTTGAGAGAAAATGAAAGAAAAAAGAATATTTTAGACAGTAGAATATAAGAAACTAAAGACTTGTAGAGAGTTAAAAGATTCAGGAGGATAAGAAATGATTTAGTTAATGTTCCATCAACTAAACAACACATATGCTAAGTGAATCAACACATTTTGTATGTGTAAAATGGAGGAAGTAAAGTTTTACAAAGAAGGCCATCATTCAGGAAAAGAAAGGAAGGGAAAAGAGATAAACTCCTACTTGTTCCAGGTCTAGAGGAAAAGGACATATGCTGGTACTTTTTTTTCTTTACCTCATGGCATGAGGAGGGGGGTAGGATTAAAGGACTAAGGAAGGGAAAAAAGGTAGATACCTGACTGAGGAAGGAAGTAGAAATCAAGTCTTGTCTAAGTAGAAGAAATATTTTGGAAATGAGAGGTATTCCTACAGGTATCTCAAGGAGTGACAAAATGTGGAAGTGAGCTTCTAAAAAGACCTTCTCTGAGAAACTTATTCTTTTCAGACCTATATCCTACCCCATTAGAGGGGGATATCCTGGTGAAAATTAATAGTTAAGTTCAGTGAATTCAGGATATGGGGCCACAGGTAAGAAGTACTAGTCTTAATATGTGCAATGGGGGAATATTAAGGGCATGGAGTAGGACTGGATCCTATGACATAGGATAGAAAATAATTTCCATTACCTCAAGCTGCCTCCATCATGAATATTTCTGGAAGTAACGGAAAAAGGTTCTTTAAATGAAATAAGATAGTGAGATAGGAGGGAAGGAAAAGAGAGAAGTAGGGATTTTTCTCTTCTAGAAGCACAAGTTTAATTGGGGGACAGAAAAATAATAAAGAAAGACTTTAAAAACAACAAAAATAACATGGTCTTGAGAGCTTTTAGAAGAGAAAGGAATAAAGAAGAAGCTAAAAACAAAAAACCCAACTCCTCTTAGGAGAAAGGTGATACAAATGCAGAGGTGTCAAATATGCTGTGGCACACACTAGATTAAAATGAATTGGGAAATATTTAACATAATTAATAAAAATTATAATAAAACAGATAATAGTATATTTTTATAATTACTCAATATGTTTTTTCCCAGGGACACTTTCTTATGGCTTAGTAGTTCTTTCTATTTGAGTTTGACACTACTGTACAAATGAATGTTAATCAGGTTAATAGAACAGATGGTAAAGGCAGGGAGAATTATGAGAAGGGAAAAATAAAATAATAATGGAAGTAAACTCAAAGAACAGAGGATAGGGCAGGTCATTGGGAAGCACACAGATTTTGTAGAATGAGAAAAATCAAATTAATGTAAGCAATTCTAATAAGAGGGACCAGATTTTGCTTCAGAAAGAATTTTTTTTTGTAAAATTGGGGATCAATATAAGAGGATTAAGTGGAGTAAAATATACATCTAATCATTTTTACCTCAAATGTGAATGGATTAAATGCCTGATATAATGAATGAGAATAGTCAAATGAATTAAAAACAAAACAATAATATCCTGTATACAAGTAGACATATAAAAAGTAAAGAAAAAGTAAAGAAAAACCTAGGAAAAATTAGTCAGTTGGAGGAAAATTTCCCATGTTTCAAGTTGTCTAAACAATCATGAATTATAATCAAGATTTCAGATAGGGCAATAATAAAAATACACACTATGAAGAGAGATAGATAAACAAGATTATGCTTTGTCACCACAGAATGAAAGTATATAATTATTAAACATACATATATTAAGTGTCATAACATCCAGCTTCTTAAAAGAAAAAGCTAGTAAGGATAGTAAGATTACTTCAGAATTAATGCTCTTCTTTCCCATCTAATCAAATCCAACAAAAAGATAAACAAAAAGGAAAACATAGTTTGATAGATTATTGCAAATTAGTTTTGATGGCATTATCTTCTGCATGGAAAAAATTAAGACATATATATATATATATTTTATAGTAACATTTATTATTATAGGGAGTATAGGAAAAATATAGACTACATATAGACTAAGTAATCACATCATGAATAATGAGTAGATCACATACCAGTAAAACTTTCTTAGCAGACAGGCTAAACAAGGTTGTGGGTAACCGACAAAAATTCTAAGGTCATCCACTGCATCCTCTTGCCACTGGACTTTGATGATTATTGAAGAGAGTTTGCACAACTCCAGCTCACCTAAATCCAATTGATTGGCAAGTCAAGACATCACCTCTCCCATCATTGTTATTGGTCCTCTTCAAAACTGAAGGACAAACAACAAAGGACCACTCCAATATCTTTGCCAAGAAAACCTGAAATGGGGTCATGAAGACTCAAACATGGCTGAAATGACTGAATGTCTATCTGCACAAAGTAGAAAGAGAGACAATTCACAAGGTCTTCTGACTTTGAAAGAAAGGAAATTGCGGGAGGGGTGGGAGGACAATGCTGGGCACTTACCTATACCCTGCCTGAACTGCCTTGTTTTTTAGCTTCCCTAAGATTCATTAGAGCCCTGCACATAATTTTCAGTTTGTTTCTTCTTTGGGGGGATATTCTTTCAAGCCCCTCATCCTCCCCACATTCCTGCTTTTGTCATACTCAGGTCCATCTCCTTTTTTTCTTTCATTTCAACTCCCTATCCTCTCCTTTTTCTGGTTCTGATCTACTCTAGTCCCTAGCCAGGATCCAAGGAGGAGAACTGAATAAGATAAAAGACAATTGGAAATGGAAGATATTACTCCAGTATTACTGGTGTGGCATTTAAAATTATATGTGGCCACCTTATTTCTGTCCCAAGTTTAGGGAAAATTGGCTGGGGTTTCTAATAAATTGCTACTTATAAATTAGAAGCTTTAGCACCAGTTTTAGGCATTAAGCATTTATTAAAGCATACCAAGTATTAGTAAAAAGAGAACATGTAGCTCAGAAAGTTAAGAAGGTCTATCTAGTCTAGCTCAGCCTGGCTTCCTTCTTTCTCCAAGTCCCCTACCATGAGCACTTTCAAGAGTTTGTGTGTCTGTGTGTGGAAGCTTCCTGTGGGTCTGGAGGAGAGGCAGCCCTTCCACACTGCTCAAAGCTAATTGGCTAGCATCATTCAAATCTATTGGTTTACTGGATTTGAGAGTGGTCCATGAGCAGAAAATGCTGAGATCAGAGTTCAGAGAACACACCCTCTAAAGGCCAGGCTTTCAGGTAGGTGTGGTTTTAATTAAAACTTTAAGTAAGTTAATCAGCAAAGCCAATCCAATCAATATTAATATAATCCCCTTGAGTAGAGAGCAGGGATGAGGGGCGGGGGGGGGGGTTCTCTGGGCATTACAAAATCCATTATTTTCTCACACAGTGGTCTGTGATATTTTATGTAACTCGCCAACTTGAATTATTTTAAAAAGGCAATAAATAGTTCTGATACTGAATAAAAGATAGGTCTAATACCTACCTATTTATTTCTATCATATAGCCTTCTATTATCTATCCTATTTTTATCTATCTCTATCATCTCTCAGGAGAACTACAATAATGTAAATAAAAGCAAGACTAAAAGTCAGTTGAACTAAGACTACTTACAATGACCAATTTAGGTCCTAAAGAACTGGTGAAACACTTTTAACTCTTTACGGTCAAGAAGTGGTTGACAGTAGGGCAGCTAGGTTGCACAGTGGATAAAGCAACAGCCCTGGATTTAGGAAGACCTGAGTTCAAATCCGGCCTCAGACACTTGACACTTACTAGCTGTGTAACCCTGGGCAAGTCACTTAACTCTTATTGCCCCACAAACAAAACAAACAAAACAAAAACAACAACAACAACAAGTGGTTGACAATTTAAAAAAAACACAAGCAAATGCAGAAAAGCAGAAACAGTAAACACATCCTTTTCAGGTCATATTATAATAAAAATTGCATTCAATAATGTAAAATTAAAAGACATATTAAAAATTAATTGGAAATGAAATAATCTGATCCTAAAAAAACAAGTGGGTCAAAGAACAAATCATGGAAACAACTGAAGATTTCATTAAAGAAAATGACAACAATGAAACAACATATCAGAATTTATGAGATGCAGCCAAAGCCGTACATATAGGAAAATTTTTATCCCTAAATCCTTACATGAATGAAATACAGAAAAAACAGATCAGTGAATTGGGAATAAGACTTTAAAAACTAGAAAATGAAAAAATTACAATATCTTAAAAAATATAAATTACCCAGATTAACAGAAGTAAAAATACTTAACCCAATTTTAAAAAAAAGAAATTGAACAAACCATCAATGATTGTCCTAAGAAAAAAATACCCAGGACCAGATGGATTCACAAGTAAATTCTACTAAGCATTTAAAGAACAATTAATCCCAATACTATGTAAATTATTAGAACAAATCAGTGAAGGAGTCCTACCCAATTCCTTTTATGGGACAAATATGATGATGATACCCAAATTAGGAAGAGCCAAAACAATATTTATCTAAAACCATCAGTGAGTATTATGTATAATGAGGATAAGCTAGAAGCCTTTTCAAAACAGGGATGAAGCAAGGATACCCATTATCAACTCTATGATTTAATATTGTGCTAGAAATGTTAGCAATAGCAATAGCAATAGGAGAAGAAAAAGAAATTAAAGGAATTAGAGCAGGTTATGAGGAATCAAAACTATTGCTCTTTGCAGATGATATGATGTTATGCTTAGAAAATCCTAGAGAATAAACTAAAAAACTACTTGCAATTATTAACAACTTTATCAAAGTTGTAGAATATAAAATAAAACCATATAAATCATCAGCATTTCTATATATCACCAGCAAAGTCCACCAACAACATATAGAAAGAGAAATTCCGTTTAAAAGAACTGTAGACAATATAAAACAGTTGGGAGTATACCAGCCAAGAGAAACCCAGGAACTATGTGACCAGAACTATAAAACACTTTTCACAAATACAGTCAGATCTAAAGAACTGAAAAAATACCAATTGCTCATGGACAGGCCAAGCTAATTTCATGAAAATGACAATCCTATCTAAGTCCATCTACTTATTTAGTGCCATGCCAATCAAACTATCAAAAACATGTTATAGAGCTAGAAAAATAATTACAAAATTCATCTGGAAAAAAAAAAAGCTCATGGGGCAGCTAGATGGTGTAGTGGATAGAGCACCGGCCCTGGAGTCAGGAGTACCTGAGTTCAAATCCGGCCTCAGACACTTGACACTTACTAGCTGTGTGACCCTGGGCAAGTCACTTAACCACAATTGCCTCACTAAAAAAACAAAACAAAAACAAAAACAAGTAATACTAATAAAGGCCTCATTTCTCAAAAATATAGAGCACTGAGTCAAATTTAGAAAATGAAAAGTCATTACCCAAGTTATACATGGTCAAAGGACACAAACAGGCAATTTTAAGACAAAGAAATTAAAACTATCCATAGCCATATGGGAAAAAAAAGTTCTACATCACTATTTATCAGAGAAATGCAAATTAAAAACATTCTGAGGCCCCACCTCACACCTATTAGAGTGGAAAATATAACAAAAATGGAAAATGTGGGATGTTGGTAAACTGGGATGCTAATCCACTGTTTGTGGAGTTGTGAACAGATTCAACCATTATGGAAAGTAATTTGGAACTATGCAAAAAGGGCTACAAAACTGTGAATACCCTTTGATCCAGCAATACCACTGCTAGGTTTATATCCCAAAGACATCCCCCCAAAAGAGAAAAAGACCTATTTGTACAAAATATATTTCTAGCAGCTTTTTGTGGTGGCTAAGAAATAGAAATCAAATGAATGCCCATCAATTGGGGAATGGCTGAACAAATCATGTTATATGATTATAATGAAATATTATTGTATTATACGAAATGAAAAGCAGGATGATTTCAGAAAGGCCTGGAAAGACGTATATGAACTGATGTATGGTGAAGTTAGCAGAATCAGCAGAACAGTGTGCACAGTGACAGCAATAGTGTTTTATGAAGAATTATGAAGTACTTAAGTATTCTCAGCAATACACTGATCCAAGACAATCCCAAAGGACTAATGGAGCATACTATCCACTTCCAAAGAAAGATCTGATATTGATTGAACACATACTGAAGCATGCTATTTTTTACTTTCTTTTATTTTTTCTTTTGAGTTTTCTCATAAAAAATTACTAATATGGTAATGTTTTACATAATTGCACATGTATGGCCTATATTTGTTGCTTATTGCCTCAGGAAGGGGAAGTGAGGATGGGGAGAAGGAGAGATAAAATTTGGAACTCAAAACTTTAAATAAAACTATTTCTCATTAATGTTAAAAAAAAGAAGGGCTTGACAACAGGCATAGAATGTTGCATCCATGCTCATATCACTATACTGTTACTTTGTTTATTTCTTTTAGCTTCAAGGAAGGGTTCAGTGGTATGTGTGTTCATTGGAGGAGGGGTCAGATATTAAGAAATTACTAAGATTTTTTAAAAGGATAAATCACTTTAGTCTGTTATGCTTCATTTTTGAGGCCAATTTTGAGGATGTTGTCCTTTTCTATTTGTTCATCAAACCATCTTTATAATAATGAGAATTTTGTCAGAAATTGAATCAAATCTCATTGGCCTACAGTTTATGTCCAGAAGGAAGAGTTCCCTTTGTATTTACATTAGTCCTTTCATATTATTCCCTTTTCTTCCTCATCTCAAAATTATTTCTATATGAGTCTTCATAATTTTATTGTTGAGAGTTCCCATTCCTTCTTTGTGTTTTGGTTTTGTTTGTTTTTTTGGGTGGGGAAATAAGGGTTAAGTGACTTGCCCAGGGTTACACAGCTAGTAAGTGTCAAGTGTCTGAGGTTGGATTTGAACTCAGGTCCTCCTGAATCTAGTGTCAGTGCTTTATCCACTGCACTACCTAGCTGCCTGTTTCCATTCCTTCTAAGATGATTTGCCATGGGATCTTTCTATCTCTCATGAACAAAGGTATATGTTAAGCCATTTCTGGCTCTCCTCTTCTCTGTCACAAACACTAAAACACAGTGGTCACTTGTCCCTAAGATTCTTTCTAATCATTTCCATCTCAGTATTTAGCAAATGTCCTAATTGATTCAGAATGGATTCTCCCCACTGTACATGCCTTCAAATTTTATAGGATAAAAATCACTTTTTTCCTGTCTGTTAAAACATTCAATTTAATTACTTTTCTAATGTCATTTTATGTTTTCACTGTTTAGTTCCTTCAAGCTCTTCCTGAAGAATTTTAATATAGGCATTAAATTATTTATAATCTAAAAGCTTTTGGTCTCTATTGTTTCTCAACTTCCTCTTCATGCTTTCCAGCATCATTTTTGCTGTCTTTCCCTGTGTCCACATTTATATTTTTACTGAGTATTAAGATAATATGGATTTAATCTGAAGTGTCTTAGCAAGACTTTTGTAAAACTTCTGTACTTCATCTATCTGCAACAGATTTTGGCACATAAACTACAATATCTACATATTGTGTTGTTTTGGGTTTTTGCAAATGCTTATCTTGAACACAGCAATATGAGAGTAACAAATACCTCATAAAATTAAGTTTCTTGTTCTTTTGGATGTGTTCCACTAACCTTTGGCCTCTCCTAAGAGAAATTTGTGCCATCTTTCCATTTAATTACAACTTCCTTTTTTCCTTTTTTCTTCATTTATAGCAAAATTATGAAAGCTCAAATAATTTCTTCCTGTAGTATTTCTACCCACTGGTCACTGAATAAAGGATCTCACATTTAGAGTACCAGTAGCTCTTAGTGTTTATAAATGGCCTAGGCACTGTGTGATTCTTAAGACCTTCTGCTTCTTTTCCCATCCCTCTGCCACCATCACAGCAGAACTAGAAGGAGTCATGCAGGACTAAAGGCCATTTGATATTTTCCTTTGTTTCATGGGTTACCATGACCAAAGAATTCTTCACCAAGTGATTAGCCTACTGCTGATGAGTCTCTTTATATTTAGCTGGGTGGGTCTTTGGAACATAGATATAGCATATTTCTGCCTATACTCAAAGCATTTCCAGTATGATAAAAACTTCCAGAATTGTAACCCACTTACAGAACTTTTGAGAATTGAGGGTTGCCTTCATTCCTTAATGAGGCATCAATATTTGGGAATCATGGGACTGAGTGATTCATTTGGGAGCTCAGTCATGGCAAAGAGAAAGGCCACCCTTTCTTCAGAGATAAGAGTAAGGTGCAAGAAAGAAAGTAAAAGCTTAGAGATATATTTTTTAAGTTACAGAAAAGGCTTAATGAGGGAATTCAGGAATTATGGCCTCAATTCATTAAATAAAATATGACAATATCAGCTGAGAATGAGGCTATAGATATGGAATAGGGGGCTTGAGGGGACAATCAAAGGTTTAAAATAGGATAAAGAGGAATAGCAAAAGGATAGAGCATTCATCATAGAAAATAAAAATGTAATATAGCCATCATGGTCTACATGAATTTAAGTAACACACACATATACATACATGTGTGTATAGTGGGCCCAGTTGGCCAAGTGAAGTGACATAGTCAATCAGACATTGTTGTTTGTTTTTTGTTCTCAAAGAGAACCATAAGTTCTAAAATTCTAGCTGTGATGCCTAAAATCTAATGAGTGGTTGCCTTAAATTAGAAACGTATAGCACCAATCTTTGGTCATTAAGTATTTATTAAAGTATATTTGGGGTTAGTAAAGAGAAACATGTGGATAAAGAATGAGATCTGTCTACTTTCCCTTTTCTCCCTGCCCCTGTCGCCAAGCTGAAGTCTGGAAATGAAAAGACCTCACTTCTCTGCGGATTCTCCCAGAAGCCCCTTGTGAAACAGGAAACAGGGCTGTTCACACACACAGCTCCAAGCTAATTGGCTGGTAACACTGATTGACACAACTTCCAGACCCAATCCAACCTTTGAAACCCCAGAAAAGGTAACTTCCGGACGCCAAAGTCACATGTTTTCTTTTCAGGCCAGAGCTTACAATGTCCCTCCCAACAGGGGGTGTCATTCCAATTCTCACACTCCCCTCTTGTGCTTCATGTGAAGAAACATAGTTTCCTCACATGAAACAATAACATTATAGATACTTATGTCTAACAAAGTAAAGGGGATGAAAAGAGAGGAAAAAATTTGAGCAACTCATTAACAAAGGCTAAAGGGGGCACTCCCTTTTTAGCAGGTGGACATTACAAACAGAAAAACTAAAGGGGGCACTCCCCTTTAGTAAGTGGACTTTATAAACAGTGTATACAATGTGGAAAAGGAAAACAGGAAAATGTCCCGATGTCATGATTTTTAGTGAATTGGGTTTAAGTGAGAGAGGGATGTGCAAAATCACTAATCTTACTCTTTCCTCCAAAGCCCTCTCAGTCAGGATGACTAGAGATGGCCCCAGATGTTTAAGGCAATTGGAATTAAGTGACTTGCCCAGGGTCACACAACTGGTGAACACAGGTCTTCCCAACTTCAGGGCCAGTGCTCTATCCACTGAGCGACCCAGCTGCTCCACTCAATCAGAAGTAGCTACCTTTCATATATTTGTGCATCCATTTGCATCAACAAATCAATATTTATATAATGTGTGGGCATAAAGTTATATATTTAATAATGGTATAGGGCTAAACAGGCACTGTGGCTAATTAGAATTTATCAGATTTCATCACAGTGAAACTGTGTTTATGGGGTATTCTGGTAAATGTTTAGCAACTGATTCTTCAAAATCCTCAGAGCATTTTAAAGTATTATCTGCATTGTTAACATTTTGTCTACTACTATCTTAAGACTGTACAATCAAGAAAACAATGAATCCAGCCCAGATTTGTAGCATTCACTGATTTGCAAGGTGTAAAATGATCATACTGAAAATTGAACAACTGGCTCTCCCAAGTCAGTATGAGTTGGTTCCGTTGTACTATTCTGCGTGAGCATTTGTGTGCAACAAACATGGTATAGAATGTATATCTGACTAAAATATTGTATTCTATTTCACTGGATCTCAAATTGGAACTGTTTTCACTATATACTTCCAGTACATTAATTTGACCACTCCACTTTCGGGAAAAAACAAATGCCTAGAAAGCCCTCCATCTTCATTTCTACCTCTAAGCATCTTCAGCTTCCTTAGGCAGTGAGGTGATGCTGTAGAGAAAATGTTGTGCCTGGAATCAGGAAAATCTCAATTTAAATCCAGTCTTAGAGACTCCCAAACTATATGATTCTGGGCAAGTCACTTAACCTTTGTCTGTCTTAGATTCTTTAACTATAAAATAGGAAAAATAATAGCACCTACTTCCAGGGTTGTTGGGGAAGGATATACTTAGCCAGGTTATCTAAAATTATATGAGACCATGGAGATACAGTGGACAGACATGACAACCAGGATTAGCTATGCCAAATAGCTGTGGAAATTGCTAGAAACATCTATAAAGAACCAGTGACTTGTTCTAGTAACTTATAAGGAATGTTGAATATCTGTTTCTCTTAGAGAAAATTAACAGCTATGTATATATTGAATGTAATTTAGACTTCCTGCTAAAGAAGAATGTGAAACTACTGGAAGAAATTTCTAAATTTTCTTATGAATTAGGGAATGAAGGGGGTTAAAAATGCAGGGGAGAAGACCTGCTCTAAGAAGACAGCGACTTTGAGGAGACAACAAAATTGATTTGGAGGAGAAAAACAAAAATATCATCTGCTTCTCCCTGTTCCCTCTTCCCCAACTTGTGCTGATTTCTCTAGAAATGTGCCAGAACAATACTGTTTTAGGATCAATTTTTGAGTCAAAAAAGACTCTGGAAAATTATCACTTATGTACTAATGGAATCATGAGAGACAGGTATACTCAGATGAGACAGATCTCTTTTTTTGGTAATTTCCATGGGGATAACCCTTTATTTTCACATTTTAAAGGGGAGACTACCAGAGATTATAGATTTAAAACAGTTGAGAACCTCAAGGGTCAATTAGTAGAAACCTCTTATTGGAGAGAAAAGGAAACTGATGCCTAGTAAGGAGAAGTGATGAAGTCAAAGTCATCAGTCATTAATGGGCTAAACCAGCCAACATAGGACTTTTGGGTGGGTGGGTAGGGCAATTGGGATTTGGTGACTTTCCAAGGGTCACTAAGTTTTTGCAGCTGGATTGGGACTCAGGTCCTCCTGACTCCAGGGCCAGTGCTCTATCCAGTTTGCCACCTAGCTGCCCCAAGAATAGAGTTAGTAGGAGGAAATCAAGAGTTAAAGATGTAAATAATATTTATTACAAAAAAGAGTCAAAGATGAGTCTTCTTCTTTTCTGAAAGCTTGACCTGGGTGTTTGGGTGGCCTGGAGGCAAATCTTTGACTTGTAAGATCTGGAACCACCTTTATGGGAAGTAGTTGACCTCTTGACTCCTCAATCTAAGGAATAAGATTGATTACCTCCTGGAGCTGACCTCTCATTGTCTCCTGGAACTCCATGGCTTTCAAGGGTTGTAGGAACTTACCTGGGGTCCAGTTGATTTCTTCATCAACTGATGACCTTGGGTCTGTCTCCCAGGACCTAAACCACTGTACAAGGTCAGTCTGGGCTGGCCCTGGAAAAGCATAGTTCTGTATGGACACTCTGAATCTCAGTTGGTATCTATCTTCTTGTACTCAGAATCTTGGGTCACCTGAGCTGGGAAGTGCCTGGTGGGGCCTCTTATGGGATTTTCCTGCTAGGGAGGATGAATGGGTGGTTTACCTGTGGATGGATACCTTGAAGAGAGTAGTAACACTTAGAGGCCATAGAATATTCCAGTTCAAAATGAGAAGGGGCCCATCACTTTCTCTTTCCTAGACTCTCAGTTTCTGGATACTTCTTCACATTCCATCCAAGAAGAGAAGATTACAGATAGTTCTGAGTGGGTCATGGGTTTTTAGATGTGTCCCCTTCTTTTTTGGGAACAATGAGTTCAACCATTACTAGATTTAATATGTTGTCAGAGTGCAATAGCTGTCTCAGCTGTTAGATCTTCAGGGATGTCCAAGTGGTTTGTCAGAGTTCCACTTTGAGCTCTCAGACACTTGGTGTTACCTTAAGCCTCTTGGCTTTGGGGGAAAATATATAATATATACCTTTCCATTATTTTTATTGAAAAAAATCTGATACATTTACATATATAGCCAAGGGAACTAAATTAATTGACTTAGAATAAGGATTTCAAAAGTGTTTTATTAGCCTATCTTGGAGATGGAAGCAGAGGATTCACACAATTTTTCTTTGGACATGATAGGAACATAGATTTTTTTCCCATAAAAGTATTTTATTATTTTCCAGCTACATGTAGAGTTAGTTTTCAACATTTGTTTTTATAAGATTTCTGGTTTCACATTTTTCCCTCCCTTCCCTCCCTCCCCTCTCCCCAAGACAGCAAGAAATCTGATATAGATTATATATGTACAATCACATTAAACATATTTCTGCATTAGTCATGCTATGAAAGATGTATCAGAACAAAAGGGGAAAACCTCAAAAGAACAAAAATAAAAAATAGAAATAGTATGGTTCAACTTGCATCTAGATTCCATTGTTTTTTTTTTCTTATTCCGGATTTGGAGAACATTTTCCATCATGAGTCCTTTGGAATTATCTTGGACCATTGCACTGCTGAGAAGAGTCAAGTCTATCATAGTTGATCAACACACAATGTTGTTGATACTGTATAAAATGTTCTCCTAGTTCTGCTTCTCTCACTCAGCATCAGTTCATGTTAACTCCTTCCAGGTTTCTCTGAAATAAATCCTCCTGCTCTTCATTTCTTATAGCACAACAGGATTCCATTATCTTCATATACCACAACTTGTTCAGCCATTCCCCAATTAATGGGCAACTACTCAATTTCCAATTCCTTGCCACCACAAAAAGAGCAGCTATAAATATTTTTGTATGTGTGGGTCCTTTCCCCTTTTTTATGATCTCTTTGGGGAAAGGGCCTAATAGTGGTATTGCTGGGTCAAATGGTATGCACAGCTTTGTAGCCCTTTGGGCATAATTCCAAATTGCTCTCCAGAATGGTTGTATCAATTCACAGCTCCACCAACATTGCATTAGTGTTCCAATTTTCCCACAGCTTCTCAAAAATTTATTATTTTCCTTTTTCATCATATTAGCTAATCTGATAGGTGTCAGGTGGTACCTCAGAGTTGTCTTAATTTGCATCTCTCTAATCAATAGCACTTTAAAGTATTTTTTCATATGGCAATAGATAGCTTTGATTTATTCATCAGAAATCTGCCTGTTCATATCCTTTGACCATTTCTCAGTTGGGGAATGACTTGGATTCTTACAGATTTGATTTAGTTCCCAATATATTTTAGAAATGAGGCCTTTATCGGAAATACTGGCTATAATTTTTTTTTCTCAGCTTTCTGACTCCCTTCTCATTTTGGATATGTTGCTTGTTTATACAAAACCTTTTGAATTTAATGTAATCAAAATCATTTATTTTGCATTTCATAACATTGTCTATCTCTTATTTGGTCATAAACTATTCTCCTTTCCATAAATCTGAGAGGTAAACTATTCCTTCCTCTCCTAATTTACCTATGGTGTCACCTATTATGTCTAAATCATGTACCCATTTTGACCTTATTTTAGTATAAGGTGTAAGATGTTGCTCTATGCCTTGTTTCTGCCATACTATGTTCTAAGGAAAATAGATTGAGAATGGAAAAGGATTTTCAAGGTCATTGGTCCAATCTCCTCAATTTACAGATGAGTAAACTGATTGTCAGTAACATGAAATAAATTGCCCAACAACAAACTAATTAAAACAAAAATAACAAAAAAGGCTGAATAAGGATTTGAATTCACTTTTTCCCACAGCATTGAAGCTTTGATTATATGGTCTGTCAAATGTTCAATTGAACATTATTGTAATCATGTTATCTCCATATAAATATTGAGCTGTCATGACTAAAATATAGTATGCCTCTTTTTTTTAAGGGGGGGTGGGGCAATGAAAGTTAAGTGACTTTTCCAAGGTCACACTGCTAGTGTCACGTGTCTGAGGCTGGATTTGAACTCAGGTCCTCCTGAATCCAGGACCAGTGCTTTATCCACTGTGCCACCTAGCTGCCCCCAAATATAGTATACCTCCTTGAAAAAGACCATGATGACTACACTAAAGTGTTAACAGATTTTTCTTTTCTGTTGGTACCTATGACTTCACCTCACTATGCAGTGAAACAATAGTAACTTCTTCCAGAGAAGGTCCAAGCTCACCCTCTGTGAGAAGAACCTCACACCTACTATGTACTTCCAGCGGTTCAGAGATTATTCTTCTTCCTGTATTCCTCTGATTCACATGCCTCCAACCTCTATACATGTGGGTGGGGCTGATTAACATTCTCTTCTGTCTCCTCAAAGTTGTCTTCTTGTTGGAGTATATTTTCTCTCCTTTCTTTCTATACCCTTCATGTACTCTTTTTTTTTGGGGGGGGAAGGCAGGGCTATTAGGGTTAAGTGACTTGCCCAGGGTCATGCAACTAGTAAGTGTCAAGTGTCTGAGGCCGGATTTGAACTCAGGTCCTCCTGAATCCAGAGCTGGTGCTTTATCCACTATGCCATCTAGCTGCCTCCTATGCATTCTTGTAAGAGAAAATTATCTCACACTTCCCAAGATAGAACATTAAATTACTGGTTAGATTGATCTATTTCTATTTATTTTCTCTAGGAGGAACACAGATATAGATATATAGATCTCTCCTTATAGGTCATTGGAACAAATTCCTGGTTCTTTATGGCTATGCCTGGTGATTCCCCACAACTCTTTGTTATAACTAAACCCTGGCTGCCATATCTAACCCTCATATCTCCATGGGTTCCTAAACTGACCTCACATAACTTTAGATTATCTGACCAAGAGTATCCTGCCCCATACTAATCTGTTTTTCCTGAGATTAATGATTATTAGTCTTTTTTATGACTATGACAAATAGTAGACACTGTTAGTATTCCAAGAAAGTCTTGCTGAAGAATGCCATTTTCCCTCATCCTTTCTTATCTCTCTTCAGTTATTTCTATTGCTTTCCTCTCTTTTCCTCTCAATTCTAATGAGAGGAGTAGAGGGGGCAGTTTTTAGCCTCACCATAGCACTGTCAGACTTACTTCAGTTGGAGGGCTTTACCAGTTAGACAATGTAGAGACTGTGTGCCTCCGTTGGGTACTTCACAAGCATAAATATTATAATATGCAGTATTCAAGTAAAACAGTATGCTACAGCAATAATGCAGTACTTAACAGGCATCTATTTACATTCCTGTAAACAAGTATTTATTTTGCACCTTGAAGTGGATCATTTGGTTGCAGGCTAATTTTTTCTCAAGATCTAGTCATTGAGCTGAGTGTTTTGTTTTGTTTTGTTTTGTTTCCTAATTTTGACTTACTGCTTGACCTGTAGAAAAATCATTGAACTGTTTAGTTTCCTTTGTCCTATATGGGACACAGAAACACAAAAACCAAAAAAACCCAGATTCAATTGTCAAATGTTGCTATCTCAAGTGAATTGATCAGAAATTTAAAAAAAAAAATCAATTCTGGACTAAAATGAGCAAATTGTGTCAATTAGGACTAAAAATAAAATGAAGTGTACCAACTGAAAGAACAATTTTATTTTACTTACTGAAATAACAAAATGTTTCCTTTTTATCTTTTTTGTGTAATAATATGATTAAATCCAACCTCTTTTTTATTGCAAAGTAAGGTTGTTGCATGCTTGAGAAATTCTTTCAACCTAAAGATTTGCCAAGGGAAGCAAGTTGCCTGTTACCTCCTCCAAACAACTCATTTAGGGGCAATGTTTATTTTAAGCAGTTAAATAATGATGCAAAACTCTTTGGTGCTAGATTTCATACCCTTCTATAATGTTTGCCATTTTGGAGTCAATTTCTTTTCCCCCACTTGTAAACATTTTTTAATGAAGAATTTAAATGCATGCAACCATATGTCTCTTTCCCAAACAACATCTATTCAGAGAAAACAAAATCCCTAGTAACCATTTGACTTATGCATTGTGTAAAATAATGTCATGGGTAAAACTCATTCTAGTGCATTCATCAATGTAAAATGTAACCTTCGCCACATTTCATACAAATATAGGTCATTTCATGGCTATACTATAATGCAAATAATCTTTAATTGTGATGAATGGAAACCTTATTTCAAACATAAGGTCTATACCTGAAGCTTTAAGTTTATCAGGAAAAGCAACATTAAAGAAAAACAGAATAAAAGAATTTTGGAACTGAAAGTATCTTTTAGCTGTCATCTGATCCAACCATATCATTTGCATGTGGGGAAACTGAGAGCCAGAATGAAGAAATGATTTATTAAGGTCACATGGATAGCTTACATGTAGGAAAGATGGGATTAACTCCAAATTTCTGTCTGCAGGAGTCTCCTTCATACAGGGATCGTGGCCTGACACCAGCCTGGCTAATAATTATACTTTCCTAATGATACATTTAGGCAAAACAGTGTCCAGAGGAGGGCACCCAGCATGGTAGATTCTCAAGTTCGTGTTATATGAAGATCTGTCCACAAAAAGAACAGAGGATGTTTAGATTGAAAAGGGGGAAACAATAGCTTTCTTCTGGTGTTTGATAGGCTGTCATAAAGCAGAGGGGTTGGACTTTTTCTATTTGGCTATTAAATGTGGAACTAGGGGCATTGGACTGATAGCTGCAATGTGTCAAGTTTAGGTTTGATGTTAGGAAGAACTTCTTAACCATTAGGGCTGTCCAAAAGCAGAATAGACTACTTTTAGGAGGTAGTGGATCCTCCTATCCCTTCCCTGATGTCCTTAAGCAAAGGCTAGATAACTACCCATCAAACATGATATAGAAAGGATTATTGTCCAGATATACATTTCAGTAGAAAGCCTTTTTTGACCCTTCTGCCTCTGAAATTCTGTGGCTTTGGACATCACCAGGCTGGAGTGTGTCCAGAGGAGAACAACAAGAATGGTATTCCTAGTCTCATAAGTTGCTCATATGTGTTCATATTCTATCACAAAGAATAAAAATCATTGCTATCAGACTTGTTCACTAAGATATCATGTGCTCATTTTGTAGCCATAAAATAATTCTATTTGGGGACTTCATGGTTTCTAGGTACTCCAAATACCCAAATCAAGTAGTATAAAATGAAACACAAATATTTCAATAACATTATATATAATATGAACTGTCAGCTTGATTACCACAATTCTTTGCTAGACGCAACTCAAGACAGGTTTTTTCCTGTCCTTTTCTTTTTCCTCCACCCCACTTTAATGCCCTTCCCTTCCCTTCTTTCTTTCCTTTCTTTCTAAATCCCTCCTTTTTTCTTTCATTCCTCCTATTTTTCCCCTTTTTTCCTCCCTACCTTTCTACCTTTCTTCCTATTTTTTCTTCTTTTTCAAGAGGGTTTTAATTTAATAAATACTGGATTAAAAATTGGTGGTGATTATTAACCAGCCTATACATCTCAAACTTAGGTAAAAGGTAGAATGTGGTTTTTTTCTTTTATGATCAATACAGAGATGTAGCATGTTGATTTATATCCAAAGCCCCTTTTTCTCTGTTCTTAAAGCAACATTCAGTGCATAAATGTAATCCTGGTAGGTCCTGGATTTGATTTGATTTCCCAGATAGGATGTTTGCCTTATCATTATTGAAATTTATTCTTTATACAATATTATTGATCTTACCTATATTAGTCTGGGTATTTCCCCAATTACTCTATCATTACAGCAGTGGACACAATTCTGATTTCCATGCCAGGTTTCTGTTTGGATATTGATATACATTGTGTTCTAAGTAATCTCTTTTTAAATGCAGGAATATTGAACCACCTCCACCAAACTTCCTCAGTCAAATTTGTTTTTGACATAATAAACCGAGGCATTGAATAACATAAATGCTTTTAAAAAAAGATTGGTAACCATCTTAGTATACTGGTAAGTATCTTAAAGATTGATTAAACAAGGGCCAGTAAATAGAACAAGACAAGATCAGCAGAGCTTGCCAGTAATTCAAGTAGACCATTAGGTTATTTGGAGAAATCAATACTGCTCTGTATACAAAAATGGGTGTTAAAAGAAAGCCTCAATGTCATTAAAGACTTGGTAAATTGAATATTTGCACCAGACTATTAATAGAGCACTGGCTCAAAATAATGAAAATTTGAATAATTGGACATAGTAAGATTATTATTCCATGTAGCCTTGTTTTCATCACCTGCTTTATAAATGATTTTTTTCCCGTACAGAATAAATATCACATTCATGTGATGCCCCAGAAGAACTATGACAGCAGTGAGGGAAAGTCTAAGATTATGAAAAAGTGCTGCCAAATGAAATTTGAGACCTGAAATATGTGTGTGTTCTCTTAGTATAACTCTGAATGTGATCTCTTTTCACCTGCCTGCCACATGCCTTGGCACAGCTGCTTCCCATTCAGGGGAATAGATGAATATGATGAGCAAGAGAAAGGGCCCATCAGGCCCCACATATTCAACCCCCACATAATCCCCTAGCTCCCAGGTGCCTTTGCTAACAAACTGCTATCAAGTGTTTGTATCCCTTTTCCCCCTCCACCCTTCAGCCTCTTTCTCCTTCTGACATCTTTTCTCTTCCTGTTTCTTCTCTTCCACATATGGCTACCCTTCCCTATCTGCTGTCCTTCCCCACTTTTCTTTCTTCCCATTCTCCTTCCCCTCTTTTAAGTTTTCTAAGCTATAAAATGAAAGGGTTTGACTATGGTTCTTAATGTTTTTGTGTGTCTTTGACACCTCTGACAATCTAATGCAGACCTTGGGTCCCTTCTCAGAATCATGTTTAAATCCATAGGCTTGCTAAGAAAACCAGTGGTATTATAATTATCTATCATCATCTATCATTTATCATCTATTTATCATTTATGTATAGTTATGTCTTCTGTGTTATGGGGGATAGGAACATAGCACTCTCACTGTCTGGAAAATCTGCAAAAATTTTTCCCCTCCATTTGAACCAGAGATGAAGTCTGAATTATTATGATACTGAAAGATAAAACATGTTGAGATTATACACTTTATGTTTCTCAGTTTCTAAACATTTTCTATGTCATCTGCTGGCCTTTGTTGTCTGTGGCTTTTACAAAACTCCCCAAATTCCCATTTAATTTCTTTTTTTGAGGGGTAATGAGGGTTAAGTGACTTGTCCAGGGTGACACAGCTAGTAAGTGTCAAGTGTCTGAGGCTAGATTTGAAGTCAGGTCCTTCTGAATACAGGGCCTGTGCTTTATCCACTGTGCCACCTAGCCCCACCCCCCATTTAATTTCTTATGCTAATCCATGATCAAAAGCAAAACTACAATGGGGAAAGTCACAATGTGCAAGAGATAACTATATCACCCATCTATCACTCAACTATTTATCAATCATCTATCCATCCACTCAAACACACATATTTTAAAAGTTACTAGTTTGAACATTAAAAATTCCAGGGGTAGATGATATTCTAATTTAGATGTGCCATGAATCTAATTAGTGTTTTACTTTTTTTAGATGTAATATAAGGGGGTGCTCAAAGTTCATATAGGCTTTGGATGATCACAAGTATATATGAAAGCTTGGAAGGTGGCTGGATGAGAAATAACTAGGAAAAATTACCTACTTGAAATTGTTTAAATCCCATCCATTACCTTTCTGACCTTGCATAAGTCCTTTGCCCTCTTTGAGTCTCCATTAAGTGAGTGACTTAGACTAGGTGCCTCTGAGGTGCCTTCATGTTATAGATATATTATCCTATGACTTTGTATGATGTGCTTAGCTTTGTTTCTGCCTTCCCACACCTCACCACTCTCAGCCCCTTTACCATTGCTCAATGCCTATATCATCAACATCATCATGATCACGATCATCCTTCTTCTTCTTCTTCTTCTTCTTCTTCTTCTTCTTCTTCTTCTTCTTCTTCTTCTTCTTCTCCTTCTTCTTCTTCTGCTTCTTCTTCTTCTTCTTCTTCTTCTTCTTCTGCTTCTGCTTCTTCTGCTTTTGCTTCTGCTTCTTCTTCTGCTTCTGCTTCTTCTTCCTCTTCATCATCACAATTAATGATAATGATGATAATAAACATATATATTTCTTTAAAGTTTTAAAGAATTTTACATGTTATCACATTTTTTCCTCACAACAACTCTGTAAGGTAGGTTCCATTATTACCCCCATTTTTGCATATGAGGAACTGAGTTTAGAGGTTTAGTGACTTGCCAAAGATCACAAAGTTAGTATGTAACTGTGGCAGAATTGCTCTCTCAACCTGCCTGCCTGAACCCACAAAGGAGAGTGGAAGGTGTTTGGTACTTAAAAAAAAACATGGAGATTTTGAAACTCTCAAGCTATTCAGCCTTTTCAAGTCAATAGGCCAAGCATAGATGGTGGCCAAATGTGTCTTAGCCTTCAGAAATTAAAATCAAGAAGTAAATGGAATACTTTCTTTGAATTAGAGCAAATTCATCCACAGAACTAACCAGTAAATTCAATCCAAAGCAAAGATTAAGCCTGAAGTTGTTAGTTTGCTGGGAGGACCTTGTTCTGTGATCTAAAGATCTCAGTCCCTGATATGGAGTTTCCTTCTAGAGATTAAATGCCTTCTATCCAAGACTCTAGAAAGGATCAGACAGGTGACATTATTTTTTTTTAAAGCTGACTAGGGTTTTTCTCACCTTTGACTCTTGTGGGTCCTATGACTGAACAAGAGTAGCTGCTTTTCTGAAATAGCTTTTCTAAAAGCCTAAAAAGAGCACTAAAGAGTTGGTGTTTCTCATGAAAGAGAAGCAACATTACAGCTAAAAACTTCAGGTGAAGATAGAAGCTAACATCAAAGATCTTAGCTATGTTCCCATTGGGCCGTGCCTGGCAGTATCCAAAGGAGACTATATATCCAGTGGCATAATGTACAGTCAAGCGACATCCAGTAAAACAGTATTTATGTATCCCAAGCAGCAACCAGCAGTGCAAAACCCAGCATGAATTATTGTACAAAGACCAGAGGAGGAAAGCACAAGTAAGAGCAGTCCCAGAAGGCATTTGTATCATCTTGCCACATCCCTTCCATCCATGTATCCTGGATATCACATGATTCCCAAAGTGTCTCTTCTTCCCACTAAGAGTCAGTATATTTGTGGGACAGTGTGCTGCTGGTTTATGGTGGAAATATTTTATTGTAATTTCCTTATTATGCCATTTCATTAAATACCTTTGCATTGAAGTATGTACTTCGTCAAGCTATTCATTATAAACATATAAGTGAGATGGGGGTGATTTATAAGTTTCAGTGAATGCTCAGAATACCTTGATCCTTGGCTGAGCTCAAAAGTTATGGGATATCCCCGTAAAAGTAATAGTAGTATAATGGCAAAAGCATTAGATAAATTCCAGGTCTATTTACTGTGTGACCTTAGACAGGTGTCTGAGTCTGTTTCCTCATTTGCAAAATGGAGATCATAATACTTGTGGAGATCTAATGACGTGATGAGTAGGGAATGCTTTGTCACTGTATAATACTATGTAAATATGAGTTATTAGTTTCCATGATAACAAAGAGACATTGAAGTATAGACAAGGAGCCCCAAACAGCTTATATTGACATTTGAAATATACTACATTTTTTTTTGTCCTTTTTGTCTGTAGAACCAGATTTACTTACTTAATTGCATTTAGCTTAGGCTATTATTAATATTAGTTTGCACTCCATGAAAACATAAAAACTGAGAAGCAGTCAATGAGTATTTTTTTTTAGCATTCACTTACTTTTGTTCTACTCAGGCACTGTTGAGGATATGAAACAAGTATAAACCCTAAAGGTACTTATAATCTTATTGGAAAGATAAATTGACAAGAGAAACATATATAAAATAAGTAGAAAAAGACCACTCCATGAATAATGAAGTGCTACTTTGTATAGTTCAGACTATAAATATGTTAGAAATTTAGTGAACTAGGAGATCTATGAAATCTAGAATAGTCAGGGAAGAAGTCTTGGAGGTTAGAAGATTTAAACTCACCTTCCTTGATTCCTTCATTCAATGCAAACTGCTCTTTCCTTCTACCTCCTTAGTGTGTTTGTCATGTGTGATTTTCTATCATACTTAGAATGTATACTTAGTGGGAACAGGCACTGTTTTCCATTTTGTCTTTATTTCCTGAGCATCTTAGCTTGGTGCTTTGCATGTAGGGGGTACTTGATATATGAATTGGTTGCATTGAATTAAATTGAAAACAAAATTGAAAAATAGAAAGTTAAGATATAGTAAATAACAGGGGAGCTAGGCTAGGATTAAACATTTACTATGAATAATCTAAAAATAGATAACCCACATGTGGATGATAAAAATTAACTATATTCAGAGGGAAGGAAAAAAGGAAGGAAAGAAAAAGGAAGATAAAGAGGTCATGATAGAGATGGATAGATAGGGAGAGAGAGAGAGAGAAGAGATAGATAGACAGATAGGTAGATAGATAAAATAGTGGATAGGGAAGTGATCTTAGTGTTAGGACTTGAGTTCAAGACCTGACTCTCATTATTTATATGACCACTTAATTTTTAGTATATAAAGAGAACAATGCTTGATTTTCATTCATAGAGAAATAGGCTACCACACTGATCATTTCCCCATATTAATGAAGTTATAGGTCATTTCCATATGTATATATAATTAGAAGTTTTTTTATTTTACATTCTTCAAGTGTCATTGCAACAAAGAAATTCAATCAAGTACATTTATGGAATGCTGAAGTAGTCATTTGGAGTAGACCACAAATTAATTTGATGTCAACAACCCTATGTAGGTCCACTTTAATACTCCAGATTTCACTTCTCTCTTTTATCTTTCTCAATTGGAAACTTTGCCTCTTCCTACAAATTTGATCAGGTCTCCATTACCAATAAAACAACCAAAAATCTTCCTTCATTCCCTCAGGCTGCCTTAGTACCTTTTTCCATTCTCTGATAAATTGAAAGAGTAAATGTTCCACTCACTGTCTACACTGTTTCAACAAACTCCTCAATTTCTTGCATCTGGAGTCTGATTCTACCATTCCACTGAAACATCATTCTCAAAGGTCATTAGTGATCTCTAGACCACTAAATTCAGTGACCCCTTCTCAGTCCTCACCTCCCTTGATTTCTCTGAAGCATTTCATATTGTTGACTACTCCTTCCTTCTTGGCTCCTTTGGCATTTATCTCTTCTTATTCCCTTCCTTCCTATCTGATCATTCTTCAGCCCCTTCCATTTCCATCCTTCTGTCACCAAACTATAGGTAATCCCCAAGGCTCTGCCCCCAGTCCTTTCACTTCTCTCTAGGCTCATCCATTCCTTTGGCTTTATTACCTTTATGCACATGATTCCTAAATCACAATGCCTTCCCATTCTCTCAATTCCTACTCTTTGTTAAACATCTTCACCTTTATGTCCTTCACTTATATTCAACAATAAATAAGTGGTCTATTATTTATGATCACCAAAATAATAACAATAACAAACCCAAGATTCTGTTTCTTTCAATTTTCCCACGTCTGTTTATATTCCCTATTGTTCTCTGAAGGACCGTGGACTGTTTCCTAGTTTTGTTCTCTACCCTCATGCATTGGTGAAGGTGATCCCCAATAGCTACAATGTACTTCCTTAATATTTTGGCCTATTGAAACTCTGCTTCCTTCAAGGCCTAACTCAAATACTGTCTCCTTCACAAAAGCTTCCTTAATTCTTCCTATTAAAATTGATCAAATTTTCTTAGAGCACTTGGAGGATTTTTTTTTCACCATGATGACATTTTACTTTATCATGTTTACTTGGCTATATTGGATAACCCTTACTTACCACCAACACCATCATTAGATTGCAAGCTTTTTGTAGGCAGAGACTTTGTTGTTTTTCATTTGTTTATCTCCAGTACATAGTACAGTGACTTGTATATAGTAGGTATTCAATAAATGTTCACTGAATTGAATTTGTTCATTTATTTATTCATTCAAGAAATATTTATTCAACATTTACTCTGCATTAAGCACTAGGAGAAACTAATTTACATTATAGCAGACCACATGTAAAAATAAGTCAATACAGCTTCAACATGTCGATGGGTCTGCAATTTCATCAATTTAAGTACAATTGTTACCCATTTGTGTCTTCTAATATTATGTGTTTCTTAGTTATTTCCTTCCATAAAGTGTCCACAGAGTATCTACCCAACATACCAAAGGTATTTTAAACATGCTCTGATTAAAAATGTGTCACTTGGACCTTCATATAGGTTATTCTACACTCATTTTGTGAATGGCTTATCTCTCTTTTTTCCACTGAGATGAAATATCTTTATACCCCTTCTTGAATGTTAGCAATATGTTGGAGCCTGCTAACACTCACCATTTGGGTCACTTGTAATTTTTATCCTTATATGTTGTGGTGTTACATGATTCATAGCATAAAGCATCAGTGGAGGATTACTAGTGTTGAAAAGATAGAATTGTATGTCAGGAGCATCTTGGCATCTTTGAAAGCATCCTGCAATTTCCCAAAAGCAATCAAGCAAGCTGTCTTACTCCTATTTAATTCTGTACCCTGTTCATTGTCAATCTGCCATGCTTAGGCAAGATGTGTGTGCTGATGGATTAATTAAATGGGCTGTCCATCCAACTGCATGTCACAGTCCAGACAATAGATGTTCTTCAACCATTTTTTCTTCTTTAACCTATTAGGCCAATCTCTTTTGAGTGGTTGTGTATAACATTCCAGAGACTGTAATATTCCAAATTTAGATAAAATCAGTACTGTAATCAACAAACAGAAAAATCACTTATCATTTGTGATCCTCAATTTTTTCATGTGATATCATGACATTAATACATTAATAAAACCTATATCATATATATAATGTGTAAAAAGTTTTGCAAAATTTAAAGTACTCTGTAAAAATGAACTATTATTATTAATAACTATGACTATGGCCACTGTTAGTTCTACTCTTGCTATATAGGGAATTAATTTTTCTTGTTTGTCTCTCCTCAGTCCTTTGCTTTATGGAAATATGTGCTCCTTTAGTGAGTCTGAATCTTTAAGGATGGGGTGTAAAACTCCACCCCAATTAATGTTAACACAGAAGAATCAGAATTCTGGATTAAATCCATCAGGCCATCAATCACAGGTATAAATAAATCTTTAATTAATTGGGGGAAAATGAAGTGTTTTGATAATGGGAAGAAATCAGATGGTACTGCAAAAGAAATATTTTATGACTCATTGAAGAGAATCATTCACACTCTATGGAGGATGCATAGCATAAGGAGACATTTTAGAAGCTGGTAATCCAACAGAGAAGCAGTCAAATTTGAGAGCTTGGGATCACCTTGAGGAGGAAGCTGTACTAGAGGACAGCAAAGAAGAAGGCCAGAGGTGGTATTACAACCATTCCCATTCATGAAAAAATGACTTTGGGAAGTTTGAAATTTAGGAAGATCTGAAATTCTAGTCAACTTCTGAAGCAACATTCACCAGCAAGAAATGTTCATAGCAACATCTGCATTAAGATATCAGTAACTAAACACAATTAGATTCTACCGGAGCAAAGATGCTCAGAGTCCAGAAAAACACTCCACCTAAAGGGAACTTCATGAGAAATTCAAAAAAGGAGAAAAGACTGTTTAGTAATGAGAAGGTACAAGTGGTATATTGACTCTTTGGCCACATGAGATCTCTAAGTTTGAACTTATTTACCCCAGGGACCTTGTGTGTTCAAGGGGAGATTGTGACTCTAATTTAGGCAGATGTCTTGGGAAATTTCTTCTTAATTTACAACATTAGTGAATGCTCTTTTTAAAAGCAAATTAAGTCTAATTTATGATAATCAATGGGGAATACAGCAGGTGAAGACTCATGCAAGGTAAAATTAGTAATACAACCCTTTGGGTCATCCTAGAACTTTCAGCAAAGTAGTTGATGACCCTCTGGCTGCATGGCCTACCACTGCAAGTGGAATTGGGAAAGTGAACATGAGATGGTATATACATGTCTTTTTATGACTCATTTAATATTAATATTCACAATATTTAAAACAGACTCTCATTATTTGACATATTCATGAAAGACCTTTTTGGGAAAATGGAGTCTTTAAGGCTGTGCTTTGTACCACTGAGCATTTCTCTAAAATATAATAGATTAATATTTTATTGGGCTTTTAAATACATACACACATATATACATACATATGTGTGTCTGCAAATATGTATGTATGTATAAAATTCAAAAGTTGATCATTATCTGAAGGAAATAAGTATATATATTTTAAAAGACATTTAAAATATCTAATAACCTATGCATTGTCTTCTACTGGAAATTCCCCAGTTTTCCTCAAAAAGAAAGGTAAATGTTTTGCCATTGGTCTTTTGGGATAATGACTGGTCATTGATCAAAATATTAATGTTAATGTTGTTTTCTTTTATATGAGTGAAGTTAGTATTTATATTGTTCTCTTGTTTTTCCTTATTTCTTTATGTATGAGTTCATATGAATCTTCCCAATTAATTTTTCCTGAATCTCTGATATTTTTTACTTTTTACAGAAAAAGCAGCATAATCCTCTACATTCATTTAACAATTTGTTCATCAATTCCTCCATTGATTAGCACTCACATTGTTTTCAGTTTTTTTGTGATTATAAAAAGTGCTGCCATAAATACTTTTGTATATGCAGGACTTGTTTTCTCTTTGACTTCCTAGGGATATATGGCTAGTGGTGCTATCATTGGGCCAAAATTCATGTATGGTTTAATTACTTTTCTAATATATTACCAAATTGTTTCCAGAAAAGGTTGAATGATTCACAGGTCTACCAAGAGACTTCATTAATGCATCTACCTTCCCATAGCCCCTCCAATAGTAAAACTTTTTTTTTATTATCAATAAGCACAGTGGGATCTTACATATTCTGAAAGTTTTGAGTAAGTTTTTTACTGTAAATATGTGGCCTGCTACAGAAAACTATCTGTGAAAATCTTATTATTCCCTTCTTGCATTTCCATCATAGATGTCCTCTATACAAGTGCATATCCTTCACGTAAAGATTTTATACAGATGGGGAAAGGCATATGAGTTTATAGTTATTGATGCCCTCCAGATTGCCTTTGTTGGATAATAATACCATCTGTGACTTTTCCCAGTTGTTCACTGTCTTTCTATCAGATATCTTGAAAGTCTATCCAGGGCTTTCAAAATCTCATCATTTTACAAGGATTTCTTCTATGTGCTTAGCCTTTTTCAGCCATTCCTCTTGACTCCCTTTTCTTAAATGCCATTTTAACTTCCACATATTGTTCATTGAGAATTCAAGTTGTAAAGTCCAAATGTGGCTTGCATGTTATCAATAATAAAAATAGATAACTGGGGGCAGCTAGGTGGTGCAGTGGATAGAGCACAGGCCCTGGATTCAGGAGGACCTGAGTTCAAATCCGACCTCAGACACTTGACACTTACTAGCTGTGTGGCTCTGGGCAAGTCACTTAACCCTCACTGCCCCACAATAAAAAATAGATAATTAAAGAAACATTTGTAGATTTGTTTTTTACTCCTGTTATCATTTAGTTTCATCCATAAATGCCCTTGATATGACCTGTTTTAGCTGGGTCTCCTGCCAAGTTTTCTATAGTTTTATTACTCTCCACTGCTTTTTGTTTTCTTAGGCAAAACTTTCTGGAATCTTTCATGATTTTTCTCCATTACATTTTCTTTGGCAGGGCAATGGGGATTAAGTGACTTGCCTAGGGTCACACAGCTAGTAAATGTCAAGTGTCTGAGTCCAGATTCGAACTCAGGTCTTCCTGAATCCAAGGCCAGTATTTTATCCACTGTGCCACCTAGCTGCCCCCTTCTCCATTACATTTTGTAAATGAATTTGTATCCTAAGATGATGTTGACCTTCACTTCCATGTCAACTTGGCTGAAAAAGAAAATAAATAAAAATTTCTGACCAAGGTGGTATCTGGGCTCTTTTGACCTTCTCATTGTGTCAATTTCACCATCTCTATTAATTTTTTTGAGTTAAGCTTTTTATTTAATCTTTCAAAAATATTTAGTCAAACAGATCAAAGCCCATGTTATCATCAGACTCCTTGGATTCTTCTTTTTTTGCTTCCTCTTTCTTTTTCTCCTCAGCTTGGGCAGCTGTGCTAGCAGGAGTAGCACCTCCAGCTGGGGCAGCACCACCAGCTGCTTGGGCAGATCCACTAACTCCTACATTGGAGATGAGACCTGCAATGTTTACATTGTTCAGGGCCTTTGCAAATAATCCAGGCCAGAACGGTTCAACTTCATACCTGCTGCTTTAATGAGGACATTAATTTTATCCTCCATGACCATAACCTCATTGTTGTGAAGGATGAGAGCAGAGTAGATGCAAGCTCAGAAAGAGCCATTTTGGGAGATGGATGAGGAGAGACTTGCTTGTAGTGGTGCTAGTTGCCTGCTGAAGTAAGGATTCACCCCAATGTGGCCTTAGCTTCCAAAGAAGAACTGAACACCTTACAGACAACTGAAGAGCATCTCTATTATATTTTTGAAGGAAATAGTTATTAGAGCATCTAAGTTTTCCATTATTAATTTCAGATTTTACTCCCTCAATATTCCATCTTAATATGTCATGTAGGGACTATTATCCTTTCTTCTATTTTGCTAACTTTGCTCTAACTAATCAATGGTATGACTGCACTCAAAAAACTTGATTCAGAAGTCACTCCCATATCAGGAACTTATTCCTGTACTGTTAGACACTTTGATGTTGTTCAGTGTTCTTTATGTCTGACATTTCCATATTCTCTTCTTGATGAAAATTATTTATATTTCTTTCTATCATCTTTCTATCTATATCCTTCAGTCAAGAATTTCCAGTAGCCTGCAAGATTTTAGCCTTCTTTATTTCTTAATCCAAAAACTATTTTCTAATTTACTAATACTAAAATTGCTATACTGAAATTTCATTGAAAAATAGGAAATATATGAAAAGGGGGTAAATATCTATGCAAGATTTAAATAAGGAAAATGCATTTTTGACTTTGTGAATTTGTGAAGACTTCATGATGAAGTTAGTATTTTACCTGAATTTTAAAAAAGACTTGGGCTTTTGACACATAAATATGAGGTAGGAGGGCATTCCCAACTTTGGGAAAGTAGAACAAACACAGAGGCAAGAAAATTTTTGGATATTTATAAGGGCCAGTTATTAGGTCCCCCCCACCAAAATAATACTATTTAATTTTTCCCTAGTTACATGTAAAAACAATTTTTAACATTCATTTTAAAAAAATGATTCCCTTCTCTCCCCCCTTCCCTTGAGACAGTAAGCAATCTGATATAGGCTATACATGTTCAATCATGTAAAACATACTTTCATATTATTCATGTTGTGATACAAGACACAACAAAAAACCCCACAAAAATAAATGGAAAATGATATGTTTTGATCTGCCTTGAGATTCCATCTATCTTTCTCT